>NC_044987.1:78971028-79319121 GCF_008728515.1 Papio anubis
AGGCCACGCCTTGGGTTGGCAGTGTTACCCAGAGGTCAAGATTTCCCTTTCAGCATGGGCGTGTGGAACCTCAGTTTCCTCATTTTAAAGGAAGCACATGACACCCGCTTTGAGAGTTCATTGTGAGAAGTAAGTGGGATGATGTATGTGAAGCACTTAGCACCATGTGGCATGAGGTAAAAGCTCAATGCATGGAAACTTGTTTTATAATTTGAATTATTACCAATCTTGACTCATTTAAGAGCCTGTGGAGGATCTGAGTGGAAAACTGAGGCTGAGTAGACCAGTTTAGCCATCCACCTTAGCCCTCATAGCAAAGACAGGGCAGATGGCAGCCTTGACAGATGGCATCTGTTTCTAAAACCATTTCCGGCAGGATGAGTCATAAAGCATAATAGGATATGCTTTTTCTTTAAACCTGAAGGATGAGTATTTAGTTACACCAGATCTTTGAGGACGTTGAGTGCCAGCGTAAGAAGGCTGCACTGCATTCTGTGGGTAATGGTGGACCATAGAACATCCTGGAGCAAGGAGTGACCTTATTTCATAATAACCTGGATGCGCAGTGATTAATCCAAGATATTAACCAATTAAATGAAGTCTATTAGAAAAAAATGCCATTTGTACCCGTACAATCCCAGCTAACAGAAGCCTTCATTCAGAATCTTCCCCAGGGTCAGGGGCTTCAAGGAGTGCTTGGAGGAATCTTGGTTTATTACAAGTGTCCTCAGGACCAACTTCATTCCAGGGCTGCTCTGGTCTGAAGCCAGCAGAGCTGACATGAAGGGTGGGTTCTTGTGGGGTCTTGGGTCAAGGCAGCCTCCATCCCAGCCCCTCTGCAGAGGTGCTGAGGACATGGGCCAAGGGTCAGCTGTGAGGGTTGCCCAGTTAGATATTTCTCTGAATAAACTGTGATATGCAGTGAGGAATCAAGGCTTCCCCCAGACCCTAGCATCCTTGATTGTCTAGGCTTAGGTTTGTGGACAAAGAACTATTGGTTTTCCCCTCTTTCCCTCCCCGCCCCCACCACCACCCTTTTCTCCCTTAGCTTTGCAAGTAACACACACATAAAGCAATCACTAGCACAGAAGGATGTGTCGTAAAAAGCACAAGTGTTGATTTAACCTCCATGGCTGCCCTGAGTTGGCTTCCCCACTGCCCAGAGGCTGTCACCAGTTTGGTGTGCAGCTTATGCATTTACGTGCAGCTATGTCCATAAATGACTACAGAGCTTTTTTAGCATAAATGGAACCATCCCATACATAGCATTCTCCACCTTGCTTTTTCACTTGGCAGCTTTCCATGGCAGCACATAAATTTGCTTCTTTCTCTTTAATGGATGCAAAGCATTTCATAGTTTGCATGGACTACAATTTATTTAACCAGTTTCCTGTTGATGGGTGTTTAGGTTGTCTCCACTTTTTCTGAGGCCATGAAGCATTGGTTTTTATTTGCCAAAGCTCCAGGGAAGGCAGAGATTGTCCAGCCACAGGCACCAACTATGAACAGTGCAGCTTCTCAGTAGCTGTCCTTTCTCCATTCCCTTCTTGAGGCTCCCCATTCAGCTCAGCCTCTCCTGCTCTTGGCCTTAATAGCATGTGACACTTGGCACAAGAGCCACTGAGCAACAGAGGAGCTTCATTCTATCTCTGATGTGACTGTGTTTCTTTAAGTGCTCTTGTTAATGTTTCATGATGGATGGCGGTGAAACATGTGAAATGTACCAGCCTGAGTTCTTAAAGTATCTGCTCACACTGACTTAATGTATTCATTTATTCAGCGTGACAGTGAAAGTAAAAAAGTACTGTGAATGCATAGACAAGCTTCAGAGGGAGAGTAAGGAGGACAAGAGGAAGAGAACTAACATTTATTAAACCTCTTCTAAGTGCAGGCATTTTACATTTGTGAGCTCATAAATACTCCTTACTGTACCCAGGAAGTTGCTAATACTATTCCCATTTTGCAGATAAGAAAACTCAGGTGATGAAACTTATCTAAAGACATGTAGACAGGCAGAGCCTGGCATCAAAACCTCATGCTGTTTCTGTCCAATTCTGCTGCCCTGGTTGCTGTGTTATTGGAAGATATCAGAGATGGTTAGGCATGACAACAATAGCTAACATTTATTGGGTGCTTACTATGTGCCAGGAACCATCCTAAGTTCATCCTGTATATGAACACACTTGTAAGGATGTGAGGTAGTGAACCACTGCTATACCCATTTTACAGATGAGGAACACAAAGCTTAGAGAGCTTAAGTAATTTTCCCATGGTAACGCATCCCAACTGGCAGAGTTGGACTTTGAACCTGAGAAGACTGATGCCTGAGCTACTGGGCAGAGCCACTCCACCTCCCACACTCCCCTGGATGATCAGACAGGATAGACTCTTAGGGGTGACCAGAAAGATCAAAGAGCAGCCTCACACTCCTCCAAACCACTGGTTGGAGAAGGAAGATTGTCCAGCTGATCCCTTGGTTTTCAGAGACAAGCCTCTGCTGGGGGATTGGGAGGAGGTCATTTTCAGAACATTTGACTTGAGAAAACCTTTCCGTGCAGGGGCTCAGCAGTGTCCGCTGTCTTGCTGTGCCATGGTTATCTCACAGCACAGCTTCAAGCTAAGTTGCCATCTAAATAGCAAACAGAAATGATGAACTGCAGAGCACTGAGGAGTGGCATGCAGAGACCACCATTACCAGGAAGAAGAGCTGCAGGAGGCGCTCTGGGGTCAATTCTCAATAGCAAAGGCCCATCCCTTGTTACGAGGGCCTCTACCTTACTGGTTTGTGTGGTGCGTCATGCTTTACTGGACTCTCCAGCCCAGCATTCATCTGGCAGAGGGGCCAGCAAATGCAGAGCCCCTGAGGCTGGAGGCAGCTTGGTGTGTGTGAGGAGCAGAAAGAAGGCCATTGTGGTGAAATGCTGTGAGTGAGGGGGGAGAGGCACAGACAGGAGATTGGGGAAGGAGCACAGCCCAGATCATGCCCAGGCTTGAAGGTCATGTTAAAATGTTGGATTTCACTCCATGTTTGAAGGGAAAGCATTTATGTTTTAATCTGATCTCTCTGGTTGCTAACGGGTGAATAAATAGGCAAAAAGTGGAGGCAGGGGGACTTGGTAGAGGGTGAACCTGGGGACCCAGCCACACCCACATCAACTGAGATCATGGCCCCAGCCCAGGCCCAGTGACTTGGAATCTGCATTCCCCCGGACTCCCGTGAGACGTAATGCTCTAGGGGGAGACAACGGTTACTTGGACTAAGATGGTTACCATGGAGGAACGAAGAAGCAATTGGATTCAGGATATATTTTATAGATGGAGCTGGCAGTGTTTACTTGTAATTTGGATTCTGTGTGTGAGGGGAAAAATGAATCAAGGATATCACCTAGGCTTTCCACCTGAGCACCTGGGAGAATGCAGGAGCCATTTACTCAAGTGGATATGCTGCGGGAGGGAAAGGCCTGTAGAGGGAATTGGGAGAACCAAGAGTTCCCCCCTGATTGTAATGTATTTGAGATGTCTTCTAGATGTCCAAGTGGTGCTGTTGAGTGGGAATTTAGCTCTACAGATTCAGAGCTGAGGGGGGAGGTTGAGGCTGGGGGTGTATTAAAATCCATGGGAATGCCTAGAAAGTATGGATAGAGATGAGTAAGACCAGTGGCTCAACCTAGCCCTCTGCTATTTAGAGCTGAAAAAAGCAGGAGAGTCCAGGGTAGATCAGGAAGGCTACCATGATTGCCACTCCTTTCTGAGCATACAGTTTGTGCCAGGTACATACATGTTTTGTTTGTTTGTACTTCCCAATACAATTGAGCAGTTGGAACTTATTTTATACATTTAATATTTTTAAAAACCACCCTGTGGTTCAGAGAGGGTAGGTATCATTTGAGGATTTGAACTCAAGTTAATTTTCAATGCCCATACTCTTTTGATTATGTCTCATCCAGAGGCAGATGGCCAAGTTGACTGTGTATATGAGGGAAATACGCCCATATCTGAGTTGTTGCCCGTTTCCCACCGTGCTGGTGCTTCCCACTTCCTTCAGCTTTCTGAAATCACTCCTTCTCTGTATTCTGAGAGGGCGAGGAACATGTGGGTTAGTGATAACAGGCAGGGTAGACCAGATGGGGAGGGCCTTGAGGGAAAGGCTGTGCTAATGTCCCTCACCCTCCAAGCAAAGATCATCTGCTCCTCTGCGGCTCCAGACCCCTATGCAGGCAGAAAGTGGGTCAGGGAGGCATGAAGAAGAGCTCAGAGTCTTGAGAGGATGAGACAAGCAACAGGTCCAAACAAGGATCCCTCACCAGGAAGGGGAGCCCAAGGTGATGGATAGGAGCAGCTCATCAGAGCAGGGACAGAGGCATGAGGTGATAGAGACTCAGGTGTTAGATCTGAGAACAGTAGGGGACATGAGCTGGGGAACACAGGTATTATTAACAATAATAATAGATCAGGTATTATTAACAATAAAAGCTACTATTTATCAAGCACATACTATGTAACAGACACTGTTCTCTGGACTTTTGTTTGCATTATAGTCATTTAATCATAAAGAGTAATAGATTTTACTCTGTGCTAAGTAAACATTCTACATTTATAAACTTACTTATTTTTTCACAGCAATCCTATGATGTAGGAACAATTATAATCCCATTTCACAACTTAAGAAACTGAAGCACAGAGAGGTTAAGTAACCTGCCTAGGATCACACAGTGAATAAGTGACAGAGTCAGAGCTGCCTGACTCCAGAGTTTAGACTTTTAGCTATTATTCTATAGTGAGCACTTAGCACATAGAAACACATTCAATCATCACAACAGCCATGTAGATACTATTATTTTCTCTATTTTACAGATAAGTAAAGTGAGTCTTAGGAGGCTATGTGATTTGTTCAAGGTCACAGAGTTGGAAGGCAGGGGAACTAAAATGCTGACCGGGTCTTTGCATGGTACCAGTGTTCAAACTTTTAACCACCAGCCATAGCATCAGACCCATGCCACCTGGTGGAAGGTAGAGGTGGCAAAGAGAATGCTTTATGCTGAGCCCTTTGAATGTGGAAGCCAGGCTCCTTAAATCCTCTTACTGAGGGTAAGATTGGCTCCAGATCTGGGTGAACCCCAGCAGTATCCCCGTGCAGGCTCTCACTGGCTCATGAGAACTAATTGCTTGTGTCACTTCCTAATTCTGCATTCACTGGCACCACATTGATTGCCTGAAATCAGCTATGGTAGGAGTATTTACACCATGGAAATCAGAAAATTCTAAAAGCAGGGGTTATTTTTCCATGAGAGCCAATATTCCAGTACACGACTGATTAGACTTAAGCTGACATTTAGAATCAAGGGTGCTCAGCTGGAGGCACAGGAAAATTATAGAGTCACGAAGCCAGGTGCCCCTCTCCACTAGTCCTGGGGAAAACAAAATCAGAAAAACATTTGACAAACACAAGGTTAGCAGCTAAAGGATGCTCTGTCTTTGTACCATGAGGCCCTGGGAGTACTTCAGTGAGTTAAATAGATGTATTGCTGACTTTGGGAAGCTTATAGTCCAAGAGGGAAGATGGATAATATAAAGCAAACTAAAGAAATTTAAGTGTACAATTTCAAGTTGTAATATTATGAAGGACACAGAGAAGAATCTAATTGTATAAGGTGTAAGGGAGGTGACTGTAAATAATTGGCATTTACACGGGAGACCTCTGGTATGAAAAGGAGCCAGCAAGACTGAGGTAGGCAGAAAAACTTGGTGAAGACTGAGTGTTGGCAACAGGGTGGGCAAATGCTGGAGGCCAGTTCAGATGGAGTACGTGGTGGGCAAGAAGCATAAGCTATGGCCAAATGGTGTAGGGCCTTGTGGGACACAGTAAGGAGTTTGGTGCAATGGGAAGGCATTGAAGAAGGGTCTTAAGTGGGAGTTAACGTGCTGGGGGGTGATGTGCTCTAATTTATGATATTAAAAGATGACTTTGGCTGATGTATGGAAAGTAGGCAGACAGGAGAGTGGTCAGAGCAGAAGTATGGAAATAGCAGGAATTCAGGCAAGAGATGATGGTGGCCTGGGCTATATCGGGACACATTGGAGATATAAATAGGAAGCAGAATCAACAGGACAAGCTAAGGGATTGACATGGGCTGCAAGGTTAGAGAGACGGTGGACTCAAGGATGATTCATTAGTCTAGATCTCAGTTTCCTTGAGACATTAGAGACAAGAGGCTCAAACCCGAATTCCTGAGTTTCAATCCTGACCCTGCCATCTACTAGCGGTATAGCCTTGGGCAAGTGATTCAATCCCTGAGAGCCTCAGTTTCTCCATCAGTAAAATGGAGATCATATTAATTTCTACTTCACAGGGTTGTTGTGATGTTTCAATGAGTTACTGTCTATGGAGTGCTTAGCATAATACCTGAACATAGTGAGCACTACACAAAAGAACTATTATTATTATTATTGCTATTAATACTAGCCTATTGATAATTTCTCTGCCTTACCATTAAGAGATTGAGCCTTTCCAGGCAAACAACTCTTGTTTGGAAAGAAAATGTTCTGGAGAAGAGTACCCCAGGCATCCTTCTTTCACTGTTTGTGTTCCTTTCCCCAGCATGAGTTTGGCAGGCAAAGCTGTTCAAAGTAAACACAGGTTCAGTGCTGCAGAAAATATCAGGTTTGGTAGCACGGCAAAACCTGGACCAAAGGAAACAGGCTTGCTTTGTGTCGACCTCCCTTGGCCACTGCATCCCAGGGGCTACCCCAGCAGGGCTGGTGCTTTCTGACAGACAGGGCCTGGTTCTGGGAGCTCTTCACCCATCTGGTTCCTTTTCTTGTGTGGCTCAGGATGAGTCACCACTGTCACTCACCACTTCCTGGCCTGGACATTATGGTTCATATGTTCCTGAACTCGACACCCAGGCAACAACAAGAGATGGAGTCCAGAAGTGGTACTGGGCAATGTCAGGAGAAATTAGAGGTCCACAGGGCACTAGGGAGGAGGAGAAGCCGCCTGGGAAGTGTGTCAGATCCCAACAAAAGTCAGGATAACCTAACTGCTTCTGGTTTCAGACATCTAGACTCAGCATTCCTCAACCCTCCTGATCCCATGTCCCGCCAGTCGAGAAAATGTGGACAAGATATAACAAAAGTAATAGGTAGCTCTGTTTGCTTTCATGATATAAAATTATAATATTGAATATAATTTCTAAACATTTGTCTGCTACTCCAAGGTTCTGAAATGAGCCTGAGGGTAGCATGCCCCCAACTGAGAATGGAGAATTGTCCTTCTAACTATAGTAGTACTAGTAATCATAATAGCACTTTTCTGTGCAAATTCCCTAAAATTGAGGGAAAATGGGGCTTTTGTTTGGTGTCACTCTTTTTTTAATTGTGGTAGAAATATACATGACATTTATCATTTTAATCATTTTTAAGTGTGCAGTTCAGTGGCATCAAGTACATTCACATTGTTGTGCAACCATCTCTACCATCTATCCCTAGAACTTTTTCATCTTCCCAAACTGATCTACCCCTGAAATAATAACCTTCCACCCTGTCACACCAGCTCCCAGCCCCTGGCAACCACTATTCCACTTTCTGTCTCTATGAATTTGGTACTCTAGGTACCTCCCATGAATGGAATCCTATAGTGTTTTCTCTTTTGTGTCTGGCTCACTTCACTTAACACAATGTCTTTAAGGCTCATCTATGTTGTAGCATGTGTCAGAATTTTTTTCCTTCTTAAAGCTGAAAAATATCCTACTGTCTGGATATACCACATTTTGTGTATCCATTCTTTCTTCCATGGATACTTGGGTTGCTTCTATGTTTTGGCTATTGTCACAGTGCCACTGTTGACACTAGGTTTGAAGAGGTGATTCAAAGTCAAAAACATCATAACAATAAAAGACCTGGGTATTTTCTGTTTGTACAGTATTTAAACTTGTCAGAGCGCTTCGAAACTAAGATGTAAAGGGGAAAAAATAAGTGTTTGAAGACCAGACAGGCTTGGATTGTAATCCTGGCTTTGTAGCCTCACTAGTTGTGTGCTCTGGGATAAGTTCCTTAAATATGCTGTATCTCAGTGTCCTTAATGTGTGAAGGAGTTGAGGACATTGTGCCCAGTGTGGACAGTTATTATGATATTCAATAAGAGGACAAGTGTGAAAATGTTGAACAGAGTCTAACATTTAATACTCAATGGATTTCATGTTATTTCTTTGTATCCATTCAATTCAAATGAGAATCTATAGTTAGGTAGGATATTTATCTCATGTAATAAGGAAACTAATGAGACTAATTGCTACTCAATTAATTAATGGTGGAAGTCAGATTGGAACCCAGGTCTCCTGAATTTGAGGTGAGGAATGATCAGGCATCAAGTCACATTTAATGTATATGTCCACCCCAATCAATTGCTGGTGGCTGCCTGGAATGCAGTGGGAAAGTGCTGGGTTTGATTAGCAATGTCTGCCATAGTTGTGGGAATGGGAAGTGGAGGTACAGCAGCCACATGTCTGCTACCTCTGGCTTAAATTATAGTATCATTTAAATTCTTTTTAAAAATGTCTGAAGAGGAAGATCATCTTCTGTGTGTGGTTTTAAACATGTTTATTACAAAATTAACAGAAAAAAAGGTCAAATGAATATGAGACTTCTAGTTTACCTACCATCAAAGACCAGAAGGTTGTTATCCAAAGTGAGTAAGAAAAATATTATGATTGTAGCTGATCGCACAGCAGAAGTCTGTTTGCTGTGGTCAGCGTCACTCTGAGTATCAGACTAAAGCAGCTGCCTTCTCAAGGTGGCCTTACTGCCTGCCCATCAGTGGGGTGAGGCAGGAGGTGGAAACACCTGATAGAAACTGGTTGGCGAGGTTAATTGCATATAAGACCAGATCCCTGCCTCCTCAGGGAGAGAATAGCAATTGTTACTTCTCCCTACCTTTCAGCCTTTCGGACTCCATGTGGGCCCCATGCCCCACGTGTTCTTCCATTCCTGCTAACCACCATGTGTCAGGCACCTGGAGGAGTGACTGTGTGGCCTTCAGTTGTCTGGTACCCCAGTGGCACCAGGCAGGCCTGCCTGTGAGCCTTCTTTCCATTCAGCTGCTTCCTTAAGATGAAGCTCTGCCCACTGGCTCAGGAATTCCTATAGCAGGACATAGGCTTCCTACAGTAGCACCTCCCTGTCTCACCCATGCCTGACACACTGAAGCTTCAGGTCCAGTGCCAGGTGGACCATGCCTTTTGGCTACCTTTTCTGGGCTGAATGCCCTCCTCTTGCCACTCCATATCCTCATTTCTTGTACCTGGGACCCAGATGATGCCTGCTAGGGTCTTCCTGACTCACAGAGGACCTACAGTTAGCTTGAGTGCCACATTCCATGCCTCGTGGAGGTCCAAAGCCCTCCCAGGTTTCAGTCAATTCCTGTTTGGGGAGTGGTAAGGGTAAGCCATTTGCCCAGTGCCCTGAGATCCCACACTTTTCCTCTGTTTTTGACTGACCCTTTTCCCCCAATCAGCCCATGTTGACTCTGTTCTCATCACACCTGCTCACCTGGAAACCCAATATCTCTCACATGAGACAAGGTGTATGTGTGTGGAGTGTACTAAAGATTTGCTGGAGAGAGAGAGGGGATATATATTTTAGAAATGTATGTAATTTCAGGCCGGGCGCGGTGGCTCAAGCCTGTAATCCCAGCACTTTGGGAGGCCGAGACGGGCGGATCACGAGGTCAGGATATCGAGACCATCCTGGCTGACACGGTGAAACCCCATCTCTACTAAAAAATATGAAAACTTAGCCGGGCGAGGTGGCGGGCGCCTGTAGTCCCAGCTACTCGGGAGGCTGAGGCAGGAGAATGGCGTAAACCCGGGAGGTGGAGCTTGCAGTGAGCTGAGATCCGGCCACTGCACTCCAGCCTGGGCGACAGAGCGAGACTCTGTCTCAAAAAAAAAAAAAAAAAAAAAAAAAAAGAAATGTATGTAATTTCATATTAAATATTAGACATGGTGTGTGTAATAAATGAAAATAACACAAGCTGATGTTTATGGGGTGCTTATTATATGGTGGGCATTGTGCTGAGCATTTTATATACATTATCTGATTTTACTGTCCCCACAATCCCATGAATTAGATACTACCATTATGTCCAATTTGCAAATAAAGCAGAGGCTTAGAGAAGATAAGAAACTTCTGAGGTTACACAGTCAGGAAGTAGCAGGGCTAAAGAATTGAACTCAGGCAGTCTGACTCCAGGGCCTGTAATCCAAACACTGTTCCTGTGGTCCCCCGTCCCCAACCCCCACTGGTATGGACTTTTCATTGTCTGCTCCATTGCCATATAGCACCCAGCCTCACACCATCCTAGTGGCATATTCTCTTTTTCCAGCTCCCATTGGTTATCCTCCTTCCTTCTTCATTTTATCTCCTGCCTTCCAGAAAAACATAGAAACTACAATATTTTCTCCCTCTATTATTCAAAACAATTCAAGTCTCCCCAGCCCTTTGCTTCCAGCCTCTGCTTCCATCTTGGATTCCATCAAAGTTCTCAGCAGAAAGAACAAAAGAGCCTCACATACAATAACATCCATATATCTTTGATATTAGGTGTATGGACTCATCTTCTAATACATGTTTTCTGCTATGGGGCAGGGATGACAACTGTGTAGCATGTGACTACCACTCCCCACTCCCATACCCATGGCAGGCACCGCTAAGTACCAACAACATTCCTTCCTGCCGAGCCCAGATCACAGCTTCAGAATCCACAGCACAGAGCACCAGAAGGCCACTGTCAACTTATCTGTTCTGTTATGTGATAGGAAATCTTTCTTTCCTCTCAAAGGATGAGGCCACAGCTATACAGGTAGGGAACCAGACTTCCCTTGAAGCCATAAGGCAAAACCCAACTTCAATCATTAAAGGACACCATAACTTGATAGATGGGCCTTAGACTGAAATTGATTTCTTTCTCTGAGCCTCCCTCTTTTTTAGTTTAGGCTCGTTTGATCAAAGCCTCCTTCAGGCGAGAGGAAAAAGTCAACCCTTCATCACCTGGATACAGATCCTATAGCTGGGCATGCAGGCATGGATGGGGTCTTTTGCAGATGCCAGACTGAAGGTGATCTAGATTTGCCAGTTTCAGTTTCCTAGTCCTGCCTGTGCTTCCCTGTTGCTATCCCTGGGCTTTTAGTCGTCACGTTTCATGTCCCAGCCTCATTATGACTGGTCAGCAGAATATTAATGGAAAGGTCATGAGTCCAAGCTTAATTTAGAGCCATTTATAGGATAAGCACCAAGCCAATATGGTAGTAACAGGATTGACCGCAGACATAAGTCTCCCAAAAAAGGAATTGAGTCTGCCATCTATAGTTTCCAGCAAGTCTTGTGAAGGGGTAGGTTACAGAGCTCTGAATCACAGTAGAAACTGACAGTCAGATACTACCCAATTCTTGGGCCTCAGCCTACCTGCCTTTGACCCATTAGCTATATTTTGAGGGCTTTACAATACCAGGAAGCCTTTACTGTGGTGGAGAATGTTGAGTTCCACCTCCCAAAGGAAGGAGAGGAAATGGAAGAACATGTATTGAACACCTACTATGTGTTTGCAATGGGCTAGACATATTTATATTCATTCTCACATTCCATCCTCAGAGCAGGGTGTGAGAGAGAGGTTTAGCTATATCTCTTCACAGAAGAAAAACCAAGAGCTCAGAGAAATTAAGTAACTTGCTCATGTCACACAGCTGATGGGTAAGTAGCAGACCTGGCATTCAGACCTAAGTCCTGTGAAACTCAAAAGCCAAGAATCGTATCACTTATGTTGCATTTCCTGTGGGGGTTGGAGAGGGACAGGTAGTCCCAGGTTTAAGAGGCTGAGCTAAAGGGCTGGACAGAGAGGGAGCCATTGTGTAGCCTGATGCCAAATCAAGAGAACAGACATTGTCACTCAAATCCAAGAAGCAAGAGCCATGCCTGCAACCTCTGCAGGAACAGCAACTTTAACCCTGTGGCTCCTGAAGCTCTCTAGGCTGCAGCCAACTGGCCAAGATCCTCTTTCACTCCCACAGTTCCCTGGACCTAGCACTCCTTTCAGGTCTATGGAGCCGATGCTGTTTCCGAGGCAGCTGAGCTGAGAAGCAGATGGTGCATGGATGAGGGGGCGGTTGCCTGACATCCCTTCTGGAGCTCCTGACAGCTCATGAGCCTCTCCTCCTCCCCATGGAAGCTCTGCTCAGGAAGCTTAACCCAGGAGAAGCCTTGTGGCTTATTTTTTCTAAGGAACTGGCTCTTCTGTAAAATGGGGATATTAATATTTATCTGGAAGAGCTGTTGCTAGTATTAAACTCAATACATGTAAAAGCCCTAAGAGACTATAGATGCTCAGCTGGGCATTACTATTATTATCCCTTGATTTCAAAATAGACATTTGAGGACAAGCCTATCTCAAACTTCTCACCATCAAAGTATTTATAATCTTCTCTTGGAAGAGCAGAAAACATGATGGGCTCAAGTTAATAGTGAAACATTTGGCACAGTGTTCTTATCACTCTTCTTATAAAGAACTTTTTCAATCAACCAAAGTATAAGTAAATATGATACTTATGATTGATTACAACTATAATTGAAAGTTATTTCATTGTTGGATTATGAATCACAACATAATTTCAAAGAATGCAGAATCATCATCATCATCGTCATCTTCATCATCGTCATCACTATCATTATCCCATCTTCATCACAACCACTTTCCATCCAGGCAATTGGACCTTTCTCATTATTAGTCTCAAATCACCCACATGCCTACAAGTAAGATATTATGAATCCCCTTCTACAAGTAAAATAAAACTGAGCTTTCAAGAGGTTAAACAGCTATGCAAGTTCAAATAACAAAGAATCAGTGTAAGAATTTGAATCTGTTCTCTCTGACGTTAAAATCACATGCTCTTCCCACTCTATTCACCAGCTTTCAATATTTAATGTAGTTTATTCACTGGCCAGACCAACCAGGATTCTGATTCAGTTGCTTTAAGGTGGGGCCCAACACATATAATGGAATCCAGATGCACATTCAGCAATATTTGGGATGGCATAGAAAGGTCACATTATGCCTTTGCAGAAACCAGTCGTTCCTCCTGTCGTCACAGTACCTACCCAGCCAGGTGTTCTCAGTAACTCCCCCTCCAGCAGCCGTAGGCAGCAGAAAATAACCACCACTCAGTACTGCTATCATTGAGGGAGATCTGGGGTGGTGGCCTCAAGTGTGGGTGGCCTGAACTCTGGATGTTTTCTTCTCCCCTGTAGCCTAGTAGGCTCCCAGTCAGATTGCAGAGCTTGGGGATATCATGATGGGGGCTTGGTGGACACTGATGGCTAGGGCTGAGATGATGCCATTTCTCCGTCTTTACCTCCTCCTTAATATACTTCTTTCAGTTTCTAGACTATGCTCAGGACCTTCATACATGTTGCTCTCGAATGTCCTTCTTGCTCATTCCATCCATTTACCTCCACCTCCACCTTCATCTTCTTCTAGCTCAATGAGACTCTACCTGGCCTCTCATGATAGAATCACTTAAGGAGCTTTTAAAAATACTGGTGTTTAGGTATCACCCCAGACTAACTGAATCAGATTTTCTGGGGGTAAGACTCTGATACCACTATTTTTATATAATTCTCCAGGTTATTTTCATATGCAAACAGTTTGAAAACTGCTGATTCTAGTTAATTCCCACTTGATTTAAATGCCACTTCCTCCAGAAGGCCCTCCCCAACCTCCCTCCCACCATAATCCAACTCCCCCAACCCCCAGAATAGACCCAGCCCCTCTCTGTGTGTTCCCATTGTCAGTCTCCTCCAAGAAGCTGCTAGCTGTGTGGACATAGCAATACTGTCCCCATTGTCCCTGGGTTCTCAGAGCCAGGGCCTTGCACAGAGGACATGCTCATTCTTATTTGCTGAGTGATAGAATAAAGTCAAACAGATTTGTAGAAGTTGAACAATTATGCACTGGTGCCTGCTCTATGCTAGACCCCGTTGTAGGCTCTGGGGATTGAAAGCTCAGTAAGGCACGGTCCTTGACCTTGAGATGCTCAGAGTCAGCAGGGAAGACCGACATGGACAAATAATTACAATGTGGTATCTGACTGTGGGCACAGGTGGAAGGCTGGCAATTTCTTCAGTCCAATCCAGATGGCCAATACCTGTGAGTGTGCTTTGGGGGCACTAGGAGGTGGGGAAAGAGAGTGAAGAGGAGGAGACAATTCAGTTGGTGTATTGTGGGGCCCAGGGCTTGGACTGGGGTGTGCTGGAGGAGGAACCATCCAGGATCCCCTATGGCCAGCGCAGGTCCTAGAACATAATAATAGGTGCTTATTAAGAGCTTGTTGAGTGAGTGAATGAATAAGCGATAGAATGAGACAAGTCAATGCATAATCTCTGAGGAACTGGAGAACTCACTGGGCAAGCATCAATGTGTATTTTGTAGACTTCTTTACTATGAGATTAGCTAGAAGCATATAGCTTGTAAAGCAGTGGTCCGTGGGTTTTAGGCCCAGAACAGTGTCATGGTTAAAAGAACACAGTTCAGAAGCCAAAAGGAATTTCAACATAACTCAAGTCCTTTATGTGTATTCCTTAAACACCATGAAAGGGACTTAAAACCTGCAGTCACACATCTCAAGGTGTTTTAGCACTCTCATCCACGGCCCTTATACTTCTAAGGTCCCTTGGAGGCTGTCTTAGCTAAATCCCCCCAAACTCCCCCAGCCCAGACCCACAGACCCATCCCACCTATTCTCCCCCTCTATTCCCAGGTCAAGAGGACGACACTGGCAGGACCCTCCTGGAAACGGAGAGGACAGAGGAAGGAGAAAATCTGAGCAGGCAGAGCAGGAGGGGAAATGTTACAAAAGAGAATATTTTTTGGTCCCATGACATATAAGATTTGCATTTCACATAGGAAACATTGTTTCCATCAATTGCCTCAAAAAGTATCCCTGAGGCCCGGCATGGTACCTCACACCTGTAATCTCAGCACTTTGAGAGGCCAAGGCCAATGGATCACCTGAGGTCAGGAGTTCCAGACTAGCCAACATGGTGAAACCTCACCTCTACTAAAAATACAAAAATTAGCCTGGCGTGGTGGCTCACACCTGTAATCCCAGCTACTCGGGAGGCTGAGGCATGAGAATCTCTTGAACCTGGGAGGTGGAGGTTGCAGTGAGCTGAGATCCCGAAATTGCACTCCAGCCTGGGCACCAGAATGAGACTTGGTCGCAAAAAAAAAAAAAAAAAAAAAGTAGCCCTACGTTCCACAGTCCAGTGATTTGAAGTGTGTTTGTAGCTCAATGATGATCTTGCATCATCTCAATCCAGGGTGGGGCCCCCTCTTCCTGTCCCTCCTCATTCAGGCCCTTGACTCATCCTTTGTTTCAAGGCTAGGTTGAAGACAGGGACGCTGAGCCACCTTGCCCTGGTGTCCAATCTGTGGCTGCTCAGAATTCATGCTCTTTCCCATCAGCTCATCTGCTTGCCAAAATCAGAAGTTAGGCTGCAGGCTCCCTGGATGTCTCCCTTAGCGTATTAGTTAGTCTGCTGTCTAGGCAAAATGCAGGTAACAGACAATAATCTTCTATTTCATGCTTGTTGAGTGTTTCTGTATACACGACAGGCCTATGGAAGACAATCAAGAAACACTGGATTTTCATTTCTTGTCCATTCTCTTGGGATGCCAGCAAAATGAAGGACAAGCAGACAGGTGAATGGACAAATCAATGACTGGACAAGTGATGGCCATATATGGCCATTAGAGAGATGGATAGCTCTAGCAGGTGCACCAGATACAAAGAGACAGTGCAGCCAGCGCCTACGATTTGTTGAGCTATTCCTCAGTGCCAGAAGCTACACTGGGCCTTTTTTTATGAAAGGCCATTTAATTGCACAAGATATCTGCAAGATGGGCTTCACTGCCCACTCCCCACAGGTTCCAGCCATGTTGGACACCTATATTCACTGTCACTCCAGTGTTCTCATCTACTCCATTTCTTCTCACTATATACTTTCCTATTCCGAAGCCTCAGATGACCTTTCTCATTCCTTTCTTCCTTCCTTCACTGAATCACTAAAAGTGACTCTACCATGTACCTGCTATATGGAGTTGGGCAAGTGACTTACCCTCTCTGTGCTCAATTTTAACATCACTGAAGTGCGGATGACAATAGCACCTCTCTCGTGGTCTGGGGATGATTAAATGAGTTGGGATGTGTAAAGCACAGTGCCTTGTGCACAGTGTGCTCTGTTTAAGTGCTAACTGTATAGATTACCCACCAAAGGTCAGGCATTTGGTGCCATGAAGCTCTCCATCCTCCGCCAGTGAGATCCTGCTTGCAACAAAGCTCAGCACTAGTGAGCCTTTGAGCCAGAAGCACCTGGCTGAGTGGTTTGAGCTTGGTAAGACGGTCCTACCCTATCCAGTTCCCTTTCCTCTTAGTAAATTCCAAGTGCCTTTCAGTGCCCTTTTAAGGCCAAGTGCCAATGAGTGAGACCCATTTGCCCATGGTGACCCATGGTGGAGTGGGGCTTCTTCCTCCCTTGTCCTGGGTGATGCCCAGTGGGTCAGATTTTAAATCCCACTTGGGATCTAGGTCTCAAGATTTTCGAAAATGTGAATATAATCATACGCCCTGCATACAGACACCAACATACTCAGGAAAAAGCCCTAATGCTTTCAGTTTGCCACAAAGTCCCATGTGATCCAGCTCCTGCCTTGACTAGCTCATGGACTGCGGTCCCTCCTCATCATGCGCACTCTGCAAGCTATGATCCAGCCTCTCTGAGCCTCAGTCCCTCAAATATGCCCCACACACACTGTGTTGCCTCTGCTAGAACACGCTGTTGCCTCTGCCTGGAACCTGCATACTCCTTGCCACTCATAACAATGACCTCGCCACTCACCCACCCATCCATGACATCTGTGCGTAGGCCTCAGCTCCTTTAGCAAGACTTCTTTGACTCCCGGAGTCTGGGTTTGCTGCCTCCTCACCTAACTCTGATCTCCCTGGTCCATTACAGCCTTCTTGGATTTCCTAGGAGCTCCACAAGGAAAAGGCCAAGCCACTCCTCCTCACTGGTGCATCTCCAGGGTCTCCCACTGAGTTTACAAACAGTACAGGCTCAACAGATACTTGCCAAGGAAGTGTCTACCTTTGCAGTGCTCAGGGAGCCCCGTGGAGAGGGGACAGTGCATGTTCTTTGGTCACGTTCCAAGGAAAAGGCTGCAGCCACCCTGTGGCTCCTCATCTGAGGCCGCGGAGGGTGTCTGAAGTCCTCAGAGGCCAAGCCAGGAGAAGAGGGCTGCTGACCAAGCATCTCTCTGACTCACTGAGCAGAGGAGGGAGGAGGCGGGTGCTAATTGCTTGGTCCCTCCACACCCAAAGGAAGGCCCAGGCTTTGAAGCGGTAGCTGGGTCACATAGAAGGCAGGAACAACCATTTAGGTGATGCTGCAGCTTGTGGGCACCTCTGAGCCCACAGGAAATTATTAATAAAGACATAACAACCGTGGAGCCCTTTGTGTGGATAAATAATGACACCCTGTCTTTCCCAGTGGCCTAACCTAAGCACTCTGCAGCCACAATCTAGTTCATTCGGCCCCTTGGAATGCCAGCGCAGTTAAGGGAGGAGCCCCTTGGGTCCACCCAGCTCCCCAGCCCCTCTCCTCAAAGCCCCCGCTGTGCCGAGAGTCTGGAGACTCCATCTAGTCTGAGGATGGCAAATAGGTTACACCTCCGGGGTGCACTCCAAGTGCACAGAGTGGGCTAGCTTGGGCTGACAGGCATTTTGAAGCTACATCTGAGCCTATCATAAAAGAAGATGGTGATCAATTAGCACTGCTTGCTATGTATCTCTGATCTAGTTCTTGGGATTTCCCTTGTTTTGTACTGTTTGCTTTTGTTCTTGTCTCACCAACTACTTGCTTGTGCTTTAAAACACTCATGACATTTAGCAATTCCAAGCACACATGCACACATGTATCCCTCCATAATTTATGGTGTGATTTCTCAGGTTATCAGCCTCTTTACATAGAGCTTCTTATTTCATGTAGTTTTTATGTCCTGACCTTCAACTGGGAATATGTCTTGTTGATGGTGACTCTGAAAACCCTACTGGCCCTTTGAACTCAGCTTGCTCCCACCACAGATTGGCATGATGTGCTCCCTCCCCTGTTCCTCATGGCTCCTGTCTTTCTCCTGCATCCAGAGAAGCTCCTTGTTGTCAGACTGAACCCCACTTGTCCCCTTAGCTCCTCTGCCCACCCCCCCACCACCCGTTCCCTGCGCAAGACTGAGTTTCAACAGTTTAGAGCAGGGATTGGCAAATTGTTTCCATAAAGGGCCAGGTCATAAATGTTTCAGGCTTTGCAGGGCCATGTACTGTCTCTGCTGCATATTCTTGTTTTTGCTTTATTTGTTTGCAAATGTAAAAACCCTTTACAACTGTAAAAACCATTCTTAACTTACGGGCCACAGGAAAACAGGCCAAGGGCCAGATCTGACCCATGGGCTGTAATTTGCCACCTCCTGGTTTAGGTAAACAAACTTTCAGGAGCTCCTCCTGCATGCTTAGCACTGGTCTACATGTGGGGAATTCAAAGATGTGTAAAGTTTGATCCATGTCCGCAGAGAATGTGCTGTCTAGAGGGAGAGACATTCACAGGCAGGCCATTAGAATAGTGATGGGTGCCACCAAGCACTGTGGGAATGTAGACTTCTTGGGGATGATTTCCGAGTTGAGTAAGAATGAGAAATGAGATGGAAGAAAGGAGGAATGAGATTAGGCTGAGGGAACAGCAAGCCAGGGGAAGGCGCAAGGACCAGCACTACATCTCCTGGGAACTCAGAGTGGAGTTGCCGAGCATGCTTCCAGGCACATAGCAAAATGCAGTGCACAGCCTCACAAGTCCCCAGCCCAACACCAGGTCCTGAGTCCATGCTCAAGAAATATTTGGGATTTGTGTGGTTGTTTAATTTTTCTCCATTTTTTATTCTTATAAAGTTCTTTGTAGAGAACTGTTTTTAAAATTATTATAATATTCTTTGCAGAGCCTGAATGTGCATTCAACCCTTAGCAGTGAGGGAGGTCTACATGGGTATCGCTGCTGGTCAAAGTGGCATTGTGATTCATTTTTCCTTGGCCTGGGTTCTATTCCTGGCTCTGGTTGAGTAAGTTACTCTACTTCTCCAAGTGTTAATTTTCCACCCATAAAGGGGGTATCATTATAGGATCTTCCTCTTGGGGATATCCTCAGAAGCCAGTGAGGCCCCTGTAAATGCTCTGCAAATGGTGGCCAATGAGACTTCTTTTCATCTGCTTGACCCAAGGGATGGAGGGCAGGAGGGATATGCTGAGGGTAATTGACACAGACCCAGCAGCAGAGAGAGGACATGGGGAAGGGGCCTAAGAGATGATGCAAGCTGGCCCCTCCAGCACCAACCAGCTCAGGCTCAAGACAGGCCCATGCGTAGGTTGAGTGCCCTCTGTGTCAGAAACAGTGGGAATCAGGGGTCAGGGAACCATGCAACTCCTAGCTAGCAGCTTATGGTACCTTCTAAGCTAGAGGATTTAGGTCTTAAGGATGCAGGCAGAGGAATAGGGAAGAGTCCCCATGGGGCAGAATATAGATTTGTGAGTGTTTGTGTGTTTGTTTGCTCCTGGCCTCTCTTCAAAAGTAATTTAAGACAGGTTGTAACAAGTTACATGTATACAACATGGTTGATATAATAGAAAGAAAAGAAATAGCCATTACCCAAGAACTGTATTAAACATTGAATTTGGCTCTGAACCTCTGAGCAGCCTAGGCAAGGGAGGGAAAGAAAAGAGAAAAGGACTGATACTGAGCATATGCTGAGGACCATTACTACAGAAGGAATTTCCACACAGCAACCCTGTAATGATACTTATTACTATTTCCATTTATAGAACCGAATGCTAGAGAGGCTACATTGAGTTTTATAAATATATTCAGATATGTCTGTGTTTATTGAGCATCTGCTATATGCCAGGCACTGTGCTGGGTGCCTTATGCACAGAATTTTAATTCTTCTACCAATCTTAAGAAATAGATCATATTATTATCCTCATTTGACAGATGAGGAAACAAATGAAGAACAGAAAGGTGAAGTTATTTTCTTAAGGTCAAACAGCCAGCAGGTGCCCAAGCCAAAATTCAAACCCAGAGAAGTTTGATTCCAAACCTCTCCTCTCACCACCCTGTGAGCCCAGCTTCTCTGATAACAGGTTTCCTTGGCACTATATTCTACAATAATTTTCTCACATTGAGGTGTTAATTGGGGAGGAATAGAAGACATTAAGTGGCACATTAGTCAGTTTTACAAGAATCCTGGCAGTGGTTTTAAATAGAGGGCTGAAATTTTGTGTGCCTTGTCTTCTGATTTTGTTTAAACACCACATGCACCAAAGCTTGCAACTTTCTGCTCTTGGGGCCTGTTCCCTCTCTTCCATGATGGGTTAAATCTGGGCACAGTAGTGAATATGAGTGACCAGGGCTCAGGGGCAAGGTCCCAGGATCCTTTCCAGCCAGGGTGAGGAACAGCTATTGGAAACAACAGACCCAGGATGACTTGAATTTACCACCTGCCCTTCTTTTTCCTGCCCCTTCTCCATGCTGTGTTTTTATGACACTTCAGTGTGCTGCTTCTTGGGGCCAGGCGCCTCCTCCAAGTTGAGCCAGCCTTTTATGGCCATAGAGCTAATTAAGTAACAGCAACTCAGGGGCACTTGGAAAGCAGCGTGGGCCGTAGTCAGTCCTGGGCTCTGCAGCCAAGTGCCTCTGGCCTGGGATGTGGAAGGAGCTTTTGGCCAAGCATCAGACTATTCCTCTGCCCTTTCTCCTGCTGGCCCCAGCTCACCTTCTCAGTTACCTCTGCATCAGGAACTCTTGAAGCCACTGGCTCCCTGAGCTGCCTGGAAATTTCCCGAGACTGGCCTGAGAATAACTGTGCCCCAATTATTATTTTCATTTCCACTCCAGGGTACTTTTTTGCACAAGAGGGACGGGAGGGCGCACTCTCAGAAAGAGTGCAAGTCCTTCTGGGTGCCAGCCTTTGGGCCAGAGGGCCACTCTTGACAGGCAGGAGTGGCTGCAGCTCCCAAGTAGCAATTTTTCTCAATGGAAGGTTATAAGCAACAAGCCCCAAAGGTCAAATTCCCCAAGGGAAAAAGAGTATATGCCACTGCTTTCTTCTCCCAGTGTTGCAGTGAGCTGTTTGTTCTCAAGTGTTGTCATGGGCCAGGCTTAACTCCTTCAAACAAAAGGTGGGGGCAAGCCCAGAAAGGAATCTCAATGGCTTTGTGTGAACAGCTGGAAGTTTCTGTGAGTGAGGTCACCTAGAGAGCAGGTTTTCCTGAGCCTCAGGCTTCCTGGGCACTTCTCTGCCTGGAACATAAGGTTTTCCACCTCAGCCTCCACCCACAAGACACTTCCCTCCTTCAGACTTCACTACTTCTTTCCCGGCCTCTTGTTTGACAGCTGAAATGTACTCACTGTCCACAGTAAGAGGCAGCAGCTATTAGGAGGGCAAAGGGCCACCTCCCTGGGTTCAAATCTAGCACAGAATTTAGCTAAGCCTTGGTTTCCTCATCTGCAAAATGGGGGAATAGTTGCACCACTTTATGGAGTTTGGGTGAGAATCAAAGTAGGGAATCCATGCAAAGAGCTCAGTAAGGTGCCTAGCAGGGAGTTTAAGAGCCTGAGTGCTTCTAATCCATCCCCCTCAGGACCTCCAAAGACCTCGTGGCCACATCCTTCATGCACACCACAGCTTCCTCCTCTTGCCTCAACAGAGAGAAACATCCAGGATCCTTAGCATGGTATAAAAAGCCCTGTTCAACTTGGTCCTAACCTTTATTTCCATTCCATCTCTCATTAAACTCACCTCTCTAGCTTTCCCCAACTCTACGCCATGGACGTACACTTAAACTCTAATCATATGTTTCAAAAATGCCCTGGAGTCTTTGTAGGCATTATTCCTTTTTCCAAGTCTGCCCTCCCTTGCTTATTTGATAAACTCCCAGTTATTTTTCAAGGCTTAACTTAAGGGCTCCCTTCTCAGAGACACATTCCCTGCCCACCAGGACACATACATGCATGCTCACACACGCATGCGTACACTCCCTGTAAAGAGTGGACACCCACTGCCTGTGTCCAACTATATGAGGCATCAGTCTGTAGTTGCTCTTCTGTCTCCTTCACTGTCTGTGAGCTCCTGGAGAGCAGGGACCATATCATATGCCTCCTGGCACAGGATATAGCAAATAGGTGTTCAATAAATACCTGTGGAATGAATGCTTGCATCACTGACTGAGAAATGTGTGGTAGGAAGCTTCCTTCTATCTGCCAATAAATCAGGGCTGCTCTGTACCGTGTGTGGGTTGTGGAGTGTACCAACCTGCACGGCCAGTCCCGGGGCCCAAGTGTGTTTTATCTCTACTCCCTCCACTGAGTAAGTCCCGGAGTTGCTCCAGTCCACCGAAACTAATTAATATTTGTACAGCAATTTCTGAGTGCTTACTCTGTACCATGCATTTGATGTATATTATTTCAATTAATCCTTACAACAACCCCTAGGGCAGATATGATTGTTATACCCATTTTACAGATGTGGGAGGCTCTGGCTGGGAGTGAGGAAGGTGACCTTCCCACTAAGGCCCTTTGGTGCCAAATCCTGTGCCCCTTCCACCCACCCTGAGAGCCTTGTTCTGGCACATCAGAAGGCATCAGTCTTCATTCCTCAGCTGTTTGATTTCTCTCATTTAGCTTCTTCCCTGTCCCCTCCTCCTCAATCCCACTCTGCTCCAGTCTGGCCTCATAATAAGAATACTTTAGGTTGCAGGATCTCTTGGCTCCCAGCACATATATTTGAAAAGGAGCAGGCACTGGAGTATGGAGATCTGGAGTTCATAACTGGCTCTCCCACCTTCCAGCTGTGTGTCTGTGAGCAAGAGTCTTAGTTCCTCTGTGCTTCCATATTCTCATTTGCAAAATGAAGATAATACTACCAATCCTAGTGATTTGCTTTGAGTATTTACAACTTAGCACAACGCTTGGTGCGTGGTAAATATTGAAGTCAGTGTTTCCCTCCTTACCTCTCCCTGAAAAAAAAAATTTTTTTAGAAAGCAATTTCTATGGCATTACGCTCAAGGAAACCATAGCAACCAGTTTCCTGTAGCTTGGTTTCCGGCCTTCCCTAGCTGTACAATACTGCTGGGACACAGCCTTTGTTATTCCGATACCCCAGGGAAGATGTGGACGTCATGCACTCTACGGGGTGGAGGCATCTGCTGGGTAGAATTGCCCAGTGTGCTGGTGGTGTCATTGCTGTTGGCACTTTGGCTCTCAGAGAACCAGGCTGTCCTGGGCCTGGGTTAGGCCACGAGGAGGCTGTGGTTTCCCACTGGCGACTCCATTCATCTTCTAAGGGTTGCCTCATTGTGTGTCAGGCCAGAGCAGCTGGCCCTCTCTTTTTATGGGGATAAAAGCAGCATTTGGTTGGGTCTGGAGAGCTTCCTGACTCTCCTTAGATCATTAAGACATTTCCTAGGACGTGAAGGTCACAAGAGTACCATGTGATTGTGTGTGCGTGTGTGAGTTTGTGGGCGCCTGTTAACCACACCAGGAGTGAAGGCACTGCTTCTCAAGGGCAGAATCAAGACTGCCAGCCACAGAAAAAGGCTATCAACTTGGCGTTGTGAAGTGGAGAACTCCTTGTCCATACTGGCCTCTGAGGCAAGCTGCAGTTGGGTCCAGACTGTGGTGATACTAACCCCAGCCTGTGCTGCCACTTGCCACTCTGCACAAAGACTCTCCCCATATGCCTGGCGTAATCAAACCTGGATTGCTGCAGTCTGGCTGTGGAGTGATTTCCAGACAAGCCATTTGGGCAAGAGCAACTTGACTGCATCACGAAGCATGACTGAATTTTGGCCGAGCCCAGGGTGACAGCTTGCAGAGGTGCCTGGCTGTGGGAAGAAGGGCAGTGAGTGGGCAAAGGCAGCACCTGGCCATGGTCTGGGTGCCTCCCAAGCCCAATGTCTCCTACTGGGCATGTGATCAGGGCTTGATAATCAGTGCATCCTCTCATGTTACAGAGAAGGAGACTGAGGCCCAGAGAGGGATGGGCTTTGCCCAATATCACACAGCTTGTCAGTCATAGAATTATAGCATTTTCAAGACAGAATGACTCTTAAAAATTATCTGTCCCAAACTCTTCAATTGATAAATGACAAAAATTAGGTTCAGGGCAGGAAAGGAACTTTTTCAGGGTTACTGAGAAGGAGAGAAGACCCACAGCCCTGACTGCCTGAGTTTCTAATTGATCTACAGAGGCCAGCAAACTATGGCCCCCAGGCCAAATCAGCTGGCCACATTTCTGTAAATACAGTTTCATTGGAACACAGTCATGACCATCGTTTCTGTATTGTCCATGACTGCCTTCATGCTACAAGGGCAAGACTGAGTGGTTGCAACAAAGACCATATGGCCTGCAAAGCCTAAAATATTTACTATCTGGCCTTTTATAGAAAAAGTTTGCCAACCCTGGTCTAACCTACTGAGGTTTTTCCAAACGCCTGGAAACTGCTGGCCACAATCCCAGTATCCTTCTCCCTTTGAGGAGAAGAGAATCCATCCCTATTGTCAGGTTGGGGACTGGCCAGAGACCCCTCTCCACAGGGAGAGGCTGTTCCCCAGGAATAGGAGGGAGGGGATGCTGACCAAGAAGAAAGCCTCCTTCAGAGGGGAGTTGAGTCCCAACTCACACTTGGAGAGAGCTCAAGATAATAAGGATGATAAGAAGAAAACCAATTGCTAACTTTTGTGATTGTGTGCCAGGTTCTGTTCTAAGGTCCTTTTGTGTAGGATTGAACCTTCACAACAACCTAGCACAATGGGTACAATTAGTATTCTCATTTTGTACATGAGAAATGAAACGTGGAAAGATTAAATAACTTGCCTAGCCTAGTAAGTGGTGGGACCGGAATAGGAACCCAGGCAGGCTTACTCTGGAGCCCATGCCTGTCATCTTGCTGCAGGACCTGAATGAAATGGGTGTCTCACCTGCACTGGGAAGGGTCAAGAGCTTAACCCCGTTACTTTCCTCCTTTGTCTTTGCATCAGCTGTTCAGTGACTTCCTGTTGCGTGCGAGTCACAGTGGAGCTGTGCTAGGCTCTGTGACGGGAGAGCAAGAAACATCACATATAGAACCTACGTTTGAGGAGCCCACAGATGGGAAGGCAGCAGCTGCGTGATCAATTGCTATCTAGGGTAGAAATTGGCAGTGTCAAAAGAGAAGCACGGGGAAAATGCCAGGTGAATCAAGGTGCATCATCTTCCGGGTTACCACATAGCCATTCAAATATTGAGGATCGGGGCTCAGAATGCTAATGCCTGGATTGGCCAGGCAGCTGATGTGAACAGAGAAGCAGATCTTATTTGTGTAAGACAGCAAGGAGAGGTGGGGCCCATGGAGAATGGATGAGCACATTCCCCAGTGCTAGGTGTT
Organism: Papio anubis; assembly: GCF_008728515.1. Classification (NCBI taxonomy): domain Eukaryota; kingdom Metazoa; phylum Chordata; class Mammalia; order Primates; family Cercopithecidae; genus Papio; species Papio anubis. Next base: position 78,996,598 of record NC_044987.1, read on the forward strand.
CAAATTCAGAATTTCCTACCACCTCCATGAGTCAAACCTACCTCTCTCAGGCCAGATCAGCTGTGGCATCTGTGTTATGTTTATCAACATAGAAAGACTAATATTTATCAACATAGAAAGATTTCCTATGTTGTTAAATGTGTAAAGCAAATTACAAAGCAGTCAGATTAACATGTTTTGGGTTTTTAAAAATGTATATGTCTCCATACATAGAGATATATGGAGAAAAGGTTGAAAGGAATTACTCCAAAATTTTAACAAGATTTTGAGGCTGGCCAGGTGCAGCAGCTCACGCCTGTAATCCAAGCACTTTGGGAGGCCAAGGCAGGTGGATCACCTGAGGTCAGGAGTTCGAGACCAGCCTGGCCAACATGGTGAAACCCCATCTCCACTAAAAATACAAAATTTATCTGGGCATGGTGGCACACGCCTGTAGTCTCAGCTACTCTGGAGGCTGAGCCAGGAGAATCACTTGAACCCGGGTGATGGTGGTTGCAGTGAGCCAAGATCATGCCACAGCACTCCAGCCTGGGCAACAGAGCAAGACTCCATCTCAAAAAAACAAAAACACAAAAAGATTTTGGGGCTATTATTTTACCCCTTTGTCTTTTCTTTATTTCCCTCCCTTTTGGTATAATAAACTCACATTACCTGCCTCAGATTTTGTTTCCGTTTCTGTTTAGAAGAGAGAGATTATTCTATATCCTTCCCCTGTCCACCCCACCATCTCTTGACTCATTCCTGCTCTTCAAGATTCATCTCAAACATCACCTCCTTTAGGGAACCCTGGTTCCTAGGGTGGTTTGGGGCACCCCAGCAGTGCTCTGTGCTCCCCCCATCACAGCCCTTCCTTTTTGGTGGTTCTTGTTGTTACCTGTGTACTCCTGTACCTGGTACTGAAACAAACACTAGGTGTGAGCTTCCTGAGGGCAGGGACTGTGTCTAAGCTATCTTTGGATTTCCAGTATCTAACATAGAATTTAACACATAATGTGTGCTCCATAAATACCTGAGGAATGAGGGACTGAATTTAGTGCTGAAGGCAGGAGGAAGGGCCCCTGGATGGGAGCCCTACCTATTGGGCACAAGAGAGTCCAGGAGGGTTGGGGGCCAAGGCACCTGGAGCGAGGTGCAAGGACAGGACATCCTGGGCACAGTGGGCCATCCCATTCGGCTGGAGGGTGGGGTTCTTGAATGAGAATAGAGAGAATCAGATGAGAAAAGAGGAGGGCTTCAGAAAGGGGGCTGGAACATCAGGCTTGGGGGTTTGGATGTTATTCCAGCGCCCAGGACAAGCCTGGCTCCTCATAAAAGATAGCTCTGGCCCCGGCGCATCATTCTTTTCATCCCCCACCCCCCTCTTCAGAGCGTTTTCCTGCCTTTTTGGCACCGAATGCAGTGCTGGCTTCTGTCCTGAGCAGCGTGATCTGCCGCCCATGAGTCAGGGGCTCAGCCATTCCTAAGTGACTAAGGCTGTCACCTCCTGCCAGTTTCCCGTAACCGCCTGAGTAAAGACTCAGTCTGAATCACTGTTTATTGTTTTTAAGGGTTTTTTCCCCTCCTCTCCAGTTTTTAAATATCAACCACCCAGCCAGGCCAGTAGGGCTGAATGAGTGCTGGGGAACTGTAGGACGCACCCCTCACCCGCACACACAAGAGGGACGCGGAACCCCATTCTGCTTAGGGAAGCAAGGAGGCCGTGGCTATGGAGCCAGACAGACCTGTATTTGAATCCTGCCTCCATCCCTACCTGCTGTGCTCCCTTGGGAAAATCACTTCACCTCTCTGAACCTTAGTTTACTTATCTGTAAAATGGGGATAATAATGCCTATGTAAGAGAGTTCCTGTGAGAATAAGAGCTAAAATTTATACGGGGACTGACATATGGCAAGCATTCCAGAAATGATAATTATTAAAAAACACGGCTCTTCTGCTCAGGAATGAGCTCATGTGAGAGAAAGGTAGGGGTCTCATGTCTTCTTTGCACCTGTCATTTCAGTAAAGCCAAATAATCAAGGGCTTCCCAAAGCCTATGCTTTAGGAATTTATTTCAGACTACTGATGAATCACTTAGTTCTATTATGAATAGCCAACATTTATGCAGCACTTAGCGGGTGCCAGGCACTGTTCTAAGCGTTTTACATTAAGTAATTAATTTAATCATCACAAACCCCTTTGGGGTAGGTATTATCATTATCCCCACTTACAGATAGAGACATAAACTGAGGTGCAGAAGTTAACCAACTTACTAATGAGAGACAGAGCCAGGCGTTGAACTCAAATGATCTAGCTTCTGGGGACAATGTCATGCCTGGCAGTGAGATTCTCTCAGGGACATCCCCTGACCTGGCAGTCCTTCTTCATATGTTTTGCCCTAACTGGATCATTATCAAATAGTGACAATGTGCAAGGCATTGAACTATCATCAATTTTCAATCTAATTTCACAGCAGTTATAAAAGATGGATTTGCTTGTCCTCATTTTATATATAGGAAAGTTGAGGTTTTGAATAGTGAGGAAACACCCAAAGTCAGTTAGTGATACAGTTAGCGTTTGAACCCAGGTCTCTGCAGTTTAAGGGTAATTGCACCACTCTGTGTGAAATGGCTAGCTGAGTTGAGATCAGATTTATCTTCTAGAAGCCTATTGACTTGATTATTTGGCATTAATGGCATGGCCCACTGGTCTGCCTAAGTCCCTCTAAAGAGGTGACCAGTCTGATGGGATTTAGCAATGGGTTTGCCCCTTGGGATGAGTCGTTGGTCCTCCACACCAATGGCCTGCAATTCTGGGAAGATCTGGCCAGCCTTCGGCAAGTCTGGGATCAGAGTACAGGAATTCTCTCTACACGGAACATGTATTCAGTGCCCAGAAACTCTCACCAATGCATAGTAAGCATGTCCTCCAGACCAGGTGGCTAGGAAGCCACTGTGGGAGTCTGAGACCTGTGGGCACATCTGAATGGAATTTCTGTGGATGTACGTGTCAGGTGTCTGGAAGCCTCAGGAGGCTGTGTGGTGGTTTCATATAGAAATTAGGACACCTCCACCTGAGAAAATATATCTAGCAGAGAATAGATAGATATCCAGAATGTTAAGATAGCTCGTGTTAGCCACATGGCTCTGATTAAGCAGCTGAAAGATAGCAAGCCATGGAGTGGGCTTCACTCTGCAGGGTTCCAGGTCTGCCCACCACCAACAGAGCATCCGGCACAGCACCTGGACTCACTCCCCTAGACAGCCCCTTACCCACATACAACATACTCACCCCATGGTACACCCTACACATTGCTCTGTTGACTTACGTAGATTGAGAAGTGGGAATCTGGAGAGGGAGGAAAGAAAGAAAGAAAGAAGGCGCTGATGATGATTCCATGCTAATAATAACTACTTCCATGTGTTTTCTATGTGCTAAGAACTGGGCTAAACTTTTTACACACATGTATTATCTCATAATCCAATTGTTATCCCACTTAAGAGATGAGAACACTGAGCCTTAGAGAAGTTCATAAACTACCCAGAAAGGAAATGTGTACTGTGGAAATTAGCACTGTGGTCAATGTGCCAAGCACACTGTGAAGTGCTTTATATACATAGCCCCATTAACCTCTGCGAGGACCTACGAGGCTGGTATTGTGTCAGTCCATTTGTGTTGCCACAAGGAAATACCTGAGGCTAGGTAGGTTATAAAGAAAAGAGCTTCAATTGGCTCATGGTTCTGAAGGCTATACAAGCATGGCACCAGCATCTGCTTTTGGCGAGGGCCTCAGGAAGCTTACAATGATAGCAGAAGGGATAGGGGGAGGGCTACATATCACATATGAGAGAGGGAACATGAGAGAGAAGGCAGACATGTCACACACTTTTAAATAACCAGATCTTGCATGAACTGAGTAAGAACACACCATCAGGAGTATGACGCTAAGCCATTCATGAAGGATCCGCCCCCATGACAAAACACCTCCCACCAGGCCCCATCTCCAACGCTCATTTCAATATGAGATTTGGGGGGGACAAACATCCAAAACATGTCGTATTCATTCTGCCCATTTTTCAGATGAAAACAGTGAGGTTCAGAGAAGTGAAGCATTTTCCAAGGTTGCAGAGCTAGGATGAGGGAGGACTAGATTCAAACCTTTGTTAATCTGTGGATTGTCAACTGTGCCACCCTGGTTCTGGCTAGAAGTTAGAGGATCTGGGTTTCAGTGACTGCTTTGGTTCATATAGATAAAATGGGGGTATTTGTATTAAATGATCCTTAAAGTTCCTTGTAGTGCTAATATTTTGTGTTTCTCTGAGGAAGGAAGAGTAGCCCGGAGTTTGGGAAGTTATCAGTGGCCTCGTTCTGGGACCCATGTAAGCCTGTTTGAATGGGGAGGGCCAAGGAGAGAGAGCAGTTTTTCATTTCCTCTAAGCAGAGCGTCAGGGGTTGTGGGTGGAGCAGAAAGCCTCATGGCAGCAGCTTAGGAAGGCGGGGTCAGCGATGTGTTTTCTTAAAAGAGAAAAGGTTGAGTTGGGTCACCTTCTGTTTTAGCTGCTTGTGTCCTAGCAAGGACTGGATTTTTATGGGTCATAATTTGGTACAGATAAAAACATATTGTACTGAGCTCAGCCAAATCCCCTATGCTGGCGTTTCTGGTAGAGTTCTCAGCCAGGACACTGAGCCCATCCAAGAGGCCTGTGGGGAGAAGAGTCAGGCGAGGCCTGGATGTTCTCTTGGAGCACCTTGGCAGGGATTTGGATAGCACTGTGGTCCCCACTGCCTGCCTCAGTGGAGCAGAGTTGTGCAGGGCATCAAGAAAGGCTGGCTTCCATTCGGGTCTGTGTGAGTTAGCTCTGCCCCTTTCTGGCTGAGTGACCAGGACATGAGCAAGTCATTCAGCCCCTGGGGTTGCAACCTTTACTCCACAAACCAGCACAAGGACAAGGCCACATTTCACCAACGCCCAGAGGAGGGAGAAAAACCAGGCTATTAAATTGGACCTCCAACAATATAATTTTATTAAGTTTTAAAAAATGACCTTTATTCTGATTAAATTGTCTGCCACAATTGTTTGCATTAAAATATCTTTTCTTTTGCCAAAACGGGATGATAAGTTTAGATGTAGCATTTTTTAATTTTTGAAATTCCTTCCTAAGATAATTGAAGTTAACAACCCATGTATACTCCCCCAATTGTTTTAACTTGATTGTGAAATCCAAAAACTGGAAATCACTGACAGAACTTCTCTAAAAATTAGTGTCTTCATCTGTGAAGTGGGGATAATTAGCTCTATTTTCCTCAAAGGGTATTGTGTTGGAAAAAATGACGTAATACATAAAGTGTCTGTTCCTGAATTCAATTTAAATAGAATTATACGTCCTTTTCATGCCAACTGTTATATCCTAGGTCTACATGCTGGACTTCAGCCCTTGTCACAATGTCCTCCCATCATTTCTGGGAGCTTTCCCAGGGTATTGACTCATATGTCGATGCCCAGCAGGAGGTATCTGCCCTGCTGGCACAGTTGGCACCACTGCTGGCTGTCTCTGAGACCCCAGTGATGAAGGTGAAGCTCTTGATTTGATCTAAAGGTCAGTCGTGGTGGCCCACAACTTTCAGAAGAGGGGCAGCCGCTCAGACATACCCCTTAGTCTGGAGCACCCAAGCACTACCTAAATGCTGAATGTCACCAAACTTGGTGCTTTTTGAGCTGCTACTGTCTCCACCATGGTAAACAGTGGCAGCCAAGCTCCTCTCCAAGGGCAGGGCCAATGGCACTCACCCACTTCCAGATCACTCAAGGCCCCCCCACACTTCAAGCCCAGTGCCAGCCCCACAGACACCAGAGTGGGGAATATATTTCTTCCTCATCCAGTCCTGAGGCTCATCATATTTCCAGCCCTTCTAGGATGGTTGACTATGGGAATACCCATTCTCTTCAAGGGTAGAGTTCTTCTCACCCCTCCTCCAAGAGTGCTCAAGAGCCCTTGGTTCGCACATTGCCCAGAGTTGGGTCATTATAATCCATGGCCCCTCAGCACAGTGCCTGGCACATTGTAGGTGCTCAGTGAGTGCCGATTTCCCATCCAAGTCCTTCGCTCCATAAAAGCATATGGTCAGGCAGGGCTAGGACCTGGAAATCCTTCCCTCGTTCTCGCTGTAGTTAATGTGGGTTTGGGGCAGGATGTGAGCAAGACGCAAATGCTGACCTCAACCCTGACCCTCAGAGGAGGCCCTGCCATGATCCCAACCTGGGCCAGCCTCCAGCAAATCCCATACCTTCTTTCAGAAGGCCCTGCAGACCACTTAGCTAGGCATGTTTGGGTGGTTTGTCCAGTCCTCTCAGTTCAGAAGCTTTGCCATCTGCCTTTAAATCACCTTAATTTCCAGCCAAATGGGTTTTCCTCTCATTTCAAAATGCCTATGATATCATCCATCAGTGGGGAGCAGTTGAAGAAGAAGCCTCGAAGATTTCCAGAACCCAGCAGTAGAGGTCGGGAAAGCAGGTTTCAAGCAGCCCTTACTAGAATCAGGCCCTGTGGCCACATCCCCTTCCCAATATCTACTCAAGCAGGCCTGCAGGTATGACCAGGCTGAGGAATCAAGTTCTGCCGACTCCAAGATATTGTTAAGGAAGAGGAGGAAGGGTAACAGATCCAGGGTTCCCATGCACGTACATTCCTTCATTCTGCAAAGATGAATTTAGTGCTCATTAAGAGTCTATCAGTTTATTTGGGGTTGAAAGATTTTCACACAAACTAGTGAAACAGCCATGTGAGGCACGGGGATGATTGCAAGTGCAACAGGGATTCCAGCTGGAGACTTGGAAACTGGACCTAGCTCTGACTCTTTTTAAGTTGCTGAGTGATATTGGGTAAGCCTCCCTCCCTCTCTAATCCTCCATTTCTCTTTCTGATAAATGAAGGTGCACCAGTCTCAAAGGGCCCCTGTTGCTCTGGTCCTGGAAGTGGTATGAGGTTGCAGGAGCCTCCCACACTCTGCACTAAGTGGTGCCTTTGCACTTGGACTGACTCTCAGGGCTCAGGTGTTTTCTAAAAGGCAAATCTCATCATTTGACTTCCCAACTTAAAACCCTCCAGATGCTTCACACATCTCATAAAGTCCAGAATTTTCAGCATGCTCAGGAGATCTTGCACGCTCACACTCACCTCTTCTCATACTGCTTCCCAAGCTCCCTAGGTGACAGCCTATTCTCCAGGCCCCCATGTTCATGTCCTGACCCACCCCAGGGTCTTCTCCTTGGCTCCTCTCTGCCCCCTTCACTTCATTTAGGTGGCTCCTACTCAGCCTTCTAGTCCTTATGGTGACATCACTGCCTCCACAACCATGTCACTTGCTTCATACCACAGATAGTTAGGTCCCTGTGATATGTTCCCTTGCTTCTCCTTTGAATAACCCATCTCTCAGAATCACCCTTCTCCCTCTCCACCTACCCCCCTCCCATACTGGGAGCTCCAGGAAGGTGGAGTTCTTCTTATTTCCCAGTTGTCCCCAGCACTGGGCCTGACCACAAAGCAGGTACTCTGTGTTTACTAAACAAGAGTCTCACATTTCCCTCAATCTGCCCATTGTGTGGTCTCAGGGGTGGCTCACAGTGAGGTACTCCAGGTCATAGGGGTTGCCTATTCATTTCTCCTCAACCTGGGGTTTCACCTTATCAGATGAATGACACTGCATTCATCACAATCTCCTCTCATTTAAAGGGGTTGTGAACAAAACAAGTTCACATTGTCTGGTGCTTGGATGAGTAAAGCATGGCTGCATGGGCCTGCCTAAGTGGGAAGGACCCCAGTGTGGGAAAAAGCAGCATGTTATCATGGAGAGAGCTCCATAGTCCTAGACAGGAGGAGCCTGGATTATCACTGTTACATCCTGGCTCTGACCTTCAATAAGATACTCCCTTCTCTATCTGGGTCTTAGTTTCCTCACATAAAGTGCGGGGGTTAGACTCAATTATAACATTTAGTCTCTAATGGATACTTAGTTTTTGCCAGGCCCAGGGCTAAACCCTTCATATGCAGTACGGGTTATTCCCACAGTAACCGTATGGGGCGGGCACTATTATTAGCCCCATTTTACGGATAAGGAAACCGAAGATTAGAAAGTTTATATAACTTTCCCAAGGTCACATGGCTAGGAAGTGGCAGAGGTAGGGTTTGAACACACTGAGCTCTTAACCACTTTGCCTCCCCTCCAAGGACCTGCTGACTCTGTTATTCTAGGAACGTGAATCTGTTATTCTAGGCTCAGAAGGTCAGTATGAGATCTAAAATCAATATGTTCTCAATACGGCATTCTCCCTGGAACAGGGAGACAGTGCAGGCTGTCAGCCCAGCATCTCTGAAACATTGGTAGCCCTGGGAGCCATACAGCAGCTCTCTGCTGCGTTGACACTTAAGAGCCAGAAAAGAACTAGAAATATTTATTATCCAGATAGTCAATCTCCAGGTTACAGCCTTCCCTCTCGGCCATAACCTGGTTCTGTGCTTGTTTTTACATTTAAATTTTCATTGAAATATTACATACATCCAGAAAAAAGCAAATATTATAATGAATTATCTCAAAGTGAATACACCTGTGTAACCACCACCCAGGTCAAGACATAGAACATTACTGGCATCCTATTAGACCCCCTCCTAATCATTATCTCCCAGGTCCTGTGTGTTTTGATCTGAGAATATTCCCTGGAGCTATGGAGAAAGGCTGGAATAAGAAGTTAATTTTCAAATTATCCTTTCATCTCCAGGGAAATTGTAAATCTGCAGGAGGGATGTGGAGGAGGGGAGGAATTGAACACAAGATGTACTAAACCCTCAGATATGGCAAATGGCTGCAGGTTCCAGAGAAAAGGGATGTGTGTATGTGTGTGTGTGCACGTGTGCATGCATGTGCATATGTGTGTGCGTGCGTGTGTGTGTGTGTATGAACTTTGTTGGCAGGAGGGAGGCCCAGGGTGACTGGCAAGTGTGGGATCACAGAAAATGAGTGCCTCAACCTCTTGAGTTAGGTCAGGTCTCATTGAGAAAGAAGGTCATGCTTAGGGAAGTGTCAGAGATTCATCTAGAGAGCCCCTGTGCCCTAGTGCTGCCCTCATCCTCCATCCAGGTGAAGTTGCTGCAGACTCTAGCACTGCACTCATGCCTGCTAGGGGATCTGTCTTCTGGATTCTTCAGAGATCATAGAATGGGATGAAAGAGGGGAGGTGACCCAAAAAACACCCCCAATTTGGGGAAGGTCTACCTGGAGTTGGCTCATTATCAAGCTCAAGTGTTCCTACAAGAGCAGCAAAGAATCCCAATTACTGCCTTGAATTGCCTGATCATGAAGCCCCTGAAAACTCTTGGAGGGGGGTTTATTGGCCTTATATTTGTTGTATGTAAAGGAATAGAAGACTCTGTAAAGGAGAAAGTGAAATGCTTAGGCAAGCTCAGAGTCAGAGCTAGACCTTGACCTGTGTAATCTTATCCATTCCAACAAATGCCTTGGGCACCATGAATGTTCATCCCCTAACCCCACTGGATGAGAGGCTGTGATTCTCAGACTATGCCATGGTAACAGAGGTACACAAACCACAGGGAAAACCTGCAGCAAGCATCTTCTTGGGCATCACGTTTACTTTACATTTTAAGAAAAAATATATGAGAAGTAAAAATATTTTTAAAGCAAAACAAGGAGAATTATTAAGTAGAATGACAATATTCATATGCTCTTTTCCGATTTCAAAGACAAGCTCTGCTATCAGGAAGCTTTGGGTGGTCCCTTTGTACCAGTCACTCAGGGGATACACATCAGCTCTCTCCTACTGAGAGAGCTTTTGTGGGCAAGTCTGAGAGATTCTGAACACAGGAGTAATCAAAATATATTATATAGTGTGGGGATAGAGTTAGTATCAGGCTTTACCTCTGAGAGGAAAGTGGGACTATGAGTATGGGCATCGTATGCCCCAGTTAGCCTCGGATAGTCCTGGGTTGTGCCTTTCATCCAGGCACAATTATTAATAGCATCCCCTTCCACTGCACAAAGAGCCCAATTTGGATGAAAAAATCATATGGTCATCCTAGCTATGAAAAATTGTATTATTTTTTCAGAGAGTAGAGGAGGAAGCCTGCAAGCACATTCCCTGGCTGAAGTAACTCAGTATAAGAAGAGTTCTGCATATCTCCACAAAGAGCTCCTGGAGGCACTGGGAATCTAAAAGGAGGGAGGATCCCAATGTGGCCCTTCTCAGTGTTCCATTCTTGACTGCCCTGGTCAAGGCAAAGTTGCTCCAGACAAAGGCTGTGTGACAATGCTGGAACAGAGTTATGAAAGCCAGGCTGAACCAAACCTCAGCCAGTCCCTGGAGCAGCCAGAGGTGGAAAATCTGTAGAGAGAGTGCAAATTATAGTCAAGAGAGTCAGCATGCCAAACCCAAAATAATTTATCAGCTCCAAGGGATATGTGTAAAGACATCAACAAGAGATGAGACAAGAAACCTAGAACCAGTAATGCAAGGAAAAGTTGGAGAAGAGGATTGCAAGGTATGGACCTGGGAACAGGACTCAAGGCAAAGATGTCACTGGGGGCCAAGAGCTGGCTACAAGGCTGGCAACAGCCTGGTTGGGTCTGAGGCATCTGCCAGGAGGACGGTTCTCCCCAGGCTGCATTCATAATCAGCCAGCTAAATGCCTTTTGGTTTCTGATTTGGGTGGCATTGCTGTGATTACTTTATAAGTAGTTCTTTTTACAGAAAATTTTATTCATAAGAGAAGAGAGGAATCTTTAAAAAGGAAAGGACTTATTTTAGCATTAACCCTTTTCAGATTATTTCACAAGGAGATGAATTCAGCTAATCAGCTTGCCTGTTCACTGGCATCAGCCTTGCCAAAGCGTGTGTGTGCAGGGTATTGGTGTCACTGTAGCACATGGACAGAATATCTTTCCCACGAGACTTTCATTATGAGGGTGCTGAGTTGAAATAGAGAGATTGCCATGGTTGCCAGATGCACGATACTATCATATGAGAATCAAACAAATGCTGCAGAAAGAACCTAGAGTTTGGCCTTATGTGTTGACTTGATTCATTTACATCTATTTTATTTTACTTTTTATTTTTTGAGACAGAGTTTCGCTCCTGTTGCCCAGGCTGGAGTGCAATGCTGCAATCTAGGCTCACTGCAACCTCCGCCTCCTGGATTTAAGTGATTCTCCTGCCTCAGCCTCCTGAGTAGCTGGGATTGCACCACCATGGCTGGTTAATTTTGTATTTTTAGTAGAGACAGGGTTTCACCGTGTTGGTCAGGCTGCTCTCGAGCTCCTGACCTTAGGTGATCCGCCCACCTCTGCCTCCCAAAGTGCTGGGATTACAAGCATAAGTCACCGTGCCCAGCCCATTTACATCTATTTTAATATTTTCCTTTCTTCACGCTTACGTTTACCACCTTATAGTTTTAGGTCACTCCTCTCCTCATCAGACATACCTTCATGGCCAAAATCTGGTGGTTTCTGAATGTTAACCAATAGCCAACCATATGATCTTGGACCACTTACTTGGCCTCTCTGTGCTTTAATTTCTTCATATATTAAAAAGTCATGGTGAGCCCTACCTTTTAGGGTCACTGTGAATGTTACAGGAGACAATACATGTAAAGCATTTAGAATCAGAATCAACACATAGTGAGTGCTCAAAAATGTTAATTAATTAAAATAAAGTTTGGGGGATCCAAAGGAGGCAGTGACAATGGAGGCGTATGTGTTGGTTCCCCACCATATGTAATCACTCTGAATGGGACTGATGCAAAAGCCAAAGTAAAAACAAAACAAAACCCTCCTTAGGATTTTCTAGAAATCTTGGTGAAAGGAGCTGGTTTTAGTCCCACCAGCTGGTGCAAGAGAAAGCTCCTTCACAAACTTTGAAGGTCTTCTAGTCCAGGTTCTTCGTTTGCAGGATGGGGGACTGGCCCCAGAGAGGGGCCAGTGACTTACCCAAAGTCACACAGCAATTTCAAGGCAGAGGCAGGAATAGAACCCAGATCCCCAATTTTCAGCGCACACAAGAGGTTTTCTCTCTCAAAGTCTGTTTGGCCACATCCCTCAAAGCTGACCTGGTTGTCAGCAGTAAAGCCAAGTGCCTAGGGAATGAGCTACTCCAGAGTTTCTGAACTTTATTGTACAAGTGAATCACCTGGGGATCTTGTTAAAAATGTAGGCTTTGCTACAGTAGAGCTGGAGAGTGGCCCGGGACTCTGCATTCTTGACAAACTCCCAGGTGCTACTGCTACTGTTTCAGGGATCACACTTAGATAACCAGGCTCTAGGCCAGCGTTATCCAATAGAAATAGAAGGCAAGCCATGTATGTAGTTTTCAATGTTCTAGTAGCCACATTAAAAAAGAGAAAAAAAAAAAGATGACATTCATTTTAGCAAATGAAATCATTTAACCCAATATATCCAAAATATTCCCATTTCAACCTATAATCAACACAAAAATTATTAATGAGATTTCTCACTTTCTTTTTTTCCTTCCAAAATCTTCTAAATACCATGTGCATTTTGGAGCGACAGCACAACTCAATTCAGACTTGCCACGTTTCAAGTCCGCAGTTGTCACATGTGGCTTCTAACTGCAGTGTAGTTCCAGGCAGTTTCTCAGTGGGTCTCAGCCCCACTCCCTGACCATACCATCTTAACGTGACCACCTTCTTGGTTCTTTCTTGGGTTTTTCCCACTGCGGCATGCCCACTTAGCCCACTCCTGCACCCTTGTCATGGGTGGGGACTGTCCGCTCCAGCCTAGGCTCTGAAGAACAGCAGTCCCCACTCTCACCCAGCCTCAGCTTCCTAGAGGAAGACAAGGGCAAAGAAGCCCAAAATCCATCTTACATCATTCATTTCTTGGCCACACTAGAATTATCTGGGCCAAAAGACCCCTCCCTGCCTGGCACTATGGTGTCGAAATGCACAGCTAAATACTTGAAGGCCTGTGTGTTCTGCCTTCAATTAGGAGACAGGAGCTGACAACACTTTCCACATGGCTCAGGCCCTGCCACTGTCTGGCCAGGTGGTTTGAAGGGTTTTGCGTGAGGCCAGTCATTGACCATGAGAGACACAGTCTGTGATTCCATGGCTGAGTGCCAGCGTGACATCTGTGGGCCCTCTGTGATTTCAGGGGCGGCTCTTCTCTTGCCAAAAAGACATCAATGGGATCCATCTGACAGTTTTGGTTGAGCATGCAGACTCACTGGGAGAAAGCCCCACAACGGCTGAGGGCCTCGCCACAGGGGTTGCGGGTGTTGTCTGAACCAGAACGAAGTCCACAAACATCTTCCCCAATCTGTGACTTGCATGTGACTCACCAGGCACTTCTGTTCATATGTAACCCCCGGAAACCCACGTCCGAGAAGCTGGGTCATTTGTATGTTGAAGCACCAACCAAATGTATGCTTTTGCTTGCTTTTGTCTGGGAAAGCCTGTAGCTTGATACTACCTAATGCTAAACATATGACTATCTGGAAACATCTAAGTATGCTGTGGTCTATATAAAAAACATCCACATCTATAAGGATGTCCTCATTAATGGTATTTTCTGGTAAAGCAAAAATCATTCCTTGTTGGAGTCCTTGTTGTTGCAAATCCTTCTAATCTTGGACTGAGATTTTCCTACCTTAGTAAGTAGAATCTAATGAGCAAAATCAAATCTTATCTAATGCCTCAGTATCCTTAATTGCCTCCACAAGCATTTTCCATATTGATCATACAGGCAATTATACTTCATTCATTCAATCAGCAAATATGCATTGAGTACCTGTCATGTGCCAGGCATTGTTCTAGACTCAGGGGATACAGCAGAAAAAAAAATCCTCACTCTTATGGAGCTAATATTCAAGTGTGTGCATGTGTATTGAGGTGAGGGGAGATGGGGATGGGCAGTAAACAAGCAGATAGCATATACATTATACCAGCTGGTAGGTGTTGTGTGTGCTGTTGTACATTTGATAGGCTCCAAACCGAGGGAGCAGGGCAACCAAGGCTGCTCCCCAATCAGGACAGGTTTTGCTGCCTGCCCAGGCTCTAAAGGAAACCTGACCAAGACCTTCTCTCCAAACTCATAACCTCCTATCTAACCAATGGCTGGCACTTGCCAATTAAGCAGATCATTTGGTGCCCTCCTGCCCTTTTTTTTTCAGATTAATCTTGTTTCCTTCACATATCTGCTACCAGCCCACCTCTGCCGGGGCCCTTGGTTTCCTCTGTGTTTGAGGCGGTGCCTCTCTGTGTGACTGTCACCCTCCACAGGGTCCCCTCGTGATGGGATGGGAGGGGATGCTGTGTTTTGAGTGAGATAGCTGATGGCTTGTTTGTAACATAGACTTTTCCCATTGTCATGAGGTTGGGGCGGCAATAGCTAAAGGAAATACAAACAACAATTTTCCATGCCCTATTTCTGTCTCCATCAGCCAGGAGTGCCATGCTGACACAAACACAGTGTTCATTTGTTCAGTGTTTGAAGCTGAAATGTACCATAAATATACTATAGCCCTTCAAAGGGTGGGTTCACAATGGTCTGCTTTAAGAGGCCACCAAAGTCATCTTTTGAGGAAAATAAAACAAAAATATATATACAAAACATTGCCCTTGGGGGAAATTGAAAACATTTTTCCTATTTATGATCTGGTCCTTTTCCACTTGACAAATACTGACTGCTGTTTCCCACCCACACCCCTGCCCTCTCTACTGTTTTAGGTGGAGCCGAGATTCACAGGTTTTCTGGTTAAATAACAAGTGTGTCTGTCCCAGTCTCAGCCTAATAGAGCCCACACACCAGCAACTGGGGTAACATTTGAGGCCAGTACTGTTCTAGGAAGGATAAAACATGGAAGACTCTGGGTTGAGAACCCACTAGAGCAGACTATGGTCTTCTTTAGAAAGATTTCTTCATTGTAGCTGGAGGAAGAATGTTAGGAGATTGGACTGTAAAATATCATTAGGCCAATCTATAGGAAATCACCATTTTTGAGCCAAAGTAGTTGTTATAGACAATTTCATTTAGTTCCATCTAAAAATAAACAGCTGCCATTTATAGATTATTGCCTGTAGTGAGCTAAGCAATTTACATGAATGATGTAATTTGATCTTCACAATAACCCAACAGGGTGGTATCTCAGGTTGGGTTCCTCAGAGGCAGACTCTAAGATGAGGATTTGTGATTTATTAAAGAAAGGCTCCCAGGACAAACCAGTAAAGGAGAGGAGAGTAGGACAGGGACAGGGATACAGCCAAGCAAGGATGAGGTTTCAGGCAGAGTCCCAGCCTCAGCTGCACACTGCGGGGAGTTCTGGAGCTTAAGTTACACCCACTGCAAGGCAAATGAGCTGGGTTTTCATATACCCACAGGCTGCCCAGGGAGTCAACCCTCAGACACAACCAGCTCTCTGCATGCATAGGTGAAGGGGCAGGCCTCTGAGTAAGCTCACAGGTGCTGATCATTAGAAGCAAAGCACAGGGAAGCCAGGGGAGGGGAGGGCCACTGAACAGAGACCTATGGTACTCTGGGCAGAGCATCTTCAGGGTCCACTGGAGGTAGGTATTAGTTTTATCCTATTTTACGCATAAAGAAACCGAGACTTGGAAGGATGAAAGTAATGCACCTCTGATCATAAAGAGATGGGGCCAGAACTCTATTATCCTGAACTGGCCATTCTGTAGAACTCCCAATGTTACTTCCAATGACCTTAGTCACTAGGGTCAGCTGGTGGTGTCTGGCCCCTCTTTTCCTTAGAATGAAATTTTAGAGCCAAATTGGCTCATGCAGATAGACTAGGGGTGTGTGGACCACCCAAAGGACCAACAGCTATAGCTTATCTAAGTCCATTTGGCAGCAAGCTGGGACTTCTTGTCACATTAGCTCTCCCTTGTACCTCTCTAGGTCGGAAAAAAAGCCTTTCTTGGGCCCAGTTAGATGGGATCTGCTGACATATTCCTCCACTGTCCCTGGAGCCTGTTTTCCCTTTCAAGGTTCCCTTGGCAGAGGCAGGTGCGACCTGATACTGTCTACCTCAGTGGCCAGCAGCAAAGTGCTATCCAGTGCCACTGCCTGAGAGAGCTGCTACTGCTTGGCTTGGATCAGGGAATGTACTCCCAGTATCCCAGGCCAAGGGACACACCGGCATCAGAACACCTGATGAGGGGATCACCTCCCACTGCTGCCTCTTTGCTCACTCCCCTGGCCAGTTGCAGTCAGTTACCTTATTTTATATACCTATCTTATTTGGCAACTCAAGGTGGCCTTCAGGGAGTTGAGTCAGAGCTCTCTGGTCCAAAATATGACATAGTGGGAAAGACACAGACTTTGGAGTCTACAATCCGAGTTCAAAACCCAGTTCAGTCACTTAATAATAGAAGTGGTTATTTAACTTCTTTGTACTTCAGTTTTTTCATCTGTAAACAGGGAATGACAATATCTAGCACAGAGTGGACTTTGAGGAATATTTGCTCCCAGCCTTTTTTTTTTTTTTTTCCTAGATTTTGCCTTACCTGGCATTGTTACCTGTCACATGACCTATCCTGACTTCAGGTCATTATATGCATTTTAATACAGCCTAGCTGTCCTTGGATTGATTGGGTGCAGGGTGCAAGCTGGAAAATGTGTTCCTTATTGTTATAAAGAGTTTTGTCCCTTCTGGTTTACCATTTGAGTTCTATCTAAAGACATTGGATGGGCAGGGCATGGTGGCTTACGCCTGTAATCCCAGCACTTTGGGAGGCTGAAGTGGGCCGATCACCTGAGGTCAGGAGTTCAGTACCAGCCTGGCCAACATGGTGAAACCCCATCTCTACTAAAAATACAAAAATTAGCCAGGCATGGTGGTGCGTGCCTATAATCCCAGCTACTCAGGAGGCTGAGGCAGGAGAATCACTTGAACTTGGGAGACGAAGGTTGCAATAAGCCGGAATCACACCAGTGTACTCTAGCCTGGACAATAGAATGAGACTTCATCTCAAAAAGTAAAATAAAATAATATAAAATAAAGACACTAGATGGCCAGTTTTTTTGGGGTTTTTTTTTTTTTTTTTTTTTTTTTGGTAATCCTAACTAAGACCTTGTTCACTGAATCCCATTCTACTCCATATGCTAATGGTTCATTGCATGAGGCTTGCTAGGACATAGCACAGGAGAAAAACCAAAATGCTACGACACTGAGATGCTGAATCATGCCCCCATAACCTTCTCCTCCATACATAGAAATGCTCTCCTAGTTTTTTCGGCAGCCTACTTGAACATCAATCACATCAGGAGAAAAAAAAAAAACTGGCTTGCCACCGACGCCATTGTGCTAAGAATAATTTCTGTCCCAGCAGTACAGCTGGTCAGAAACACTTCCCAGTGTTTCCATCTGGAATTAGGTGTGAGGATTCAGGAAGTGCATTTGTCCATTTCAAGTCTGAACCTGGCATGGGCCTTGAAACTTGGAAGCTTGACAAAAACCCAAGAGCCCTAGAGTAAATGTCCAAACACTGAGCTGCCCAAAAATCTGTCTCATATTGAAGTCTTCTCTTTTGTGTGTTGCATGACTCTCATTTAGTCTATTGTTCCTAGTTTTCCAGGAGTCAGTATTAAATATCAACCGTATTTACTAAGGCAGGGCTTAGTTCAGCTCAGCATCTCACAGTGGAGTCCTCAGCCAGCATAACATCTTGATGATCAGGATCATGGTTTACTGGTTCGGGTTTGAAATTGGTTCTTGATGATAGTGGCTAGCTGGCTGGCTTCAGAGAAAGGATTGTTTACATTTTAGTCTTCCACATAAATAGAATTATTCATCTACTCAAAAACTATTCCCAAGATGCTGACATTGCAGCACGCATTTTGCTCTCTAAGCACTAAGGACTTTAAGTACAAAAAGACACCTTCTCCACCCTCTTGGAGATGACAGTTTGATTCAGTGGTTCCCTAACCCTGGGCTGCACAGTAGAATCACCTAGGGAGCTTCTTAAAAGTAGTGTTAAGATACGATTTTCCTCTTTAATCCTCACAATAATCTTACAGTATAGATAGTGCTATTGTACATATTTCAAAGACAAGAAAACTGAGGCACAGATTGGTTGAGTCACTTGCCCAAGGTTACACAGCATTGTGGAACTAGAATAGGACCACAGGAGGTGTGCCTTCAGAGAGCTGTGCTTACCTCAGTACTATTCTGGAATACTATGCAGCCATAAAAAAGAACAAAATCATGCCCTTTGCAGCAAATGGGTGGACCTGGAGGTCATTATCCGAAGCAACCTAATGTAAGAATAGAAAACCAAATATTGTATGTTCTCATTTATAAGAGGGAGCTAAGCATTGAATACACATGGTGGTAAAGATGGGAACAATATACACTAGGGATCACTAGACACGAGAGGGAGGGAGATGGGCATGGGCTGAAGAAACACCTGTTGGGTTCTATGCTTTTGGCCTGGGTGATGGGATTGTTGGGACCCCAAGCCTCAGTGTCACGCAGTTTACCCATGTAACAAATCTGCACATATATCCTTTAATCTATAATAAAATTTGAAATTAAAAAAAAAAGGAACTGTCCTGCCTCTTACTGAATGGGGCAATGCAGGAAGAGGCAAGATAGTTCTTTTTTTTAATTTCAAATTTCATTATAGAGGAAACATTAAAGGGCGTGGCATGTTCTGGAGATGGCTGGTGCAGGCAGCAAAAGAAAAACTAGGGAGGGAGGCAAGGGTGGGGCAGGAGGGGTCTTGGGGACCCAGACTGGGACACTGGGTTTTATTCAGGTGATTGGAATAGTTACCACCTGTAACAACTAGACTGTGAAGGCATTTGCTGGGGGGCTCAGGATAGATTTCTACACAACAAAAAGTGGGTCAGTGTCTTCAGAAGAGAGCAGGGAAGGTGCAGATGTTTGTGATAGCAATTGGCTCTGACAGCAGCTCCGTGCTGAGTGGGGAGGAATGTGAGAAGGGCCTCCTGCTCCTTTACCCCACTGAGCTCTTGCTTTGACACGTTATCATAACTCTGGGGTCAGTCCTAGAGCAGCTGGCTCTGTGCCCTCTTTCCCTGGAAGCTGCTTTGCCTACCCGGCACCTGTGCCCACTCTGATCATCAAGCCCACCAGAATCTTCACTACACTGTTGCTCAGAACCCACTCATCACAGCACAGGGCTGAGTGCTGATAGGGCTGCCATGGAGGAGCTGTAAACCCACATCCCTGCTCATTGTATAATCCAGGAGAGAACAGGGTGTAATCATTACAAACATGAGCCGGGGTTTGAATTCCAACTCCATCACTTACCACGTGATTCTGAGCAAGCCCCTTGACCTCACTTTTCTCATCTGCAAAATGAGGTGGCCATCTTTACCTTGCAGCTTTGTTTTAAGCACTAGGGATATAATTCACAAGGGACCGAGTAAATGTGTCAGAGGCCTTCAGTAAATGGCAGCTATTATTATGCCTGCTTAACTGCCATTACTGAATTCTAGAACCCCGTGGGCTCAGAGAGCCCTGGTGGAGAGCCATTGAATGAGCCCCTTATTTTGCATATGAGAAAGTTAAGCTCGAAGAGGGCAGTGGCTTTCCCAAGGTCACCTGTACTGTGAAGAGCACAACCAGGAGCTGGAGCTACCTGTGAGAGGCCTCCTGGCTCCAACCATGGAGCAGAGGTGAAAAGTTCAGCTCCAGCTTGGCCACAGCCACCCACAGCCTTTGCTCTGATTTTCTCCCTCCACAATGGCACAGACACAACCTTTCTGGAAGGGTTTGTGTGGACGAGTAAGCTGTCATTCCAAAGTGCTGAAAAGTACTCCACAGGTGCCAAATCATGACTCTCCATGGATTTCAACACCTCGGTTGGCATGCCTTCCCACCAGATGCAAGCTTCATGTGGACAGTGCTCACGTGTGTGTGTGCATGTGAGAGAGAGTGTGTGTGTGTGCGTGTGTGTATATGTGTGTGTGTAGGTGGGTAAGAAAAAGGAGAAGGAGGGAGAAGACCACTTAGAGGATTCCAGACTTTCTGAAGTCCTTTCCCATACCTGAACTCTAGGACATTGTGACTTAGCCCCCTTCCTTATGAAGAATACCACTGCTACCTACTTTCGCAGTTGTTCCAGACCCTACTTACAGCCACCTGCTAGAGGAAGGCATGAGGAAGGGCAACTGGCCTTGGGCCCCCACTCTGTGGCCCACAGTGAATCAGTGACACTATTGCTGAAATCTTCAGCAAACAAGAAGCACAGTCAGGAATTCTGTGCCAGGTTGCCGATGGCAAATGGAGTGTCTTAGAAAAGCATGGGGTTTAGAACCAGACAATTAAGAATTTGGCTGGTTCTTCCTAGCTGTGTGACCTTGGGCAAATTACCACTTGTGTACCTCAGTTTCTTCATCTGTAAAAGAGGGGAAAATATTACTTCCAAGCATTGTTTGAAGAAATTAAATGGGATGAAGACCCTGGTGCGTAACTGTTTAGTTCTTACCCCAAATGCTACCACCAGCCCCAGTGGCTTCCCGTGCCTGGGTTACCACGGCACCTGTGCTAATCCTGGTATGTTGATTTTACTTATGGATTTTGAACAGTCAGAAAGATACCATTATGAGAGGTGGTCACTGAAAGCAAAGCCTGTTTTCCAAGAAAAGGCATCTCACTTGGAAATGATTGCCTTGGGCACCTCGTATATTTGGGACAAAATCAGCTATGGTGATGAGGGGTAGGGATCTGCTTTTATCCCATACGTAATACTCCATAGCAGAAGAGTAGTGCAGCACCTTGAATAGATGACTTGGAGAAAACAGACACTCATAGTCTGACCATGCATTTCCTTATGAACCAAGTTAGTTAGGCAAGAGGCCAGATGTGGACAGATGTGGTCCAGGACTGCCATGAGAAAGGTTGAGCCCCTCTGTGCCTCTCCTAGCCTGCAGAACTGCAAGGAAAGTGTCTACAGAGAGCTTCCATCACATACTCTCTAGCTTCCTTTTCCTGCCTGCTCCATTCTGGATGCCCCAGTTCTGCACATACAGATCTCTTCCCCAAGATGCTGGAGGATCCCTGTGAGCCAGAGGGACAGGGATCCCCAGTGGGCTCACAGCCTCAGATTCTGGGCCTTCACTTAGTGTCTTAGCAATGGAAATCTCCACACATTCAGATATACCCATGGCAAGGGATCATGCAGTGGCCCTAAGGTAGGTGGGAGAGGAACTGTGGCTTGAATACTTAATGTGTGCCAGAAAATATGGTAATCATAATGGTAGCAGTGGCCATATGTTAGTCACTGGTTTAGTGTTTTATCTATATTCATTTAATCATTCCAACAACCCTATGAGGAAAGGACTGTTACAAACCCTGTTTTACAGATGAGAAACCTGAAGCACAGAGAGATTAAGTAACTTGTC
Source organism: Papio anubis (assembly GCF_008728515.1). Lineage (NCBI taxonomy): Eukaryota > Metazoa > Chordata > Mammalia > Primates > Cercopithecidae > Papio > Papio anubis. Next base: position 79,017,979 of record NC_044987.1, read on the forward strand.
CAAAGCCACACTGCTAGTAAGTGGCACAGTTCAGACCCATGCAGTCACATGTATGCAGTCAAATTCCAAAGTCATCCTTTTAACCTCTAAGCTCCACTGCCTCTCTTTAATCTTCCCCCTAAATCCGGGAGGTGGGCCTTATCACCAACAGAGGTAAGGAACTGAGGCTCAGGGTGGTTAAGTGACTGGGCCAAGATCACACAATCAATCAAGCATGCATATCTATGAGACTCTACTTTACTAAACAGCTTCCAAAAGAGCAACCAAAACCCTGACATTATCTCTTACCCTATACAGAGAAGTGTGGGGTTGGGGACCCAGTTTTTTACCCCTCAATGCCCATACCTCCACCCCAAGCACACTGGCAGACAGGAGCAAAAGCCCTATTCTTTCCTGGTCACCCTGTTTGCCTTTCAGATCCTGGCCCCAAACATCTAAAGGGGTCTAAGATTCCTTACCTGCTGACATAGCACTTGCCTCACTTAGTAATTATACATTCATTGATGTGGTTATATACAATTTCCCTGATTGGAAGCTCCACAAAAAAAAGAATTTTGATTCTTACTAACATTTTATCACCAGTGACTGGCATGTTGCCCAGCATTTGGTAGCAATATAAAACACTATTTGAATGAATGAATGAGTATAGCACTTATAAGGTTCTAGACTTACACCTGGTCCTCTGTCTCCATTATCTTAAATCCTCACAACAACTTTGTGAAATAGTTGTCATCATTCCCATTTTACTGTTGAAGAAACTGGGGATCAGAGAAGTGAGAAGACCTTTGGCTCAATCAGTCAATAAGGAGTGAAGCCAGGCACCACAGTGAAGTCTGCCAGATCCAGCCTCCGTGTTCTCCTCCTTCACCCCACTTAGAAAGGAACCTGGTAATAAACTATCTAAGGGGTTGGGGGTTGGCGGGGGGTCTGCCAGAGTTTCTCCTGTAGGGAAAGCAGAAGAAAATGGGGTCGTGGAGACCAGACAGGACTGAAAGTCAAGAATAAAGGATCAAAGGCAAGGAAAGCGCTCAAATGGTCACGGTCATGGGAGGGGATTCTAGAAGTCTGCCTTTGATAACTCAGCAGGAAATCAGGCTTGTCAGCCAGCCGCCTTTGAAAACTGGATTCTGCATCCCCAAATCAGCCCTTCGTGGTCCCCGTTGGGAAGGATAAGACCCTAACAAGCAAATGATTCTGAATGGGAGTTAATTCAACATTTGATGTTTGAAAAGATGGACTTTGTGGAAATGAAGCCAGGATGATGATGATGCTTAATAGTTTTCACTGCAACCTTAGGGAGACTAACTTTGTTTGGTTCATATTTGAGGCACTTCCAGACTGCCTTGAAAAGAAAATTCTGATAAATGTGTGTGAATGTCTAAAATTCTTGTGCAATGTGGAGCTTCAAGAAAGTTGCCAGACAATTTTTTTGAAAGCAATTTAATAGTGTCTTGCCCCACTGTTTATAAAACATATCTTTCTAAGCCAAAAAATAAGAGACAATTCCTGTGTATTTTGTTTTTTTCCACCCGTGAAGCTCTGAGGTTTTATTTGCCTTGGATTTGGAGAGGGAACGGAAATCAATGCAGCTGTTTATGGTCTCAAATCTTCACACAGCTTCAAATGCTCTCAGGGCCCAAAAGATCCTCATGGGTGTCTCTGTTTTGTTGACAGCTTTTCGACCATCCTTGAGCTCAGCCAAGGGCTAGTGTTAACTAGAATTCCCTTTTACATGTGTCCTGCAGGGTTCATTTCTGGCATCCCATTTTCCTCTCCATCTTCTCTCTGCCCGAAGAAGACTGTCTTGAGGCCACCAACATCATTGGTTGTAGAGGCAAGTTGATAGATCAGTCAGAAAAGAATTAATTTCCTAGTCCTTCTGCTCAGGGGTGGTCTTGGCACTTCTGTACAGAATGATTCTGTGGGAGCCACTTCCCTGGAAGGAAGGGAGAATAGACGGAATTTCTGGGGTAATGGTTTCTAGTTGTGTCAGAAGAGAGCCCACTTGTCAGTGACTTTGTTATACAGATAACCTCCCTTTAACTAGAACTGGATTTTTACTTTTTGGTTGCTAACATATATTTTGTTTATTAGTTTGGAAGAAGGAGCTCAATTATCCTGCCTGAAAAAGGAGAGGGCAGAGATTTCTGCACTTCCATATCACCAACATTTGCACAGGGCTTGGTTCACAGCAGGGCTTAATAAGTGTCCTTTGAGGCCGAGCACACACACCTGAAATCACAGTACTTTGCGAGGCCAAGGCGACCAGATTGCTTGAGCCCAGGAGTTAAGAGACCAGCCTGGGCAACATGGTGAAACCCTGTCTCTATGAAAAATACAAAAATTAGCTGGCACAGTGGTGCATGCCTGTAGTCCTAACCACATGGGAGGCTGAGGCAGGAGAACTGCTTGAGTCTGGAAGAAGGAGGTTGCAGTGAGCCGGGATGGTGCCACCGCACTTCAGCCTGAGTGATAGAGCAGGACCCTGTCTCAAAATAATAATAATAATAATAATAATAATAATAATAATAATAATGTGTCCCTTGAATAAATAAAAGGTTAAAACAAATGAGGATATTTATTTGAAAAATAAAGGAAATCCCATGGAAAAGTAAGTTAAAACCACTCATAATTCCAACTTTTCAAAATAATGATATAAAATAAGAAATCAATAGTCCCTAATTTACCCCTCAGAAAGAACTGCTGTTAACAATTTGACATGATTCCTTCCTTCTTTTTCCTTATCTTTATAAACATATTTATTTGTACATATGTACACACACATAAATATATTTAGCAAAATAATTTTAACAGTAGGCTAACATATATAAATAATAAAGAAAATAATATTTTTTAAATTACAAAATGCACACCAAAGCTCTAATTTTTTAAAAATTATCCACTGTTGAGGTTTTTTTAGGCCAACACATCCTTTTATTAGCACAGACCTTCATGAGTTAACTCTGCTCCAAATCCTCCTCTCAGAGTCCTAAACCCTGGGCACTGGGCCTCTTCCTGGAGGTCAGACATTGACCAGGAGCGCCTCTTCCATCTGAGGCTCACCAGGCTCCATGCCTGGGGCAGAGTCAGAGGGTAGGCATGAAAGCTTCCAGGATGACAGCAGTAACCAAAAGAGGAAATGTGTTGAGAGAGCCGTGGGGAGGTGGGGAGCATCACAGCTCAGTGCCTGGTGGCCCTGCAGGAGCAACGGGTAGAGTAACGAGTAAGGGTCAGGCTGCCTGATGCTACCCGCAGTGCTAGAGCTGAGGTGGCATTTGGGGGATTACCTGGCTGTATTTGGGCTGCATGGGCAGTTGGACTGGCTGAGTGTTTCTGTCAACAAGGAAATCTCACTCAGAAAGTAATAGAAGGCCTGGATTTTTCCAGATTGGCTGTTAACATAGATTGAAATTATCCAGATTATTGCCTCAGTAATCCCCCACTGTAAAGTGTTGTGAGAGCAAAGCCTTTGTAGCATTTCATAAAGCCGTGTTTTTCAATTCTTCTGTACCCAGAGAGCTTTCTCAACATTCTACTGCCTGTGCCCCACTCCCAGAATCTGATTTCATTGGTCCAGGGTGGGACCTGGACAGCCTTAGTGTGTGGACTTCCCAGGTGACTCTAATGCAAAGCCAAGGATGCAAAGCAAAGGGGAGGACCACTAATTCAGAGGAACTTCATTGCTTGTTTCAAATGCAGACTCACAGCCTCAGAATTCTAGGTCTGGTTTTTTTTGGGGGGGTGGGGAGGGTGGGAGGGTGGGAGGGGGTATGTATCTTTAACAAGCACCCTGGGTGATTTTTAGGCTTCTTGTTTAAGGAGTACTGGTCCAAGTTGTCTTTGCCTCCAGATGAACATAGCAGGCAGCCCTGTCTCAGAGCATGAATATCATGCAAAGACCACTCCTGTAACTGGTGATCTTTCCTTGCCTTATTATTAAGACCACTGTCATCAGCAAGCTGGGTGACTACCAAACCTTTCCACCCATTTCCTCAACTTAAAATGGACTCATTCTGCCACCACAGAGGAGTGCTGTGGGTATTCATTTAAATGCTATATATAAGGCAGATCTTAACCATATCAGACACAGGGAGTTACATTATCATTTCCATGCTTATCATTATGATGGCTACTCCTTTGATAGCATACTCTCTAGGGTCCAGAGTTCAGGCACTGGAGTCAAGTCCTGCTCTTCTACTTAATTGGCAGTGGGATCTTAAGTAAGATACTCAAACCTCTCTGGGCCTCATTTTTCTCTTTTGTAAAATAGAAATGAGAATAACTATCTATCTCGTGAAATTGTTGTTTTCACAAAAGACCATGTATATAAAATGCTTACCTTAGTCCCTGGCACATAAGAAGAATAGCTTCATAAATTACAGTTCTTATCAGCATCATCATTATTATTGGGTCGACTCTGGTTGCCTAGTCATATGTGTGGGAAGAATAGATAATACAAAACAAGAAATAATTTTTAAATATCAATTTGAAACTAAATTAACTAGACCTCAATTGGTCGAAATAAATAAATAAATAAATCTTCTGTAATAGTGAAAAAGTGGGTGGAGAATTAAACGTAGCAAGCAGACAGACAAACAAACAAACAAAACTTGAATGTCAGATCCAGCCTAGAATCTGCACTTACTCATCTCAGTCTCATCTTTACTTTTTGCAGGTAAAGCCCTAGATGGTGCTCACTCCAAAATACCAGCTAGAGCTAACTGTTTGGACTGGAGAATCCAGACGTTTTGATTTCCCTCTCCCTATTTGACCTCTTTGCCCACACATATAATTGATATTCATCTTTTATTTACAGTTTTCCTGGTCCCAGCTCCTTGTCAGAAGACATTCTTAATTAAATTTGCCTGGTCATTCTATCTCACATGCAACAGGAAATCCAATTCCCTGTCTGTCTAGGATTCTGCAAATCACTGAGTGAGGAGCAAGGGTGATGGGGAAGAGGCACAATTTCATTCTCGTGGCCATCCCTGACTGCATTTCTGCTCCCATTAAACTTAGGATCTCGCTCTTTCCTATCTCTTTTCTCTGTTCTCTTCCTTCTGTGCCAAAACAACCCCAAATTCAAAACTCAACTCTTAAAAAAAATAAAATTAAATTAATATTCCCCCACCTAAAGAAAAATCAAGTCACTCCAAGTATTTGGTATCACAGCAGGCTTTGTTGCTATTTTGGGAAAATAAATGGGTTTTACTTTGGCACTTTTGTCTGTGTTTTTTGTCCTCCTCAGTAGGCTTTTCACACTGCTCTGGCTACTCCATTTTTGGGGGGCCCTTCATATTGCACTGCTCCCAGGAAATGGAATTTTTCTCACTTATTATAGATGACAATATGGCGTGACCCCTGAACTCTAGGCTGAACTTCACATATCGAAATGCTCACTAATGTATCTCTAAGACCATATACTCAGAGGACCTCTTGAGCAGCTTAGAACTGGCAGACTTTGAAATCTCAGACTTGGCACTAATAAATATTAGCGCCTGAGTATGGAAGGAAGTGATATATGATTTATATTTCCACTGATATGATTAATTTACACAGCCTTCTCCCACCTATAGAAGGTGAAAGTAGTCACAGTCTAAGTTTTAAATAAGAATCCTTTTCTTCTATTACATTATACTTAGCCATTGTTTTATTGAATATAGCATTTCCTCTAATCCTTTGTGGGATGAGGCAAGATGTAAACAAAGGAATGTTTCCTAGACTTAACTTATAGAAGTAGGAGAGTGGAACATACCTCTTAGAGTTTCAACACTAAGGGTAAAAGCAAAAAAATTCTATTACTTTAGGTTTTTTGTTAGAATTTCAAATTAATCATCATAGCTGATAACCCCACAAATAGTTGACCCTGCTTCATGCCTGGTTTATCATTGTATATTTCGTGCTCTCTCTATTGGAGTATTGGTTATATTGTTTGTCATTCATTTATTTCCCTGTTTGGTTTCCCTACTAGATTGTGAGTTTTTTCTGTTTTTCGGTTGTGAGAAAGGACAATTCTCAGGCCAAGAAACAGCAGCTACATCCCTCTTTGAAACTTGAGAGCAGAGAGCAATAACTTATTCTTATCTGCTCTCCATCATAATGCCCAAAGTCAGGCACATAGATGGCTTGCAAACAATTTATTCCTTCTATTAATTATTGAGCCACTGATTAATCAATGGTTTGCTACCTGCAGTCATGCATTGCTTAATAATAGGGTTACGTTCTGAGAAATGAGTCTTTAGACTTTTTTGTTGTTGTACAGACATCATAGAGTACATTTTCACAAACCTAGATGAGATAGCCTACTACACACTTAGGCTATATTCTATAGCCTATTGCTTCTAGGCTACAAGCCTGTATAGCATGTTGATGTACTAATTACAATAGGCAATTGTAGCACAATGGTATTTGTGTATCTAAACATAGAAAAGGTACAGTAAAAATATAGTATAAAAGATTTTTTTAAATGGTATACTTGAATAGGGCATTTACCATGAATGGAACTTGTAGGACTGGAAGTTGCTCTGGGTAAGTCAGTGAGTGAGTGGTGAGAGAATGTAAAGGCCTAGGACATTACTGTATACTACTGCAGAATTTATTAACATTGTACACTTAGGCTACACTAAATTTATTAAAAATATTTTTCTCTTCAATAAGTTAACCTTAGTTAACTGTAACTTTTTTACTTTATAAACTTTTAAATTTTTTGACTTTTTGACTCTTGAAATAACACTTAGCTTAAAACACAAACACATTGTACAGTTATACAAAAATATTTTCTTTATATCTTTATAAGCTTTTTTCTATTAGTTTTTTTTTTTAACTTTTTCAACTTCTTAAAATTAAAAATGAAGACACGAACAGACACACTAGCCTAGGCCTAAACAGGGCCAATATCACTGTTTTCCACCTCCACATATTGTCCCTCTGGAAGGTCTTCATGGGCAAAAACACATATGGAGCTGTCATCTCCTATGCTAACAATGCCTTCTGGAATACCTCCTGAAGGACCTGCCTGAGACTGTTTTACAGTTAATGTTTTTAGGTAGAAAGAATACAGTCTAACATAACAATGACTAGTATAGTAAATACCTGCACCCATAACATAGTAATTTGTTATCAAGTATTTATCATCTACTATATAAAGTATTAGGCACTGTACATGGTTGTGTGTGCTATACTTTTATAAAACTTGTAGCACAGTATCACCACAAACATGAGTAATGTGTCGCATTACAATGTTATGACTGCTACTATGTTACTAGGCAATAGTAATTTTTCAGCTTCCTTATAATCTTACAGGACCACCATCATTATATGCAGTCAGTCATTGACCAAAACACCATTATGCAGTGCGTGACTGTATTTATTTGACATTTAGTGTGTGTCATTGACTCAAATGCCTGTAAACACACACACACACATACATACCCCTCACACTCTAGCCTCTGCAAGTAGGGGAACCCTCAGCCTTTGGTTCTCAGAAAAAAAGCCCCAGAGGCTACCATTGTGCATACTGATTTGCACACAGACCCATCTGGAAGAAAGTCTGAGATTGGAAGTGGGTCACTGATAGGATGAGTAGATGAGCAGACTTTCTAAAGAGATATCTTGAGGTTCTTACCTCAATTCTTTGCAGTATGAGATGGGTGACCTCTCAACTCAGCCACTACTAAAAGGTGAGCCTTTGTGCCATCTCTGAGATGTCTCATAAGTTGCCAACCCATTTGTAGAAAATTAAGGAAAAGTGCATTTTTTCACTCCCAAATAAACTCATATTTTGCTTTTTATATTATTCAAGAAACTTTGCAACGTTTCCCCTCATCATGTGTAATCTAGGGTCTCCAAAAGGCTGTAGACTTTTCCCCCCGAGATCCCTGCATGTTTTGGTGACAGGCTGGGGCTTAGATGTTCCAGGCTCTTCACGGGACTGTCTTCTTGGGAGGTCAGGCCAACAGGGGTCTTTAACTAAGATGAAGGATGGGTTGATGGAACTGGTCACTCGCAGGTCAGCTCTGAAGCCCAATTCACACTCAACTCATCACAAGTGGCTGATGTTGAGGATCAGAGAGGGGCTCAGCTGGCACTTCCTGATCTGAGGATGGCTCTTGGAACCAGAGAACTGTCCAGTCTCTTAGGATGATTCAGTGGTCCTGAGAGCTTTGATAATATGTTTCAATTTGGCCCACAACTGACATTTGTGTGACTGTGCAAGTTCCGAGCCAGAAGAAAGATAAAGAATGGTGTCAAAGTTGGAATTTAAAATGGTGGGCCATTTCAGCTTGGCATACTTGTCCATAGTGCATATAGTAAAAAAAAAAAAAAAAAAGTTATTTTAAAACCTGGCTAGTATTTTCTTTCCAGAGCAGCTTGCCATTCTCTGAATCAGTGCCATTCTCTGAACCAGTGACTTCCGTTAGTTACCAATGCTTGCAAAACATTGATTTGAAATGACTTTTTTCATGTTAATACAATATCAATGTGGAAGGAGTAAACTTATAGGCCATTTTTATAATTTGAGATTATCTTAAGTAAGAAATTTATAATTATCTCATTTATCCTAGGGGAAAAACTAGCTTTCCCCTGCCCCCCGCCACCACCCTTGTCTGGTTAGTATGATAAATTATTTTGCTTTAAATAAGAAAAATGAAAGTTTATAGAAAATATATAAAAGGAGACAGGGCCGGGCGTGGTGGCTCACGCCTGTAATCGCAGCACTTGGGAGGCCGAGGTGGGCGGATCACAAGGTCAGGAGGTCGAGCCCATCCTGGCTAACATGGTGAAACCCCGTCTCTACTAAAAATACAAAAAAATTAGCTGGGCGTGGTTGCATGTGCCATAGTCCCAGCTACTCGGGAGGCTGGGGCAGGAGAATAGGGTGTACCCAGGAGGCGGAGCTTGCAGTGATCTGAGATCACGCCACTGCACTCCAGCCCCGGTGACAGAGCGAGACTCTGTTTCAAAAAAAAAAAAAAAAATTATATATATATGTATGTGTGTATATATATATATATATAAGAGCTAAATCTTTGGGAGGCCGAGGTGGGCGGATCACCTGAGGTCAGGACTTCGAGACCAGTTTGAACAATATGATGAAACCCCGTCTCTACTAAAAATACAAAAATTAGCCGGGTGTGGTGGCATGCGCCTATAATCCCAGCTACTGGGAGGCGGAGGTTGCAGTGAGCCAAGATTGCACCATTGCACTCCAGCCTCCAGCCTCCAGCCTGGGAAATTAGAGCAAAACTCCGTCAAAAAAAAAAAAAAAAAAAAAAAAAAAGAGAGAGAGAGAGAGAGAGAGATAAATAATGTTCCAGGAAAAAGCAAATAGAATTACTAAAGGGAAGAAGAGGCAGGAAAAGAAAGAAATTTGGAAACAGACTAAAAGATTCACTTGTCCTCAAGTGAAAGATCTTTCATCAAGAAAAATGAAGAATTATCAGACTTTCGTTATATAAACCACACAGGGTTAAGGGAAATGCTCATGTTTACCAATCCTAGAACATTAGAAATACTTTAAAAGAAATACTGTTTTTCATATTTGTGCATATTTGAGGGTCTCAGAACCGCAAAATAACCTTGGCAGTAAATACAATTTAAACAGGAAACCAAAGATGGCAAATACATAACATGTATTGCACTATTTCCATTTCTATACCCATAGCAGACATTATCAAGTCATCAGGCGGCTGTTTCCAACTAGATGGATGCACTCTGAGATCCTTTTCAGTAGATGACCCTTAAGACGAAACCCTCCTGCTGTCTGTGGTTTAATCTTGCTACTCAAAGCATGATCTTTAGAACACCAGCATGGGCATCACATGATAACTTATTCAGAAAGCAGAATCTCAGCCCCGTTCTAGACCAAGTGAATCTGAATCTGTATTTTAGCAAGATCCCCAGTGATTCTTATGCATATTAAGGTTTAAGAAGTTCTGGAGGTACACTGAAAGCATGATATATTCATTAGGGCAGAAGATCTCAAGCTTTAGTACGCATCATAATCACTAGGTTGAACACTGTTGAAATACAGATTGCTGGGCCCCATCCCCAGAGCTTTTGATTCAATAGGTCTGGGGTGGGGTTTTCAAACAAGTTTCCAGGTAATTCTCCTGCAGCTCCAGGGACCACACTTTGAGAACCACTGCATTAGGGCCATGGGAATACTTTGGAATATCTCCCTGATCTTTAGAAGCTGAAGATTGTGGTATCTTTCCACAACTCTTGGTACACTGGTTGGAACTAGAATTCAGGGCAGGCAGAAGAGTCCCAAGGTTAATAGCATAATATTTCATATGTCCTTTTGTTCCTAAATCTAAAAGACAATCTCTCCTTCTTGAGGGTTGATGCTAGCATCATTCAATCATTCATTCAATAAAAATTTTGGGTAGCTATTCTGTCCAGCTTTATGCTCCATACTGAGAAGATCTAAAGAAAGTTAAAACACAGCTCCTAATTCCAAGAAGTGTATTCTCTAAGAAGAAAACAAATGCATGAAACAATAAATAACAGGATAAATAATGGTAGACAACAGTAAGGGAGGTGGCATCAGATGGCAAAGGGCAAAGTGTTAAGTAAATAGCATGAATCATGTGTGACTTGATTTCAGAGAGAGAGAAGATAACTGAAACAGACATAGACAGGGCCGTACATTTCAGCCTAACTAGAGTAGAAAGTTGCTACCTAGAATGGCTAAGAAGGTGCCTTCTCATTTCTTAATGCTTCAGAGGTTAAGACTTTGATGTTTCCTCTGGTCTGAGATCTTTGTCACTTTGGGCCACTATAACAAAAATGCCATAAACAGGATGGCTTAAACAACAAACATTTATTTCTTGCACTACCAGAGGCTGGAAGTCTGAGACTAGGATGCCAACATGATATCAGGTTCTTGGTAAGGGCCCTCTTACTGGTCTACAGAAGACTGCCTTCCGTGTCCTCACAAGGCAGAAAGAAAGCATCTCTCTCCTGTCTCTTCTAATAAGGGTGCTAATCCTATCATGAGGGCTCCACTGTCTTCACCTTATTACCTCCTAAAGTTCCCCACCTCCTAATACCATCACATGGGGGATTAGGGGTTTAACATGAATTCCAGGGGGACATATTCAGTTAATAGCATCTGAGTTATTCTAAATCAATGCTAGCAGCACTGAAGATCAGGCTATAGGGCAGGCACAAAGTGAAAACCTGTATCCTGGAAACAAAGAAAAAAGACAAATAGTTTATTAACAGAGATGACTTTGGGGGAAAGCAGCAGTAATTCAACAACAGGGAAAATAAAACCCAGCTTTTATTGGTCTCCTACATTGCCAGGTACTTGTGCTAAATGACTGTCATGCACCAACCATCTCATTTAATCCAAACAACAGCTCATTAGGTAAATGTAGTCAAACCTCCACCTTACTACATGTGAAAACAGAAGCTTTATAAGGATGCATGTAAGCTTAAAGAACTTGCCCAATTCTAATCCAAGCAGTTCTACGGGATGGGAGGCTCCTCATTCATAAATCGCGAAGTCTGACCTGCCTGATCATCTCTCAGTTTCCTTCTTACTCTCATACACTTTGAGTCAGCGAGGAAACCACAGAGCAACCCAAACAGCGAATTCGAGTCGATGAACCTGTTGGGGCCAGTGCGTCCCAGGCGCGGACAGGGAGGAGCTCCATGAAACGCAGCAAGGTTTGGCCAGAGCCTGCCGGGGTCATGAAGCCTCTCTCGGCTTCCTCAGGCCACTCTAATTACAGAGTCTGTGGTAGGTTGCGTGGAGGAGCTGTCTCGGGGCGGGAAGCTTCCCTGCGTATTGTATTTGCCTATAAATACTTCAAATAGTTAAGTGAAATGTGCAGCCTTTGAAAACTGGAGAGGAAGCCGTTGGGAGGCCCCCCGCCCGGCCCGCCTGGAAGAGCAGGCAGAGAAATGGCTGGCGCGCTCTTAACGCGGGAGACGAGCTTCGGCCCTGCCCAAGCCAGATGGGGGCAGCGAGGCTGCGGGCGTGACTCCGGAAGACTCAAACCGTTAAGGTGACCGGAGCAATTTGAAAAAGGAAACAAACTTCCCTAGAGCCGTGCCCGCGTGGCTCTGGGGCGGGCGATTGCGTTCGAAAGGGCATTTTTCAAAATGAGGGTTTTAGGGACGCGGGGGTGTGGGCCCCCGGGAGGCGCGCGGCCGGAGCAGTGCCGCAGAGCGGCCACCAGCCCGCTTTGTACTCGCTGCCAAGCGCGGCCCCAGAGTTTCGGCGGCGGCCAGAGTTGAGGCCACGCCCTCTTTGCAGTGAGAGCCGCGGCCGCTGATTGGTGCACCGTGGACCAATGGGCGCGCCGGGGCGGCCCCGGCTGTCAGCGCGCGCCGCAGCCGCGCCGGCCGCAGCCTGTCCTCCCCTGCGCTGAGCCCCGCAGCCAGCGCAGCCTTCCCGGGAAGCGCGGCGGCCGCTCCCGAGCGCAGCCCTGCCCGGCCCGCCAGCCGCGCGTCCCAGCGCCCGCGCCCCACGGCCACAGCCTTGCTGCGCTCTAGCGCACGGAGCATGTGCAGACCCGCAGGCGCTAAGGTGCTCTCAGTACGGGGGCCTTCTGGGCAGCGGTGACTGTCACGCCAAGAGAGACCTTTCGGGGGCTCTCGCCGCGCCTCTGCTGCGTCGCGGGTGACACTGCGGTGCTCGCGAGCAGGGCAGCAGCTGCCTCTCGGTGGAGACGTCTTGGGACCTGTGCGCCCTTCTCTCCTTCCTTCGCTGCTCTCTCCTTTCCTTCCTTGGCTGCTAGCTCTTTCCCTCGCCGGCTCAGACCCGTAGCCTCCGGAGCGAGACTCGTGGGTTGCCGCCGCCTCTGTCTCTTCCAAAGGGGCCTCCTCACTTCGGAGATGCAGTGACAAGTTAATATGGGCGTCCAAGCCTCTGTTTCCCAGGAGGAAGTTTGCAAGAGGCGGCAGCCCCTGAGCGCCCAGAGCTCTTGAAAGGCCACCCAGGAGAGGTGTGAGACCCGGCTGCAGCATCCGTCCAGGTGGGACCCGCTGAGCGCCGTGGCCAGTCCCCCATTCCCATCCCGGCACCCCAAAGGCGCGCTCGCCCGATTGCCTCGAGTTCCCCGACCTGGGGATTTTTTTTTCAGCCGCTGGTGGTGGGCGCCTCGTGGGCTAAGGCCCGGCGCCTGCTCTGCTACCCGCGCTGCCTTTAGCGGTCGCCCCCGCCGCCGCTGCCAGGGACGTGCTGGGAAAGCCCAAGCCCCGGGAGAAGATGCCGGCCATCCTGGTCGCCTCCAAAATGAAGTCGGGACTGCCCAAACCCGTGCACAGCGCCGCGCCCATCCTGCACGTGCCCCCGGCCCGGGCCGGCCCCCAGCCCTGCTACCTGAAGTTGGGAAGCAAGGTGGAGGTGAGCAAGACCACCTATCCTAGCCAGATCCCCCTGAAATCGCAGGTGCTGCAGGGGCTGCAGGAGCCAGCGGGGGAGGGGCTCCCGCTGCGGAAGAGCGGCTCGGTGGAAAACGGGTTCGATACCCAGGTGAGAGGTGCCATGTGCCGGGGTACTGTTCTGGGAGGATGGATGAATATTTCTTTCGGGGTGGTATGGGAGAAAGGGCTGGATGGGAGAAAGGGCTACCATGTGGTCAGGGAAGGGAACCATTGCCCTTAGGCCGGCAGGTTGGGGGATGTGCGAGGAGAGTGGGCCGGCCGGTGGGTGTGGCGCGGGTGCCCCGGGTTTGCCTAAAGAGCTCTTCGAGACCTGGGATGGCGGGCACGTCTGCAGCATCTTCCTGGGGAGGAGGAAAGGTCGGGATGTTCTCAAAAAACGTGTGCTGGAAATGTGAGGTCCTGCATGTTGAGGTCTTGGCCCCAAGAAGCCAGTATCCGCATCAGTAGCTCTGTGTCTGTCTGGCGGTTCCGCAGAGATTCTGTTCCGGACAAGGAACGATCTGAGGCCCCACTGGGTTCGACGCTCCCTAGCCTGGCTGTAAGATCCAGGAAAAGGAGGTTGGGGGTGGCAGTGAACCTGCTTTACCCTTGGCTTGAAGATGACCTGTCCCTGCCCCATCCTGCGGGGTGACGTGGTTCCAGGCAAGGTGCTGGGACTGCAGTACTAGTGCACCAGCCGAGGCCGGCAGCTGGAGACTCCTAGCGTCTTGGCTGGCTGTTGCGGTGGGGGTGGGGGTGGGGGTGGCTGCCTTAGAATGGCGGCCGAAGCTAAGCCCCTCCTTCTTGGGTGGTAGATCCTGGTGTTGGTAGCCCGAGTGACGGGGGGTGGGGATGGGAGGGCTTAAAGAGAATTAGTGACTCCTACCTTTCCAGACAGAGCCTGCATCAGTCCATTCGGCTGGGTGACAAGCCCTGGCCGTGCAATCTCTTTTACAGAAATTAGCAAGGGCCAATCAGGTTCTCTTGGCTCTCCCTGCTCCATTTCCCCCTTCTTCTGGTAGGAGGGGGCTATATTTTCTTGGCAGTCAGTAAGCAGGGACTTTTGGGGACAGGCCGACCTGACGGATGTGACTGTCCGGTCAGGAGAGGCGGGAAGCCAGAGGGGAGGTGGTTTGGGGCCGGTGTCAGGAAAATGGCAACAGACCAGCTGACCTTTTTGGCACATACTTCCCTGCTGACACCGTCTCCACCTTCTCCTGGAGCTTTCTCTGATCAGAGGCTAGAGCTCAACACATTCCTAGGCTTTCTGATGGGGGAACTGGAGCTGGAAGCTAATTGTAAGCAGACTTTTGGAACTCTGGGCTGGAGAAGGCCCTCAAAGCAGATTAAGCTCCCACACCAGGCTGATAAGCATGCCCCTTGCTGCTGCACTTGCTAAACATTTTTGGAAGCTGACAGGTTTGAGTGATGGTGTGTGGGAGGAAGGCAAGATTTCCTCCAGTGCTCCGGGGGCCTGCCTCTGTGAGGGTTTTGTGCTCTGCTCTTCTTCTGTTGTTAGGTACAGGATTTGTCCAGTGGGCTCTCCAATGGGGGTGAGCAGCAGGGTACACTTCTGCATGGGGTTTCCCTTCATCCGTGGAGGTGGGGTTTATGAGATGTAGTGGGCAGTCGGTGGGCGGTCAGTACAGTGACTCGGAACTGGAGGTGACACATACCCTCAAGCCTGATGAGGAGCACCCGAGGAATGAGAGGGAAAGTCCATGCTGGGATTGTTCATATCCAGGCAGCTGTTCTGCCTTTGCCCGTTTGACCCTTCATTTAACAAACATTGTCAGAGGACTGGCAGTGCATAGGCTCTGGAAAGGTGATTCATCACCCTCTCCGTGAAAAAAAAAAAAGTTCTTCAGCTTCTCCCTGAGGGGCTGGAACAGTCCACTTCCCTCAAGACTTTGCTTCCCTCTTTTGCCCTTGGTCCATAATCCTCCCATTTCACCTCTCTCGCCCACAATGGGCCCTTGTGTACTGAAGGTGAGCACAGTTTGGATGGACTGCTAAGGAAATTGGCCACTTCCAGTGGACTACCCTGATTTTTACCTGCCTGACCTCCTTTGCCAGTGCCCAGGGGTTCTGGGGGGTCTTCCCTGTGGCAGATCCCTGTCTGCACAGCTGATATCAAAGTGATTTTGGCCAATGGGATTTTACCTTCTGTGTCAGGTCTTCTAACAGTCTGCCTGATACGGTGCCCATTCTCCCTCCAAAAGAGTCTCTTGGTTATGGCATGAGGACTGTGTCTGACTGGCCATGTGGTAGTTTCCAGGTCCCAAATCTGGTATATATTATTAGAAGATACTCAGGAAGCAATGAATTAAATAGCAAATGCTCTCTTGGGGCCTCTGACTCCCCTTTTATTCAGGGGATTTTTGGCAGGAGGTTGGGTTGTGTAGTGGCTGATAATACAGGTTTTAAAGTCAGATGGGTATCAGTGGTGTCCTGTGTTTGTCATAAACTAGTTAGGTGACCACCTTCATTAACTTCTTTGGGCTTTAGTGTTCTCATCTATTTAAAAATGAGCATTAACAACCACTAGAATCATGAGCATTAAGAAAAATAATGTGAAGTGTTCAGTGCAGTGTCTGGCAAATAAGGAATACTTAATAAAAGTAGCTATGTATATTGCTAACCTAAGAGATAGGGCATGCTGAACCAAGACTTAATAGTCCCTAAGTGAGAAAAGATATGGCTTATTCTGTCAAGCCCCTGGAAAGGTATCAATCTGTTCCAAGGATTTGTAGAACATCTATCACCTTCCTAGTACAGTACCAGGCAGAATGGGAAGATGAGGGAAGGGCATAACCACTTTCTGAGTGCCTGATGGGTGAGGCTCTTTACATACAATCTCATTTTATCTTTACAGAAACACTTAAATCAGGTCTGATACATCCGTTTTCTATGATAATGACAATATAACAATATAGTAACAATAATAACAATGGTAATAATGGCCAAATCCTTATATATCACTTCCTATGTGCCAGGAATTGTTCTAAGGACTTAACATTAAAAACTAATTTTATTCTTATCACAACCAAATGAGATAAGTGTCATTATCCCCATTTTACACATATGGAAACTGAGGTGAAGACCAGTTTGGTAACTTTGTGAGTAGCAGAGGTAGAATTAGAACTTGGCCAGTCTGGCACTAGATCCCATGCCTTTAACCATGATGTTGTACAGGGAGAACCACAGAGACTGTCTTAGAACTTGCAGGCCCTGATTTATAAGACCACTGCTGTAACCACTGAGCTAGATCAGGCTTAGCAAGGTACAGCCACTTGCTCCAGGTCATCTAGGGTGGCAGGGCAGGGAGTCCAGCAAGGTTGGTCTGGCTTTGAGGCCTGCGGGCTTCCCACTCTTCATTGCTGTCTTTTTTCCATCATGCTCTGGCAGATCTATGAGGCAAATAGGACATGGCCTGAGTATTGGGGATTTTATAATCTAGTTGGGAGGCATAACTGATGTACATAGGGCAACCAGGCACAACACAGGGAGGCCTCAGAGGCATGCTTGGGGCTGGGTATCCAAGGTGCTCACAGGAAAGGCCAAGATGGCTGGAGAAGTCCAGAGAGCCTCTGGAGGAGACAGAAGATGAGCTGGGTTTTGGAGATGGGAAGGAGTGACTGGTGGAGAGGAGAGGAGGTCAGAATGAGTGTGATAGTGGAGAATGAAGAGCAAGGTCATGCAGTGGTACTGAGCAGTTGATATTGCTTCATACAACAAGTCATTGCTCCAGATCTGGCATCTTCCTTTTCAAAAGGTGATGAAGAGAAAGAACAAAGGCTTTGCAGCTGAAGGATTAGATTTGCATGTTGGCTTCCTGGTGGATCATCATTCTGAATGTGCAAGGTAGTTATGAGAAGATGCGGAGAGGGTGTCCATTAAGGATCTGATTCAGATTCATAACAGATCATTGGGAAATGATGGTGATTATTATTATTAGCTTGGGGTTCAGAATATTCAACATGGTAGTTACAGGAGAAAGGAGGCTATTCTGATACCTTGTTTTAGTATGCAGCAACTCTCTTCAGCCAGTGACGTCCCATTGCCCCTAAGCCTGCTCTTCATCTCCATCAAGTGTGAAAAGACCTAACTTAGCCAGCAAGTAGCTGTTAGGTACAGCCCTACTGTCACCCACCCTTCCTCCAGGCCCCTTACCTTGAATCTCTCCCATAAACCTACAGCTGGTTCTCTCCCGCCACCCACCCCTCCCAGTGGAGGAAACTGTGTTCTACAGCAGCAGCACACCTCCCCTGAATTACCTTCCTGGGACTGAGATACCTGTGCCTTCCCCCAAGTATGAACATTTATAGCATCTGCTCTGTTAACATGTGAATAAATTAGGACCATGTGCAGAGAGTTGTTTTAAAGACATGCCCTATGTTTGTTCAGAAACTCTCTCTGGCTGACCTTCAGATAAGGAACATGCCTGAGCTATTTGAGGAGACGTTAGCCTATTTTTAAGAAGCAGTTGCAAGGAAAAGAAGAAAAAATATATACATATATAAAATACTTTGATATTTCCTGTTTTTAGAAGCTGGTGTTCAAGTTGCACCTAGTTTCTTTAAAGAAGTAATTAGAAGTGATTGAAATTCTCTGTGGGTGTTTTAGATGTTGAAAAAGAAAGCACAGAGGAGGCCCCTGGGAAGAGAGCACAGCTACAAGCTTACAACCTGTGGCAACTTTGCTCCATTGTGTTTTGATTAGAATCCTTGCTCCATCATCAAAGTTGATTATGGATTTGATTAGTGCATTTTTCTGCTATTGTATTACTCCCTTTCTTCTCTTTCTCAGTTCTTGGAGGGGAATGTATAGCATGGTTATCTGCCAACATGCAAGAATGTTTATGGTTCACATATTATTGCTTACTCCATGGGTTAATTTTCTAAAGACACTTTAAGGGTGGTACTGGTGGCTTATTCAGGGTAACATTACGTGTATATATATCTGTATATAAATACATCTACTTCTGGATATGTGTATATATGCATATATACACACACATACACAAATATATACACATGGAACAGCTTAAAGTATTGAGCACATATAAGCACACACACACATCAAAGGGGAGGCTGGAGGAGTTACAGCCCAAATTCTAGCTTTCAGAATGGCTAGGTTTGCTTTCCATTTCTCATTCTGTCTTCCTCTGTGACCAAGATCTGAAGCACCAAATCTGGGTCCCATATTATTTACTTATAAGATATAAGGGATGTAGCCTTCAGAGAGGTGTTTTCATGAGGCCCTAGTGAAACTCTTGGAACCATTCTGAAAAAGCCAAACCACCCAGTGAGATTTTGGCTTAAGGTCAGAAATTCTTATTTCTCAGAATCCGCCTCAGCAGCAGGGAAGGGAACATTTATGGAGCATCTGCTATGTGCCAGGTAGTCTGCAGAGCTCTCTATATAGATATTATTTAATGTGAGGCACAAGAAGCTGGATAAAGGGAAAAACGATCTATGCATTTTGTGTAAGGAAGCAGAGGCCAAGGGAGGTTATCACCTGGAGGCAGTTTTATGTGGTAAATTAGACTTTATTGAGAGGTCAGAGTTTGCATCTAGGCTTTGGGCAAATTACAGAACATTCCTAAACTTCAGTTTTGTCATCTTTGAAGCAGAAATGGTGATGCTTATAGGTTGAGGGTGAGGGTTCAGTGAGATATTACAGGTAGGTTCCTGAACATAGTGTATGGCACATACTAAGCAAGGAATATATAGTATTGCCTATTTTTGTTACCCAAGGTCAGATCCAAGTTTGGAAACTATGTCTGCCTCATTCCAAGCCCATGTTCTTTCCACCCTACCTCTCTGCCTCCCAAGTACACAGCTGATTACATGAAAAGACAGATGGCTTGCACCATGAAAGCTGGAAAGCATAGCAGGGCTTTGGTTAGATGAATGGGGAACAAGAGTGAATTAATAACAATGTCATCCAAAGAAGTCATATCTCGAGTTGTTAATTGAAACTTTCACAGGTTGGTCCCAGACATGCCATCTTTGTAACAGTAACCAAGCTGAGGGATCTGCTACAAACCAAACTTGTGGGAAGCTTCCTTTGTACAACCAGTCTGAACTGGCACTGTGGAGGTGGTTGAGTGGAGCCAGTCAATCTGAGGGCCTAGCCCAGGACAGGACCAAGAATGGGACATTCTCATTGACTGGGCTTCTTAATGGTTCCTTATTGTTCTGAGGGCAGAAGGAAAGCCCTTTTTTCTCCCAGCAGGCATGGTTGTAATGAGAGCTGGACCTTGTGATCAGTTGGCCATTAAGGTGCCCCAAGGCATGGCCAGCTGCCCAATGGTGCTTTACCAATAACCACAGGCCAAATTCAATGGCTATTCTGTCTCTTGGTCACATTTTTCAAAGAGATGGACAATGTGTTCCTAGAATGGCTTGGGCAGAATGGGCCATGTGATTTTGGGAACAAAACTTAGCTAGGCTTTTTGTGCTTTAATCTACACAAGACAATAGTGAGTAACACAAAGGTTTTTGCAGGAACCCCCATTCGCCCACACAGAACCAGAGAATGACTCATGGCTTAGTGCCCCCTTTCCCAGGGAATACAGATCCTCTCTTGTGTTTTGCAAACAATGGGCCCCCAGCCTCAGAATATTTTGCCACTTCTTCCAAGTGAAACCTCAACACCTTCAGTGAATTTTGGGTTATTCCAATCCCTCCATTCATCTTGGTGGGAGAGAGCATAGGGTAGAAATGGGGTCTTAGTTGAGATAATTATGATCCCATTTTCAGAGGTATTTGGAGGCCTTTGAACAAAATTAGTTACTCATGGCAATGTGACACTTTTAAAAATAATTATAATTCTAGTCATGGATATCGATTGAGCACAACCTCTGTATCAGCATAATACATAGCACCAGATATGTATCAGTCATTTAATCCTCAAAACATCCCATGAGGTAGATGCTACTTCCTGAAGAGAACTGGAAATGACCACTCTAGGACTTCGCAACTTTGGTTCTAATTCTGTCTCTTTAGTCACCTTGCTACATGACCTTCAACAAATCACATTTTCTTTCTGAGCGTCATAACCTCACCTATAAAATGGAGAGGATAATACCTGCTGTACCTTCTTTGGAGTTACTATGAAGATTAACACAGGTAATTATTGTGAACAAGGCACCTGTTTAAGCATCTTACACTTTAGGTAGCCCTTGAGGAAACCAGGGATGACAGAGGTGAAGCTACTTTTCCAAGGAGCACAGCTGGTAGGTAGACTCAAATATTTGAACGCTTATCTGTTTGACCTTTGAAGTCAACCTTCTTAAATAGCAAGTGTGAAAGCACTTTGAAAAAATATCTGAAAAAAATGCTGTTACTACCAAGTCTAAGTAAATCACTTTCAAATTTCCTTTAGCTTGGTAATACATATGCCATTTGACTCCTCCCCCTGCTCCAGAGTTTGGAAATATTGAAGATATTCTTTCAATGTTAAATAAATATTAGTTGCTTAATCATATTGGTTGAACCCTTTTGGGATGTTTAAAATTTCAAGTCCTCTGAGGCCACAAGACCCACTACATGTCATTGTTGAGTGTTAACTGGCCGGGCTGATTCTAGACAGAGGAAGGAGAAAATGAAGAATTTGATTCAAAATCGCTTGTTGGCATGAGGAAGCAATCAGATAAGTTTAGATTATGAATCACTTTTTAAGACAATAGGCCGGGGATCTTCAAAAGTGTCAGTCTCATGAAAGCCATAAAAAGTTTTAAAGCAGGTGAAGGACTATTCTAGAAAAAGAGTACCAAAGCTATGACAACCAAATCCAATGAGAGATTCTTGAGTAGATCCTGGATGAGTAAAACCATAAATACTACAAAGGTCATTTGGGAGAAAACTGGAGATATTCGATTGTAGATTGCGTGTTAGATAGTATTATTCTATCCATTTTAATGGTATTGGGATTACGTAAGGAAATGTCCTTTTTCTTGGGAGCTATATGCTGAAATATTAGAAGGGAAGTATCTTGATGTCAGCAAGTAACTCTCAATTAGGAAAAAACAAGGTGAGAATATCTGCAGAAAGAAGAAGAAAGAAAATGCAAAATGTTAACAACTGGTGAATATAGGCAAAGATATATGTGCACGTCTTTCAACTTTTCTGTAGGTTTGAAATTTTTAAAACCAAAACTTTGGGAAACAAAGCAAAGTCCTGCCTGAATAGTATTTGTCACCGATGCCCTTGATATTTATGAGAACATAAATGAAATTGGAGTGTGTGTGTGTGTGTGTGTGTGTGTACTCACAATAGCCTGGCCAAATTTGTTTCATGAGGTTTAGGTTCTGGACTCTTTATCTTCTTTCTGGTATAGTGTGAAAACTTTGGCTTCATTCCTTGCTCTTTCATGAGAATGGTTGCTGACATTTTGTGGAAATAAATCACAAGATCCAGTTTCATTTGGTAATCTTGTATGAGAATCTAAGGTGTTTCCAAGATTGCAAATACAAAAGAAATTTTTTAAATGAAGTAATTTTAAAAAAAAATTTGAAACCTCTGACTGAGCCCTACTGGTCTAGGCACTGAGAAGATAAGAAGTATGATTGGAAGCAAGCTTTTCTCTTTTGCCCGACTGAATCCTCCCACTCTTTATCCATACAAATTCAGGTTTAGTATTATTTCCTCCAGGAAGCCTTCCGCCACCACCATGGTCCTAATACAGTGTCTCTTCTACATGTTCCATAGCCTGGCCAGTAGCCCCTCAGCTTGGACTGTGATTGCTTATTTTGCTGGACCATGACTTCCATGAGGGCTGTGTCTCTCCTGATTCCTGCTGGCACAGGGTCTACACATAATAGGTTTTTAGTTAATATTTGCAGAAGAAAAGAAGGGTAGGGGGAGATAAAAGAAAGCATTGGAAAATAGGAGTAAATAGAAATTGAACTTGAGCTGTGGATGGATCTTGCAGAACTCCCTCTTAGGATGTGAACTGAGAAGGTCATGTGATGGTGGGTGGCCAAGTGTAGGAGACAGAGACACAGAGTGGGCAACCTGAACACTGTCTGGAGCCAGCATCAAAGCTCTCCAACACCAGGTCTTAGGGAAACTTGCCTGGTCTGGCTGAGTAGAGGGCGGAGGCAGATTCCTTTGCACAAGGCTGTTTATGATATCCAAACTCTCTGGCTGCTGTGATGGAAGAAGAGCTGTCAGGATGTGATAATGGCACTGCAGCAGACTGGAGGGGTTGAGAGGGAGAGAACACCATGGGCTTTGGCAAGTTTGGGCAGATTCCTGCCCCCATCCCCAACCACCCCTACCTTGGATGGAGGACCTGAGAAGGGTTCTGAAGGGGTTTTGGTTGGTTAGGAAAGGGAGAAGGTTTAGAAAAGCCTAGGATAGGACAGAGTTTCCAGGAATGACGATCACAGCAACTATTTATGTGCCATTTCCTTACATAATCTCATTTAATCCTCAAACGAACTTTCTGAGCTGATATTATTGAACTTATTTTACCAGTAAGAAGAAAAATAGGAGTCAGTGAGAGGACTAGCCTTAGAGGAGTTCTGGGACTTTTTTGGGTCACACAGCTGGTATCGACAGTGGTAGGATTTGAACTGAGGTCTTTCTGATTCCCAAACCTGTGCTTTTAACCACTGCTTTCTTTTGCCAGTAATTGAAGGAGGCCTGAATCCCATATGAGCTACTGCTTTAGATAATCAAACCTCCAGACCCTCCTCTACTTGGAGCCTGCTCCCTGCTTCCCTGGTCTCGGCCCTTCTTGCTGCTTCCCCCTCGTTGGGGCCTTCTGCGCCTGTGCCAGCTTGTTGCCAGAGGCTCTGTGTTTATAGGATGAGGAGCCCCATTTGGCCTTTGCCCACATCCTGCTGCAATCTGGGCAGGATCTCCTTGTCCTACTGCTGTGGCTGCTGTCCCCCAGGTGACCCCCATGCTGCCGGCCCAGCAGGGTTCATGTGCCTAACAGCTGGCAGGACCTCGTTCCTGTCCTCCTGCCACATGCTGGCTGCAGCTCAGCAGACAGTCCCCATTTCATGCTGATTTGCTTTGATTCTTTTCAGACCTGGGAGTGACGCATGTTTACTTCAGAATGTGTGGGCCACAAGTGTGCCAGAGCTGTCAGACCTTCTGGTGTGCAAGCTTTGATCGTTAGAAGACAAGCCTTGAAGGAAAAAAACCTCCATTTAGGTGACAAAACCAGATTTAGAATAACCTGGATTACTTGGGTTATCTGCTTAGTGATCTGTGCCTTTAAGTACTAGAGACTTAGGACATCTGAGCCAGAGGAGACCTATGAGGCCATCTGCACAATGTTCCTACAGCTCCATTGTGCAGATGAAGAAACCATGACCCAGAGAGGGGTGTGACTTGCCTCCAGTTACCCAGCTCCAAAGGGCAGAGCAAAAACCAGAACCCAAGCCTTCTGACTCTAGGCCAGTATTCCTTTCATCTCAGTTAGTAATCAGATGTTCTGCTCTGAAAGGCCTGATAGCTTAAAGATTGGAACCAGCCCTATGCTATATATTTTTTCCCCTCCTTCTACCAAGTAGTTAAGATGAGTATCTTTTTATAAGAGACTGGGTGTCTCTCTGTCATCTAGGCTGGAGTGGAGTGACCATAGCTCACTGCAGCCACAAACTCCTGGGCTCAAGGGATCTTCCTGCCTCAGCCTCCCAACTAGCTGGCATTACAGGTGTGAGCCACTACACCTGGCCCAGAATGAGTGTTCTTAATTGCTTCATATTAGGAAGCTTTTGCACTTGGCTCAGAGAACCAGAAAAATAGGGCCTCTTTGTGGATGGTATAAGTGTGGCAATAGGCTCCCATAGTGTCCACCTCCCATAGTCCAGACACTTTACATACATTATCCCCGTTAAGCCTCACAAGGGGACTGGGGGCATTTCATCCCCTTCTATGTGTGAGGCTCAGAGGAGGTCAGTAACTTGACCAAGACCATATGGAGCCAGTACTGGGACTGTCTAATTTCAAGTCCATGCTCTTTCTACCCAGCCTCTTAGACCCAGAGAGACCTGGGTTAAGTTCCTACTTCTCCATTTATTTACCAGGAACTTCACCTTCCTAATGCTAGGGTGAAGCTGGGGGCACAGTAGGCGCTTAAGAAATAGGTGTTGAACTGCAGCTTGGACAGGTCTGCCCTGTCAAGCCTCAATTTCCCTGGGTGGTTATAGCATTTCAACATATCGTACAAGCTAAAGCAGTTCATGTATGTAAAAGTGTGAGGCAGATAAGATCACTGTTATTTACTGAGCACTTAATATGTGCTTGATATTCTAAGCATTTTATGTGGATTTTCCCATTTAATTGTTACAAAAGCAGTAACTACTGAGGTGGATACTTTTGTGATTGTTTCCATTGTACAGATGAACTGGGGCAGGTAAAGCATAAGCAACTTGCCCAAGGCCACACACCCAGTGAGTGGAGGTGCCAGGTCTGAATCTCAGGCAGTGACTACAGAGCTTGCCTCCTTCCCCACAGCATGGTCCTCCCTCAGTGCTGCTGCCCACTAAACCCAAGTCTAGTTGAGGGTGGGGAAGAGAGACACATGCAACTAAGGACACAGAAAGGGAAAGCAACTTGTTTAAGATCCCCCAGCAAGTGAGAGGTCATCAAACCCAGCAAAGACTTACCGTCTAAAGTAACATGGGGCCCTGTTCTTTCAAAAGTGTTCCCTCTTTAATGGAGAAGGACACAATGTAGTTGTGGCTGTGGCTGTGGCTGCAGTGAGCTATGGTCACTCCACTCCAGCCTAGGTGACAGAGAGACACCCAGTCTCTTAAAAAAAGATACTCATTTTAACTACTTTAAATTACTCCTAAACTAGAGATGGTCACCAGGAATCCCGACTGCCTGGTGGACTCCATGGCTTTCCTCTTTGGTCCTTGCTTCTCACTCATTTGGAATCATTCCTTCTCTGGATTGCAGAGCAGAAACCAGTATAAATGTGACCTAGTCTCTAGAAATGTTTACCTGGCTAAAAATATGCCAGCTTTGTCATATTTTTAGCCACATTTAGATTTGAAGTATATGAATTGCCCACACCCATGTATTAGGCATGAACTGTTGGTACATTTTGTAACAGGACCTGCTAGTTTTCCATTCCAAAGAACTGGAATTCAGTCAGAAATTTGTCATTTGCAAATACCAACTCTTGCTACATTCCATTGCTGTTTTTAAGAGTGTCTCGTCACCTGGATTGGGAGGAAGCAGGCCATGGGCGAGGCCAGGCTGGCTGGGCTGCCTTGGTGCATTCCCCGGGTCTGGTGGCTTCTAATCGACCTCTGCCTGGCTCTGCTGAGGCCCTCACCGTTCTGTGGTGTGTTGCCTTTGGATTAGCATAAGGGCAGACAGGGTGCTTATTTTAGAACTGGAAGGAGAGGAGATATATCAATAAAAGAAATGGGAAAGGAAAAATCCCTTCAGTGGTTTAAAAATATCTCTTCCTTAACTGGCTAGATTATTTTGTTTCTTAAAAACAGCTAGTAATTTTCTCCTCTGAAACAGCATTGGAAAGAGAGGCATGTCAGACTAAAAAAGGAGGGGGCTGCAATGGTGGCCTGTAGGTTTCACTCTCCTGTCCTGTTCCTATAGGATAAGTTATTTTCCCCAATCTCCAAAAGCCTCCCTATTGACTCTGGAACCTTAGAACTATATCACAAAGACTCTGGTTTTTTACCCCTTCATTTTAAAGATGAGGATGCCACGCCTCAGGGCCTTTGCACTTGCTGCTCTTCCTACGTGGAATGTCTTCCCCAGATGCCAACAGCACTCACTCCCCCAGCTCCAGTTCTTTGCTTGGATGTTACCTTATCAGAGAGGTGCCTTTCCTGAGTTTAGAACTGACTCTAAGCTGCCCATAGTAGAATGTGGGAATCAGGGTTGCCAACAGGCAAGATTCCACTTTGTTTTCGGTTTTTCTTTTCTTTTTTTTTTTCTTTTCTGCCCACTTTTTGTGATCTAAACACTTGCTAACAAAAGTATGGTCTGTGGCCTGGTTGTAATGGCATCACCTGAAAGCTTGTTAGAAATGCAGAATCCCAGGCCTTGCCCCAGACCTGCTGAATCAACATCTGTATTTTAATAAGATCCCAGATTATATATACAGAAATGAAAGTTTAAGAAGCAGAAGAGCATTATGCCCTCAACCCCTTCAGAAGAAGAATCTAAGAGAAACCCCATCCCACAAAGTACTGTCGCCACCTCTGTCTAGAGGCACAGGCCCAAACTGCCTCAAATAACCCTACCCTATGGTTGAAGATGCGAGGGATGGACAGAGTCACCCTAGAAAAGGACCTCATAAGACAGACTTCCAGAATGCATTGCTACTCTGTTTCTTACATCTCTCTGATGTTGCTTAGGGTAATTCACCTGCACACTGGGCTTTGTAGCTAATGTTTGGTCACCATGACCAGAGACTGTTATCTACTTGGTAGCTGCAGAGGGAAGGGAGACCCAGTCTTTAACCTGGGAGTGCAGCAGTAATTAGAGGGCCTTGACTCCCCACTCTGCCAGGTGTGCCTGGGCTGGTTGAGATAGCACCTTTCAGGAGCTAGAGGCAGTTCCATCCAGCCCGTCTCACAAATGGCTGTGAATGCCTCTCTGGATCCTTCAGCAAAGGCTGGTCAGCTATTCCCACATTCTGAACAGAAACCAACTCCCACAGTCCTTTGCTGTTTGGAAATCTTCCAGTTCTTGAGTCCCCCAAATCACACTGCATCATTCTAGCACGTGGTTATGTAGGAGGCAGGATGCATCCCAGGGCACCAGTGGGAGGGGCTCACTCCCTCTCCATTCTCTTGTCTAATGCTCAGGGAAGCCCTCTCACTGAGCAGGTGCTGTGCAAATGTAATCTGCCTGTGGAGGCATTTCTTTCAATCACCCTGCAATTGTGCATTGATGTGGGGAAAGCCCATGGATGAGAGTAGAGCAGAATAACTGAGCTCCTGAATTAGGCTGCTTGATGAAATTATTGTCTAATGCTGAAGTTGGAGCCTTTTCCCTTGTTCTGTATAAATCAGGGCTATTTTAAAGCTGTCGCATGATCACTGGTGCCATAGAAACTGCCTGACCTTGTGCACACCTGTGTCTCAGTCAGGCATGGGCCACCGCAGGTAGAGGAAGAGGACTTGGTGAGAGAGGTGCAGCTTCACTCCAGAGTCTACAGGAGGAAGGAGGGTAGTGGAGGATGTTGTGGGGCACTTTTTGACTTCTCCTAGCTTTGTCCAACTCTCCTAGCTTTGTCTCATTTAACTCTATTGAAACCACCTGGAGAAGTGACCACCCCAGCCACTCTGGAGTCCAGATCTGGTCCTGAGCAGGGACAGGGAAGCTGTCCTATGACTGAGAGATGATGTTTTGGCACCAAGAAGGTTTCTGTGTGTGTGCACGCATGTGTTTGTGTTTGTATGCACATGTGTCCAAGATACTCCTTGAGAGGTTGTAGAAAGTCTACTTTGGCCACTGGCATCACTATAGCATATGAGACAGTATGGTGAGCCTGAAAGAGCACTGTTCTTAGAGTCAAAAACATTAAATTCTCTTTCTAGACCCTCATTTAGCAAGCTTTATGACTCTGGGCACATATTCAGTGGTTCTTCACCAGCCACGTGTAGAATTGTCCAAATAATCTACCAGCCCTGATGTCTCCCATAGATTCAGGCCTGGAATGGCACTTTGGCTGTATTTCTTAGGGCTCTGTAGGAGATTCTGATGTACACTCTGGGGTGAGATCTGAATTTGAGACTAGCTCCCCTAGAGAAGTCAGGATAGTGAAGTGGAAAAGAGCAAGTGGTCATTGCCACACAGACCGGGGTTTGGATTTCAGCTCTGTCCACGTACAGCAGCATGGCCTTAGGCAATCTGCTAAACCCTGCCTCTGCTTCCTCATCTGCACCACAGACACCATAGCAATGACCTCACAGGGCTGCTCTCAGAACTAAATGTGATCATGTGGATGAGGCATGTGGCAAATGCCTGGCATGTGAGTGCAACATAAATGTTATATCTTGGGTGTGAGTATGTCTATGTATGTTTTCTGCTGTACTGTTATATATGGATAGAATCCTCTCAAGAAAAGTCCAAGGCAGAACTCAATCAAGAAATGAGATGGCAGTGCTCTATTATATTTGTGTAATTTGGTAATAAGGAAACCAATTAATTCATTCTTTCAGATAGTTATTAATAGCAAGGAACGTATGCAGAGAAAGGTCCTATGGGGCAAGAGAGATGCCAAGAGTGCATCCCTTCCTTCATGACAGTGGTTCTTAAACTTCAGTGTGCTCAGCATTACCCAGGGAGCTTGTTAAGTGTGCAGAATCATGGGCCAGAGCATCAGAGAGTCTGATTTTGCAGATCTGGGGTGAGGCCCAAGAATTCATATCTTTGAAAAATATGACCAAGTGAGTATGCGTAAGATAGTCTGTAGCCTTCACTCTGACAAAGACTGGTCTAGAGTAGAAGATGGAATTGGAAGACTGAGGGAAGGAGGGAAATGGGTGACTTGGAGCAGGCAGGAATGGGATCCTAGAAGATCAGAGAAGCTGAGGTTTGAACGCATGCAAGATCCTGAGAAAACAGGGCAGCATACTTTGGATTTGGTCTGATGAACAGACGGTGGAGAGCTCTGGTAAACAGGAAGCTCTGGCTCTTCTCCCTGCTGCCATTGGCAGGGGTTGCCAGGTTGGGTAGGCATCACACTGGGAATGTCAGCCACTAGGAAGGGTTTACTGAGACTCCTGGTGAAATATAATGAACCCGAAGCATGTGTCTGTCTGTCCTCTGTTTAAGGCCCAAGATGGCTGCCTTTAAGTTGCCTAACAGTGCCCATAGAGTTGAGCTTCTTTTTATCTATTTCCTTATTCAGAAACCAGATCTTGAAGCAGCCTGCAGTGGTAGACCTGAAAGTATAAAGTAGCTCTGGGATGCTTAGGACACCAGAGTGGACTAGCAGAAAGGGCACGAGAGATGGTAGGAGATGTTGAGTGCCATTTCTCCTTATTAGGGGCTGTGTTGGCTGAGAGGGGCCTCAGCTGAATCTCAGGTCTGCAGGGGGCCCATGTTCCATGATAAAGCCTGAACCAAGACATCCGTGTAACAGTGGCCTTTGGATCTGCAACCTATGGGAGAGCAAATTTTGGGAGGTCTTCACCGGATCAGGAAGAGCTACAAATAAGAAGGGAGAGGGGAAGAGGACGTTTATTCAGCACCTACTATGTGCCAGGCTCCACACTCCATGTTTACATGATATTTGTAATCTAGCCTTCACCTTAGGAGGTAGATTAGCTCTAGTTTTACAGATGAAGAAAAAGAGGCCCAGAGAGGTGAAGCAACTCACAGCTTCACACAGCCAGGATTTGGTAAAGCCTGGGCTTGAACTTGCATCTATCTGGCTTCTCTCATGAATCTTCCACAGTTCTACAGTGAATGTGTCGGGGACCTTGATTCTTGCTCCTCAGGTGCAGGTGGCTCGGAAGCCTAGTTCCCCTCGGCAGGGTGGGGGGTTCAGTGTGGGCAGAGTTCCCTGGAGTCCCGTGACTTGTGGGGCATTTCTGTGCCCTCTGTCAACAATCCAGCCTTCAGTAATGTTGTACTGCTGCCGGCTACTCTCACCACATCCAGACCCCCCACCCACACAGGCGAAGGTTTTGGCCAAGGGCACCCTGGAAGGGGAGGAGAAAGTGCCTTCCAGAAGGGCTTGTTACAAAGCCCCTGAATGGCCCCATTGAGGCTCCAGGGCCGGACGACAATGGGCCTGTTGGGGCCCCCGGTCTGCTGAGGTGAGAGGGCTGGGGCCGGGCAGGCAGTGCTGGCTCAGAGGCCAGACACTGACTTCCAGGGCTGGGAGCCAGCGCTTCTGACGTGCTCCGAAATGCCAGCTTTGCTTAATGGGGAGCAGCTGGGGCGGGCTCCACATACCTCCCTATGCCAGGAAGGCAGCGTGAACCCAGTTCCTCAGGCCACAGCCGTTCTTTTCCTTCTCCCTGCCTGGCACTGCTCGCCGGACACCAGGATCATAGTCAGCTCCTTCTAGGGTCCCCTTGGTCCTCAGGGGCATTCTTTCCAGCCTGATCGGATAAATAACACCCCTTCCCCGAGAGTCTAGCCTGCCTACAGGTGCAGCTGCCAGATGATATTCAGCATGCCCAGTGACATTTGAATTTTAAATAAATGATGAAAAATTTTAATTACGTTTAAATATGTAATAAATGACAAAGTCTGAACCAAGATATGAGTTCATTTTGTATGTCATGGGACACACTTAAACCAAAAAATTATTTGCTGTTTATCTGAAATTCAGATTTAACTGGGCATCCTCTATTTTTATGTGCTAGATCTGATGACCCTACCCAAGGGAGCCATGATGGATACCCATGTGGGGTTACTAGGACTTAGCTAGGTTTTCCTTGATGCCAACAGGGTGGGGGATAGGGAGAAGGAGGCCTCTCTGTGCCCACTCTCCACCTCCCATTTCCCATACATAAAACGCTGGATGCCACACTTAGTAGGTCTTACTAACTGGCAAGCATTGCCCCCATGTTACCCACACCACCCTCCCTTCTAGGAGCTGCAGCTTTCTCCTGAGCTCCCACAGTGGGAAGGGAAGCTTTGGTATACAATTGCAGTTGGTGACTATTTACCAAGCACCTGCCTATCACGCTGGGCTGAACCCTGGCAATTTAATGAGAATGAGACAGATGTAGGTTTTGCTCTCAAAAGAGCTTACAGGCTAGTAGCAGAGAGAGGCATTTAAACAAAAGAGCAACTGTAATTCAGTGAACCATAAACACTGTGGGTAGATGGCAGGGGTTGGGGGTATAGTTATTGAGGGAGGTGTCTCAGAAATTCCAGGAGAGCATCTCACTCACACCTGTAGGACCAGGAGAGAGGTCTTGGAGTCAGGGGATTTGAGAGGAAATCCTGGGCCATGTCATTGAGTTGAGCAGCTATGTGGACCTGGGCCGATTATTTAACCTCTTGAGCCTTGGTTTTCCTTATCTAGAAAGTGGGAACAATTTTCCTTGCTTTAGGGACCAATGTGAGTTTCCAAGTAAAATGATTAATGTGAACATGTATTGCTAACTGCAGGGTCCTAGATCAAACAAATGTGTGTGTTTGTGTGTATGTGTGGGGTCGGAGCTAGGAGTTGAAGGATAGGGAAAATACAGAGGGGTTAGGAATTACTGGGCCCCATCCTGCTTTGTGGCTTGTATAATATTTTGCTGTTTGCAAAGGATAATGATTAAGAGTATGGGCTGGTAGGCCGAGGTGGGTAGATCACCTGAGGTCAGGAGTTTGAGACCAGCCTGGCCAACATGGTGAAACCCCATCTCTACTAAAAAAAAATACAAAAATTAACCAGGCATGGTGGTGCGTGCTGGTAGTCCCTGCTACTTGGGAGGCTGAGGCAGGAGAATCGCTTGAACCCAGGAGGCAGAGGTTGCAGTGAGACAAGATCATGCCACTGTACTCCAGCCTGGCTGACAGAGTGAGACTCCGTCTCAAGAAAAAAAAAAAAAAAGATTATGGGCTGGAAATTCAAACAGGCCTGGGTTTCAGCTCCATCTCTACTGTGTGACCTCAAGTAAGTACTTAACCTCTTTTTGTGCCTTAGTTTTCTCCTCTGTAAAATGGAGCCTCACAGGCGTGGTTAAAAGGATGAAAAGTAGACCATTCATATAAAGTGCTTAGCATGGAGTCTGCCACATAGCAAGTGCCCAGAAGTGGGCAGCTATTGAGAGGGTCTTAGTTGAGTAGCATAACAACCTTGTGAGGTAGTAATTACCAGGTGGAGAATGAAGTTCAGAGAGGTTAGGTAACCAGCCCAAGGAGGCACAGCCAGAGAGGTGACTCTGGGAGAATATACCCCTGGCTTCTTATGAGGCCTTTGGTCACCCAGCCTTCAAGGAACTCTGCTTCTAGCTTTTGGTTGGACACCTCCCTGGGGACTAGCTGGACTCTGGGACTCCTTGCCCAGTTATGGTCTGGTTCAGATACGTAGGTGTTTCCTGGAGAGCTCAGCATGCCTTTGTGTGCCAGGCCCAGCCTCTGCAGGGTCAGGGAGAAAGAGCATCCTTTAGGAATCTGAGGACTTATATGCCTCACACCAACTATTCTTCCTTTGCTGGATTTGAAGTCTGAGATATGGGCCTCCTTTTTATTACCCTCTTATTCCTTTGTGTTAATCAATGCCCACACAATTATGCAGTTGGCATGGATGCTAGTTTTATTGTCTTGAATACAAAAGCAGCTTTGAAAATGGCGTATTTCTAGGGAGCAGCTAGGGGTGAGCCTCTCACTGGAGAAGGCAGACTTTAGCCAATCATTTCCCCCTCCAGTGGGAACAGCAGCAGGTGGATTAAATTGCTCCATTAGGCAATCTTTTGTTTCTAATAGAATAATCATAAAAAACCCTTGATGGCTGAAGGTCAGGGAAGGGAGCTAGATGTGGCTGAGCATTTGCTGTATGCTCAGCTCTGTGTTGGAGGTTCTTTCCCAACATCAAGTTCAGTCGTCTCTGTCACTCTGTGTTTATGTTTTAGACTCATTTTTCAGATGAGTAAGATGAGATAGAGAGGTTGGCTGATTTGATCTAAGTCACATGGCTGGTAAATGATAGCTCCAGGTTTTGAGCTCAAGTCTGTTTAGTTCTGGAGTCCATGCCTTGCTATCACCCATGTGCCTAGGTCTATGTGCTTTAAGGGAGACCGAAACAGTGGAAGGCATGTGCTTGCCTTCAGGTTCTGCTAAGAACCCAAGATACTTCACTTGCTGCACAATGGGCTTTAAGGCACCTGCACCATTAGTTCCTGACTTGCGAACATGGGACTGAGACTTCTAGGGGAAATGGGGTAGGAGCTGATTTCTGATCTCACATGTACTTAAAGGAGAGAAAGGATTTAGATATATGGAGAGAGGAAAGAGGGTTTTTCAAGGACAGGAAGCTATCATGGGATTCGAAGTAGGGGAAGGCAGGCTGAAAATAGTGTATAAGAGATTCATATCAGGACATGGAAGAGGATGAAGACTGGAGGCCTATCTGGAGACTGTTGGCAATCCTGGTACTGCTACGGATGATGGTAATGGGAGGCTGATGGTGGTAGTTGTGATAGTGATAGTGATGGTGATGGTCAACATGTATTGAATGCTTAATATTTGCCAGATACTAGTCTAAGAATTTTACAAACATGAACTTGTTTAATGGTCACAACAATCTTATAGGAAGGGTACTATAATTACCCCATTTTTAGATGAGGAAATGAAGGCATAGAGAGGCATAAGAGGCTGGAGAATAATAAACAGATGTAAGAGCCATTGAAGGAAGAACTAGGGCAGAATCTGGTGACCATGTTGAGAAAGGGATAAAGAAATAGAGTCTACAATGAGTTCAAGATAACCTGTTGATCTTTTATAGGAGCCAACTTCCTGGTGGTAGTTATTGGTGAAGTTATGACCTGACCAGCAAAGACAAGCTTTCAATTTACTAAATGCCTCTGTTAAAATGGAAATGTGATATTTGAGAGGATGAATATAATGAACCATTGCCAGACATAACCCTCTTAACATGAGTGAGGTCATCAGCTTCAGTGCAAGGGGAATGGGTTAAGTGAAGGGACACTGGATGGGCTGGTTTTGAGAAGGCCTGTGCCAGCCAGTTCCTTCCTTTAGGGTGTGCTGTCCTAAACATAACCACCCAGGGTCTCTTCTCCTGCAATCGCTTCCCCTTCATTCCTACTCACCCTAAATGTTACGTAAAGCAGTTCATGCTCAAGCATTCGTTGCCAACACTGGATTAAGATCTCCCTCCTTCCAGGTCGTACACTGGCATTTTAACAGAGACTTTTAGAAACTCAGCTAATGAAGGTGGGGATGTGAGTGATCCTGGGGTTGGGAAGGGATGGGAAATGTTCATGCATCCCTCCCCTAGCTCCCAACAGACATAAAATGGAAAAGGCTGGGGTCTCTACCTAGGCTTCACACCAGCAGTGCCTGGACTCCAAATTTCTAGACCCAGATTCGAACAAAGTCATGAAACACATTCTCTTAGCCAAGTATGCCATGGAGGGCTGGGTCAAGCCTGTGAGCCTCCACTCAGGCTGGCAGTAAAAAGCAGCCCTGGGCCCTCCAGCCTGCCTAGGTAGCATGTAGTTATTATAAGCATGGACTCTCCAGACGGCCAAGCTAGAGTTGGAGCCTAGCCTGAAATTTGTTTGCTATGCGACCTTAAACAAGTCATTTCATTTCTCGACTCTTAGTTTTCTCATTTGTAAATAAGGATAATAGTGTTGAGTGGAGTAAATCAGAGAAGGTCTGTAAGGTGCTGAGCCCAGGACATATCACATAGTAGGTACTCAATACAAGCTGCAGTTGTCGTGCCAGGCCCACTGTGAACAACTCCAGAAGACTTAAAGCTTCTCCATGGGCTTTGGGATGAAGCCTGGGACCAGGCAGCTTGGTGTTCCCAGTTGCAGGATGGCAGTGACCTTAGCATGGGCCCCTGCTCATTTTTCCTGGTTCTCTCTGCCAGAAAAATGGGTACTGGAGAGTCTGCATTTCCCTGGAGCAGCCTTCTTCCCTTGACATCCTAGGCAGGGCCTTTGTAGAATTCCTTTTCAGCCCCCAAAGGCCTCGCTTGGAGCAAGTCACTTGCTTGGAATTATACAGCCAAATCAGAGCCACGACTTGAACTCCATTCTGAACCAAGGAGTTTGAAACCATTCCTCCTGCATGATGCATGACATTTTAATAACCTGCCGACAGCCCAGGAGGTTTGCAGTTTCTCTGAGCCCAAGGGACCAGAGCCATCTGGTGGGTGCTTTTTCAAGGGAGCTGGTGTGACTGTTTCAGGGTAAAATGCAGAGAAATAGCATCATTTTTTTTTTTTCCTGTGGTAAAAATAACATGCAAGGATGGGAAGAACAAATGGAGGTTGGGAGGATGACATTGTGGGGAGGAAGGAGCTAGAATGTTGGGGGCTGTCTACCTGGTGCCATGTGCTGCCATCTTCCCAGTATGGAGGCAACATCAGCCTGACCTGCCAGCACCTGCCTGGCTACCAGCATCAGCTTTCAGGAATAAAAAGATCTTTTTCAAAAAGCCTTTGTCCCCCAAGGAAGCTCAAGGGGCACAGTGAGGTCCGTGGAGGGTTGTGACAGTTCAAAACATGCTGTCCATTTATAGTATGCAGCAGTGACCCTGTATCTCACCCTCTCTATAGCAACCAGCTCCAGACACAAACTGGGCATGGCTTTTGATCATGAAGCATGTTTTTACAAACAAAAAAATACTGAAAGTAGTTGGTGAGGCTGAGATTATGTTAATTTATGCAGTTTCCACTGCTGCTAGGATTAAAAATAGCTTTCTTTCAAGAAAACTAGAACTACTTACTGTCAGTTTGCCTTCTAGGCCCTCTTGCTGGGCTCCAGGACTGGTGGGCTGGACACAGGGCATGGATTATGAGATCCTCCTTGGCAGTCCCAGGTTCTGGAGCTTTGCTGAAGGGGAAGATAAGGAGACTTTATCTTCCGTGGTAAGGACTCTTACAAAGTCTTTACTGCATGTTTCATAAAACTGAATATGCTGAGCTCTAATGAAAGCTGTTGTCAGCATTAAATACCCAGGGAAAGACATGGAGGCCTTTTAAAAAACTGCCACAATACTCCTGCACTGAAGTGCTCACACTTTGCTCCACAGGGGAGAGGGAGCGGAACTTGGCTAGTGTCATCCACCATCATAAAAGGCAAACCCAGGATTTAAACTCAGGTCTGGTGCCTCGAAAGCCCAGGAACTATGACATCTCTTCCCCCAACTCTGCTGTTCTACTTGTGGATTATGGCTACCCATGGTGCTCATTTTAATCAGATTTCATCAATATAAACATTAGTGGTGGGGTCTTCCTTTAGAGTTAGTATAGCCACAGCCACCTCCCCTAGGTTCTGCAGGACACCTGGCAAACCTTTTGTGAGGGGACCTTACCAGGGGGAAAAAAAACCAAAACAAAACTTATTGCCAAACATTAATATGCCAGCCCCATTTTGGCGGGCCAGTCTCGCACAATCTCATGAAAGAACTGCAGTGCCAACCAGGAGGGGCAGTCCTCTTGCTCTCCTAGAATTGCCTGCTAGCCATGGAGCCCAAGGTGACACCACCGGGGTAATTCCTGAAGATCCTTGGGATATCTGGTTGACACCATAAGTGGACAGAAGTTTAGAGACTGCTCTGAAGGGACAGCTGAGGGCAGGGACTCCCATGGCTCTGCGTCAGAGCAAGGGACAGCCTGGTGAATCCCAGCCACTGGAAAGAGACTTAGAGAATTTCAAAGAAGACACTCCAAAGAAAGAGGACAAAGAGAGCATGGAAACCAGCAAATATGAGTGAAAGAGAAGGGAGTGAATCTACATATTATACACCGTCTATATACCAGGTACAGTGCTATGCATGGTGGGGGAGTTACAGGTTGCACAAGAAGGACAGAACCCATACTTTCACGGATCTTATAGCCTGATTGGGAAAATTAGGCATTATAATCACATCATGGCAGGGAGAAGGGATGGGGAAGAGGAGATGGGGAAGGGCCCAGCTGTCACACAGATAATTCCAAGGCAAAGTAATATGGTAGAAGGTGGTATAACCTGGCAATTGCAATCACAGACTTGGGATCAAAGAAACTGGATCCAAGAACCATCCTTGCTCCTTCCCAGTTCCATGTCTCTAGGCAAGGCGTTTATACTCTGAGCTCAGTTTCCTCATGTGAAAAATGGAGATGAGTTCTTACCCCACAGGGTACTTGAGAGGGTTAAATGAAATAGTGCATGGAAGGCACTTAGCAGGAGGTCTGACACACATATCATGCCCAGTGAATGGTGGCTATTACTAGTTATTATCTGATTTCTGAGATCTAAGCAGATCCAGTGCAGCTGGTCCGGGTGGGGGAGCTGAGATAAGTAGGTGCTCTGACAGCCCAATCCATGGCTGATGGTGAAACCACTGACAATCTGACAGCAAAGGAAGAGGGGACCAAAAAATCTAGCATCTCAGCAGCTCTTAGAGCAATTAGTGATGGTTATAATGTGAATTTCTGTTTGATGTCCTCTTCTTTTTGAGAAGATGTGAATATGTAATGTAGAACTTTATGGATGAAAAGGTAAAATAAAACTTTGGGTGCTTTGAACTTGAAGATTATCTGGAAAATTCACTGACAGGGGAGGCCTCCTTCCCCAACACAGGATGCAGAAAGAGCTGTCTTGGGCTTATGGAGAGGTTGACACCTCCAGGACCATCTCCTCTGCAGAGAGTTCCCTGAGGGGGCCAGTGACATGCCCCAGAGTCGGGTCCCTTTCCTCCCTTGGTGCCAGGTATGCTTTCCCTGCCATGTGGCACCAGCCTAGGCAGGGAAGGGGCCTCTAGACACATGTCTGCTGAGGACCCAGCAGGAGCCTGTCAGCCTTGCCCAGACTGGATTTCCAGTTCTGTAGATGTAGATCATAAATGTGGGTGACAGATGTGGTAGAGGCACATCCAGGAGATGAAAAGATATCTCCATCTGCTTGGTTCTGGAGAAAATACGGAGACCATAAGTGGATGGTGGCTTTTCCTAATGGGGAACTGTGGCTGAGTTTTCCTGGGGTGAAGCAGTATTTACAACCAACCCAGACCCTGCCCCCAGTATCCTGACACCAGGTTTGGTTGATCAAGTTGGTAGAGGGGGCTTGTTTGCTAGGGTATCCTGGGGAGAATGGTTCCTGGCCATTGTGAGGAGAGCTCAGTCTCTGTCATGTAAAGGAAACCACACAGGTTTCAGTGTTTGGGCTTTGTGACTGCTCTTTAAAGGTGTTTTAATGACAGCAGAGATGAAAGGTAAGTCTTCTGCTGCTCTGATGTGTGACTGCCTGTCCAAGCTGCCCACAGCAGTGCAGAGTTTTGCGCTGGAGCTCAGAACCTCCCTTGGAGCTCAGTACATTGGAGTTAGTAAACCGTCCCCTGGTTCACGTATTGGTACCTGCTGGGAGAAGAGGCAGAAGCTGGAGAGAATGCACAACTAATATCAGAAGGAAAAATGGAATTAGAAACATATACAAATCACCAGCCTGGGTAACATGGCAAAACCCCGTCACTACAAAAAATACAAAAATTAGCTGGGCGTAGTGGCGCACACCTGTGGTCTCAGCTACTCAGCAGGCTGAGGTGGGAGGATCACTTGAGCTCAGGGAGGTTGAGGCTGCAGTGAACCATGATTGTGCCACTGGACTTCGGTCTGGGTGACAGAGTGAGACCTTCTCTCAAAAAAAGAAAAGACACATAGACAACTCTTATACACTTCCCTTGTAATCCTCCCAGCTTGGTCAGTAAAATTTAAAATCATTTATTGAACATTCATGTATACCAGATTCTGTGTTAGTCTCTTCACATTCTAAGTTAATCATCATAGCAACCTAGAGCATTCTCATTTCATTTGCATTTTTGTGATGGGAAATGAGTAAAGAGAGGGCTAGATGCCCAAGGTCACACAGGAAATGACAGAGCAGAGATATAAACTCAGGTCTGTCCCCCTTAATTATTACTCAGAGGTCACGCTGAGGACCCTGAATCCCCCTGTTTTGAGGGTCATTGGCAAATTTTTAAGCTGGGGGGTGCAGCTGATGGCCCTCAGACTGAATCAGGTCTGTGGAGACATTTGCTTATCTGGCACATTGTTTTAGAAAATGTTTAAAAATGATTTTAGATACTGTTCTCTGTTCGCCACAGTCCCCACCATGCTCGTATGTCTTATACCTGGCCAGCTTCTTGGCCCCTATGGGAATTTGAGTTTATAATCCCTGACTAAACCTCTCTTTTGCTGGAGTCAGTGATGGAAACAGAGGGGATTGGCGGTGTCCTAAGGAAAAAATGCTTTATTTTCCCCTCTGAAGAAGGAAGCAGTGGCTGGCAGCTCCAGACTCCGGCCAAGCTGGGAGGAGGAACTTCTAAGAGGGCCCTGGTGTTTGCTTTTAGGCTCAGAATCCAGCTTTCATGAATTTAAATTTCACAGTGGATCTGAAGAGGACAGTGGAGAGGAAACTGTATGATCCTGTCCTTGGAGAGGGAAAGGAACATCCTCTCTGTTTATTGGTACTCCAAGCAGACTCCCCCTGGAGGGCAGCCACTGGGAGCTTGATGGGGAATCCTTTGTACTACATACTTTGGAGGCGTCTACTAGAAACAGAGTACCCTGTGACATGCTGGGAGGGATCTCCCGACAGTAAAACATACAAGGAACAGACCCAGGGCAAACTGTACTAATTCATGATGGGCCCTGAAGTGTGAAGGGGTTTGTTCAAAAGAAGTAGGTAGGTGGCATTCCAGCTAGAGGGGACATTATGGGCAAAGACATGGGGATCAAAGAACACAGGAGACATATTCAGGGAAGATTTACTGATATTTTGCAGAGGGGAAGAGTGCAATGCAGGAATTGAACCAGAGACAATACTTCCTTTGGTAGCCCAGTCAGCAATAATAGCAAACATTTATTGAGTGCTTACTGTATCTCGGGCATGTTATGACCGTGTGACATATATTGTTTTCTGCAATCCTCACAAAAAGCCTATAAGGTAGACACTATTACTGTTGTTATCATCTACATTTGCAGATGAGGAAGCTGATGCAAAGAGCTCACAGCCACATTCCAGGTCACCCAGCTAGTAACCGAGGTATTACAGTCTTAGAGCCCAAGAGCCCATACTCGTAACCTCTTCTCTCTGCTGCTTCCAATAGCAGCCAACAGTCTGGGTGACTTCTCAGTAGAAGGGATGTGAGATTGTAGCAAGAGATCAAGTGAGAGGAG
This sequence comes from Papio anubis, assembly GCF_008728515.1. NCBI lineage: Eukaryota > Metazoa > Chordata > Mammalia > Primates > Cercopithecidae > Papio > Papio anubis. The sequence continues at coordinate 79,058,179 of NC_044987.1, forward strand.
TTTAGATCCTGTAATGGCACCATTTTCAAAGATGGGAATGTAACCTTTTCTGACATCAAGGCTCTCCTAAATGGCCTTAGCCTCCCCCTGACAGTTTTTATTTTTTAATTTTTAATTGTATAAATTTAAGGTATACAACCTGTTTTGATATACTTGTACGCAGTGAAATGATTACTACAGGGAAGCAGTTTCACATTTCCATCATCTCATATAAGTACCTTTGTGTGTGTGGTAAGAGCACTTAAAACCTACTCTCTTAGAAAAAATTTTCAGCATACAATACAATATTAACTATAGTCCTCATGCTGCACTTTAGATCTCTAGATTTCTTTATCCTACAGAACTGCAACTTTGTCCCCTTTGATCTATATCTCCCCATTCTTTCCCTTACTTCCCTCCCCCACCTCAGGTAACAAGTGTTCTACTCTCTGCTTCTATGAGTCTGGCTTTCTTGCTTTCTGTCTTTTTTTTTTTTTTTTTTTTTTTTTTAAGATTCCACATATAAGAGAGATCATGTGGTATTTTTCTTTCTGTGTCTGGGCTTATTTCATTTAGCATAATGTCCTCCAGTTTCATCCATGTTGATGCAAATGGTATGATTTCCTTCTTTTTAAAAGTTGAATAATATTTCATTGTGTATGTATGTATTGTGTGTGTGTGTGTGTGTGTATGTGTGTATATATATATATAACAATTTCTTTATCCATTTATCCTTTGATAGACATTTATGTTGTTTCCATATCTTAGCAATTACAAATAACGCTGCAGTGAATAGGGGAGTGCAGATACGTCTACGAGGTGCTGATTTCATTCCCTTTGGATATATACCCAGAAGAGGGATTGCTGGGTCATATGGCAGTTCTACTTTTAATTTCTTGAGGAATCTCCATGCTATTTTTCATAATGCCCGCTTTCCCAAAAACAGTGTTCAGGGGTTACCTTTTCTCCACATCCTTGCCAACACTTGTTATCTTTTGACTTTTTTGGATGATAGCCATCCTAACAGGTGTAAGGTAATATCTGTATCTCACTGTGGTTTTCATCTGCCTTTTCCTGATGATAAGTGATGTTGAGCACCTTGTCATACACCTGTTCTCCCCTTCACTCCTCCTAAGCCCCTTATACTCCAGCCAAACCAAACATTTTTGGAAGACCGTGGACTCAGCGGTCATTGGGACTTGGGGTCAAATACTGGCTCTACCACTTCCTACCTCCTGTAACTTTGGGTGAGTTATTTCACCTCTTTCAGTCTCAGTTTCCTCATCTGTAAACAAGGGTGATAAAAGTACTTGCCTCATACATTCTTTGTGAGAATTAAAGGAGGTAAGTGCAAGGCACTTAACACAGAGTGTGGCACATAGTTAGTGCCCAATAAACAGCTACTTTAAGGCCAGAATAAATTTCACACATAGTCATCACCTAGGTCTGGGATTGGCAAGGGTGTGCGTATGGTTTGCATGGAGGACTCATGGACTGCCTGCTACCCACTACGTGAGGTGCTCCAGGTAAGAGCTGGTGGCTGGCAGTTCATGCCTCCTTGTTCTGCTTGGTGCCTATGTGGATGAGGCACTGGTGCCAGGGAGGTTACAGGGCTGGTTCCCCTGTACCTGGGCACAGCCTGGTATCAGCTCTGCCCCTCTCTACATAGTGGGAGCAGGAATCCTTCAGTCCTGATGCACAGATGGACAGGAAATCTAAAAGCCACCTCTGCCCTTGTCCAAGCCAGTCCACATGTGGATTAGAAGCTGCAACTCTGGACTGCTGAACTTGGGAGGCACAGACAGGCAGACAGGCCCATGTTCCTGTCCACTTTGGTGGCTGTCCTGGCAAGCGGTGGCTACTATTGCCACCTGGTGGCGTTTCACAGCAACACATGCATGGAGATTTCTGCAGTGTCTTACTAACGATGTCAGAGTTTATAGCATCCTGGGAATTGAAGGTCCACTTCTATCTGCTCACAGTGTGGAAGGCAAAACCAAGATGAGAGAAGGGAAAACAGTGAGGTTTAGGAGAAAGAGCACTGTGAGAGTTGTGCGGCCTTGGTTCAAATTCTGCTCCCCCTATTTGGGATTTTGGACAAATGACAACTTATGTGACCTTGTTTCTTATCTAAAATGTGGTGGAGATCCTCAACATTTACTCATAAGGCCACTGTGAGGCTCCTATGAAGGGCTTTATAAACTGCAAAGGACCCTACAAGTGGAGAGGTGGTGGTTATAGTTGTTGCAGCTGCCAAGTGATGCCTGTACTTCTGAACTTGTGAGTCAGGGGTCTGGCCTAGCATAACCAACCACTACCCAAGCCTAGCAACAAGACAGATGGTGCAAGGAATGGATATGAGCTCCTCCCTCTTTGCTGGTCCAGGATATCTCCAGGGTGGGTGAAGCACTGGGGTCTTCCCCCCCTGCTGTGAGTTCCTGGTGCTTTCTCCCTCCTGGTTCTTGCCTTCAATCTGCTCACACATGGGTAGCTTCAGTTGGGAATGCCTAGTGCCTGCAGTTCTCAGTTCTAGGCATGAGGAGCTTGTGTCTGGGTTTCCCCAAAGGACAACATTCTGGGTCTCAATGAAGGACAAGATGCAGAACTCCAAGGCGAGGCCACAAAAAAGTGCTGGACTAAGCCTAGAGCTACTTCTCCAGCCCCAGGAATGTGATGATATCTGGAACTGGACACAAAGCATTAGCTCATCCCTTCTGATGATAGACAAAGAGCCTAGTGCTCAGAGTTGGGCATTCATCCTGGCAGCTTCTCACTGTCCTGCCCAGGCAGCTGTCTGGACTGGTCCAGCCCAAAGAGCCTGGAGTGTCTACTTACTCCACTGGCATGGAAGGTTTGGGTCAGGCCAGGGTCATCCTTATCCTCAGGCCCTGATGCTAAGCCCTTCTCACAGGTACTCGGAGGAGGAGTCCTATTTGGGTTGTAATATGCTTCCCCTCCACTGGTCTCAGATATAGTTGGTTTTACTGAGCACCTAATATGTACTAGATAAGGTACAAGATGTTTTCACAGAGATTATCTCATCTCTTCTTCAAAGAAGCCCTGGAAGGGTGGTGTGATTGTTCCCATATTACAGATGAAGAAACTGAGGCTTACAGAGGTCCAGTCACTTAGTGAAGTGGGAGCTTGGTTTTAAACCCAGACTTCTGCCTCTAGGGCTTGTCTTTGTGTAGTTTAAGAGTGAAACACTTTCCAGAAAGAGACCTGGAGTGAAGGCCTATCCTAGGGATGAGTTGCAGGCCTTCACTGAGCAGAGTAGAAGATGCCAATGTCACATTTTGCCAGAGACCCACTGAAATACTCCCCAGTGCCAGCTGTTGGCTGTCACTTCTTCCATCTCCCTATCCTAAATACCTCCAGAAGGTTTAGTTCTGACACCACTCATGTGGGGGCCCATTTAGAGAGACAGTGATTTAGGGAACGGGGCTGAGGATGGAGGAAGGAGCACCACCAGTTGTGGTAGACCTGCAATTAGTTCTCTGCTTATGGTTTCAATCAATACTTTTAATTTAAAAGGTAATATCTGTGGATGGTTTTCTTTTTAAAAGATTTGTGGCATGGATATAAAAGGAATAGAAAACACTCATGTTTTCTCCAACCAACCTCACCCCACTGTCCCAGAAATCACCTCTTAGAACAGTTTCTTGTGCATCATTCCAGAAAATTTGTACAAAAACAATTATATTCAAATATATCTATCCTTTCTTTACTCCAGTTAGAATTTCACCAACCTCACCGTCCTACAGAGGTCTTCTTTCATGCATCATCGTCTCTTAGGCATCTCCTGACATAGATGTCAAATGCCTTCTCTTAACTCTGCACTGCAGACTATTATATGGCCATTGTCCTCCTGGTAGGCATTTTGGTTATTCTGATTTTTTGCCATCATGAACAATGTGCTGATTACACCTCTATCTTTGCAGTTTCCCGTATAGGACTGTAAGATAGATGGACTCCTGAAAGCATAATTATTGGATCAAAGTACATGCTTTTTAGATTTTACTATATATTCCCTATCGCCCTCTAGCAGGGTTGTACTCTCACCAGCAGTAGGAGTAGAAATGATCTCCACCTGGAAGATGAATCCAGTAGTCACGTGGGACAGTTGCTCAGAAGGCATGATTTCAGAGGCACCCAGAAATGGCTCATGCCCCTGTCCCCCTCAGGAATCTCCCCTTTCGGCCTGTCACGGTGTCTGGAATTCTCATTCATTCCTTGACCTGTGGCATTGTCTTCAGAAAGCTCAGGTGTTTATTTTATGACTGCATTTGCAAAAGACAAATATAATCCAGGCTGAATTTTATCCATTTCATCCTTCCAGTTTAAAAAACAAATTACATTTCCATGGGCCCCTAAAACTATCTTGGCTCCTAAGCATTGTGCCTACTGTGCCTAATGGGTAAGTTGACCCTCGATTTGGTCCCCAGAGTAGCCCTCCACACACCTGCTTCCCTACATGTTGTCACCCTTCCTGCCCCTGGCTTTTGACACTGGAAAGGTGTAAAATACAGTCCGTCTTGGGGGTAGCTGGCTATCACATAAAGCAGTGGTCCCCAGTCTTTCTGGCACCAAAGACCAGTTTTGTGGAAGACAATTTTTCCATGGGCAGAGGTGCAGGATGTGGTTTCAGGGTGAAACTTTTGCACCTCAGATCATCAGGCATTAGATTCTCATAAGGAGTGTACAACCTAGATCCCTCGCATGTGCAGTTCACAATAGGGTTCACGCTTCTGTGAGAATCTAATGCCACCACTGATCTGACAGGCAGAGCTCAGGTGGTAATGCTCACTCGCCCCCCACTCATCTCCTGCTGTGCAGCCCAATTCCTAACAGGCCATACAATGGTACTGGTCCGTGGTTCAAGGTCTGGGGACCCCTGACATAAAGCACTGGGCAACATTTGGATGGGATCAGGGCTGACAGTATTCACTAACAGCTGCAGAATCCTGCAGTTTCCAAAGCATTTTTATCAACCTGATTTTCTTAAAATATTATGCCCATTTTACAGATTAGGAAAATGAAGACACTAAAACAGAGAAGAGAAGTGATTTGTTCAAAACACACAGCTAGTGAGAAATAGAATCATAGGGTCAGGTCAAATGCAGCCTCGGTCCACTTCACAGCTTCTAGCACAGTTAGCGTTGCTGACCAGGTTCTGCTGGATCTCATGATAGATCTTTGTCCCTGAACATCTCATATGTGTGGCTTTGCAGAAGACACGCTGACAGTGTCACATCCTGACAGGTGCACAAGTGAAGCTCAACATATTTGGGTGGCATATGGAAGCTAATTGCAGCCGTGGTTCCCAAATCTCTCCCCAAGTAACTGACTTTAGTATGTGTTTGTATGTTTTTTTAAACTAGAGTAAATTTGATTGTCACACATGCCTCCAATCTTATTTTAATGTAAGGAGAACATGATTGGAAATTCAGAACTAGACGGCCCAGCATTAATTACCTCTCAACTACACTTTTTATTTATGGAGCATGTTTACTATCATTAACGAGGAGAATGCTAGAAGGGCATGGAAGGAGGATTGATCAAAAGAAGGTGGATTGAATAAGTAGTTATGGACAGCACAATTTAAAATGGATTTATTCCTTTTTAATTTAAATTGTATCTGATTTCTGCATTCTGATTCTTCTAACCCCTTTGCCAGATGCCCCCATGTTCTCTTTTTGAATCTTGCTCTCATTCACCACGTATTGCCTCATCCACAGTGTCAATCACAGTACCCCTAAAATTGGTACTTCTGATTGCAAGGGGCTGCAAGATTCTCTCATCATGTCCCTCCTGCCTTAAAAAAAAAAAAAAATCATGAAGATTATCACTGTCTACCTTTTACTGAACACTCATTATGTCTCAAGTACTTTCTCACCATTCACTATTTTACCTCCTAATAACACTATTAGGAGGTGTAGGAATAATTATACCTAATTTATAACTGTGAAACCTGAGGCTCAGAGAGGTTGAATCAGTAGTTTGAAGTCACACAGCACAGATATAGGACTCAAATTCATTACATTCTGTCGGCACTGACTATGCCATTCTCACATAGGACAATAGTCAGAAAGGGCTGAATAAAGCATATCGCCAAGCAACTAGGAGTGGAAGGGACCTAGAACTAGGGCTGACCCTCAATGCTTGGGTCACTCAGCATTCAATTTGCCCTTGCAGGGGAGGCAAATCTGCTGTCCCATTCCTAGCCTTCTCTGCTCCCCCTGACTATCTTCAGGCAGTGGCATTGATCTGGTTTCAAGCTATTTTGGCTTTTCAAACTAAAAACTAAGCTGAGTTGGGCTACACTATTTACTGAATGCTTTCCCTTGGCAGTTATTTCCATTCCAGGAAAGAGCTAGTGTGTGCCATTTTCTCCCCTGACAGTGATCCTATCTGGAAACCAGGAGCTTCCGGCCCAGGTAGAGACCTGGAAGACTTGGCCAGGCTGCTAGGCCTCTGTCTGCTGCCCCTGGGGAGCCTGCTAACCCAGTAGGGAGATTGTATGCAGCCCAGGAAACCTGAGCACATGGACAGTTGAGCATGGCATTAGTGGGATATGCTGGGTGTGTAATGAGACCTTGTCCAGGCTTTGTGGGGCAGGCTCTGATGTGAAGCGAGGCAGCTCTGAGGCTGTGGGCAGTGCTGACCAATGGACTGGTGGAGGCAGAGAGATTGAATTTCCTTCAAAGCAAGTCACATTCAATTCCCCCAACTTGTTCAGAGGCCCTTATAGATGACTGCATGTGCCCTGGGATCTTCACATCCCAGGAGACAGTGAGGCAGACCTGTTTACCCACATTTTACAAATGAGGTAACCAAGGTTTGCAGAGTTCAGTTAAGCCACTCTTATTTATCAAGCATCTTACTGTGACCTGGACCCCACCTCCAAGAGTGTGAGAGAGGGAAAAAGAAATGTACCCAGGCCACTGGAAGTGTCACAATCTAGGTTGGATTTGAATCCTCCCTCTGCTGCTTCTCACTAATCTTTTTTGAATCTCATTTTCCTTACCTGTAAACTAGTTATAATATGTATACCACAAACTCCTCAGGGCCAAGGGCCAAGCTTGTATTGTTCTCCACCTAATCCCTGGCTCTTAGCATGGTGCCTGGCACAGAGTAAGGAATGCATATCTGTTAAATGAATGAGTAGACATTGTCATGAATATTAAATGTAATAATGTGGGTAAAATGCTTACTTCAAGGGTTCATGGGAAGCACTCAATGACTGGTAGTGTTAATACTCTGTTAGGAATAGGGGGCGGGGAAGGTGCAGGCAGCACCACTTCACAGAGAGGTGCAGACCGAAGAGAAACAGGCTTGCAAGACAATGAGCATATCTCTCAGCCAGGTTTCCAAAGCAGATGATGCTGCTGAAAGGTAAAGATGTGAGTGGCCGTGATTAAGGATATTGACAGGCAGAGATAGGGGATAACTTGCGCAAACCATAAGTCTGGTGACTGGCAAAAGCCAGGGTTGAAACTCGGAGCTTCTAACCCTCAGTTGGTGTTGTTTCTGGGCCATTCAGAGGTCTTCTTGTACCCTTTAAAGTTTTACCAGCAGATTGTTTAAGCATCCGCTGTATGAAGCTCTTAGAATTTCAAATGGACTCTTATTTTTAGAAGCAGCATCCCACTGAGCATTTGACAGTGATTGATTCGTTTCCTAGTTTGTTTTTTAATAAGCTTAAAGGCTACTGTTGATAACTGTTTATAGACAGTTAATGTGGTACTTGCAGTTCCTGATTTCTTAGGCCTGGGACTCACTGCGCCTTCAAGATGCTGAAACCAAGGTGTGAGAAGTAGGTGGGGGCATCTCCCTCCTAGATTTTCCTCACCTCTTCAAGGCTCTCGTTCACAACTCCAGTCACTGGTTGCTGCAACGTTGTTCCCAGTTTGACTAAAATGTCGTTATTTTTTATGATGACTTTATTCTTTCCATCATAAGCTGGATGGTTAGGAGCTAGAGGCAGCCAGTAATTAAGCTCACCTGTCAGAGTTTAGCTTCAGTCAGAATGAAATACGTCCTTTAACTTCCCCTTTCATTTCCCTGGATGTCAAGGCGTCTGAATTAAGCTCCTTATGGGAACAATATCTGACCCAAAAATGTTAGAACAGGGATTACCGAGATGGAAATTCGGTTAAGTTACCTACTTGTCATGACTTAGAAGGGCGGTGAATTCTCAGGCTGCTTGAGAAAACTACTCATTTGTGAGGAGAATTGAGTTCCAAACCATAATAGCTAGTGGAAGCAATTTCTGGGATCACGGCATTCAGACTTGATATTCATTTGTCCCCCTGAGAAGGAATTCAGGCCAGAGACTTTCACGAATAAAAGTGCAAAGTCCACAAAAATCTCCGGTGCCGTTTGTCATCTGTGGAGAGGCCTGCCTCATGTCTGTGGCTTTGAGGGAGCAGAGCGTTCAGATACTTTGTTTCTGCTGGTGGGCCATTGGAGCCAATGGCTAGATGAAGCTTTGTTCTTGACTCTTGAAAATTATACTCTGATGTACTTCAAAGGGATTCTAATGAGGACACTGGAGGCGCAAAGAATTCAGCTTTGCAAATTCAGTTCTCAATTCCATGAAGTTTGACATTGCTTGATTTCTCTAACGAACCTCTTCGCTCTGCCTTGCCTGTGTCCGGGTGAGGATTGTCTTAGAGCGCATTGATCATTTTCACCTTCATTTTCCGTTTTGGCTTCTGGTATGCTCATCTCACCCCCAGTTTTATCAACAGCTCCTCTGAATTCTTTTCTCTCTTCACATGCAAGGTTTGGCAGAAATGTTCGTTTCTAAGATGTTGATTAAAGACATTTTCTGAAAATCTATCGGTCTCGAACCTTCTCATTTACACACATCTTTTGCTCTCACCACTGCCATGTGTCTCATTTTCTCCCCAGGTGTTTTTCTTTCATACCCGTGACCTTTCAAACAATGCTTTGGCCTTTGCCACTAAAGAACTCACTCAGGCTTGCTGTTCCAGACTCTGAAAACATCTGCCACCTCTGTCCAGGTAGCTTTTAATATTAGTGAGATATTTGGCTAACTCTTTCCCACCTTCCTGCTGCCTTGGGAGCACTCACCCACTCTGTTGATGCCGCTTCCAGAGCATTCCCCGAAGTAAGAAGTTATAGAATGTCCAGTGTGGAAGGGGCTTTATACTGAGTTCTATCTCTCACTTCAGATAGAGTAACTGAAGACCAGAGAAGGAAAACAACTTGCACAGTCACAAAAGGAGGTAGAGACAGAGTCAGAATAGAGTCCCAGGCTCCTCTTGGCCCTTTGCCTTTGAGAATTCATGTCTATACACAAATGCCACACAGGAATTTAGGATCCTTATTGAGTCAGCATTGCTGCTCTCATTTATGGAGCGTTAGCCATATACTATACACTGTGCTAATTGCTTTTTATATATGCTTCATCTGATTCCCACCAGGTACTCTATAAGGTGAAATCCATTTTGCAGATGAAGAAACTGAGGCAATGGTATGCTGAGGCTGGCTGGTGCTAGCTCTTGAGAGCCAGTTTTGTGCATCTCTTCCCAATTTCACATTCAGTGATACCATGTCGCTAGCTAAAAATAGACTATAGCAAGAGTATTTACACCATGGAAATTGGCAAATGCTACAAATCAGAGCATTCTTTATCCCCTTTCCTCCCAAAGAAGATCCAGTTTATCAGCACACCACTTGGCTTACATATTAGCTAAGTAGCTTACCCAAGGGCACACAGCAGGGAGGTGACAGAGCTGGGACTTTTATCCAGGGCTCTGACTTCAGAGTCTGAGCTCTTAGCCAATACTCATACTGCTAGTCAACAAGGCCAGGTTTTCAATGACTCGTTTCTTCTGACTGAAGATGATGAGTAGGAGAAAGCAGCTTCCTGGGGTCTGGTACATAGGATGGTAGCAAGGTGTGGGGTACCCATATCTATAGAGACCATATGCAGTCAGCTAGAGAAGGATGCCCGTAGAAGTTTTCCCAGGTCTCACTCCACTCCAACCACATCAGCTTCCTTACTGTTTCCTGAGTTTTTCAAGCATGCTCCCAGCTCAGCGCCGTTATTGTTGTTGTTCCCGCTGTCTTAAATGCTTTTCCACTGATAAACATGAGCTTGCTCCTTTACTTCTTTAGTATGTGTGCTCTTTCTTGACCAGCCCATCTAAGCTAGCACCCCAATATTCTCTACTCTCTTCCTTTATTCGCATAGCATGTATCACTACCTGCTTTCAAAGCATGTATTTGCTTTTTGTCCTTGTCTTTCAGTGGAATGCAAGCCCTGTAAAGGTTGGAGCTGTCCCTGTTCACTGTTGTAGCTTCAGAGTAGAGAACAGAGAGGAATTAGATAGGAAAATGAGTGAATCTCAGCTGTATTCTACTCCACATGCCACCTTTCTTAGACTTGACCTAGGTGGTCAACTACTAGTTCACACATTCACCAGTAAAGGCAAAGGGCTTTCTCCCTGGCTCTGTGATCTTGTAGGATCTTCAAAGCCTAAAACCATCTTCTTTCCACCTTGGAGCCTCTTCTTTCATGTTCTCACTATCCCTCTGAAAATAGGCCAACAGTCATATCTGTCAGTGCTAATTTGCAGACAGATAATAGATCAAACATTTTTAAAAGGAACCTTTGGCCCAAAGAACTAATTACATCCCCACCTTGGAAGGTGACTGTCCCTGTGTCATTTAAACTGTTTAAGAGAATGGTGGAGGCTGAGTGTGACCTTTGGCAAAGCCCATACAAGGGTTCTCAAGGAACAGCCAGAAATGGGAGAAGCTGCAATGAGCCCTGGGCTGGGTACTTGTGCACTTATTCTCACCTGGAGAGCCACACTGATGTTGTTTCCTGCATTTCCTGGGTCATGTCCAGCAGTAAATACATAATCAGTCTTAGATACCCATGCACATATACATACACTCACCTTCCTTTCTCATTTCAAAAATCTTATAGAAAATGTCAACCATAGGGATGGGAAAAGGATAACTACTAATCACCTGCAATCCCAACCCTGAGATAAAAATTGTGAATATTTTGATCAATTTCCTTTTAGTCATTTTTTCCTACTAATTAACATCTGTGTATTTTATGACCCATATTTTTAAAAACTTAATACATCATGAACACCTTTTCATGTCATTAAATATTTTTATACACAGTCACTTTTAGTAGCCAGAAAGTAGTTGTATGAAGGTACCATAATTTGTATAACTCATTCTTGACCATTGGACATTTATGTTGTTTCCAGTTGTATATTATCACAGATAATACTGTGAGGGAATTTCTCATTGGTAAGTATTATAGACAAACAGTGATTATTTTCATGGTTATTCACTTCAATTATTGTAAACTCAATGCCATGGACTGAGTTGTGTTCCCCTAAATTCATATGTTGAAGCCTTAATCCCCAATCTGATGGTATTCGGAGGTGGGGCCTTTGGGAGGTAATGAGGTTGAGATGAGGTCATGAGGGTGAAGCCCCAGTGATGGCATTATTGCTCTTATGAGGAGATGAAGGTGTTAGACTCACTCTTTCAACCATGTGAAAATACAGTGAGAAGACAACTGCCTGTGAATCAGGAGGAATGCCGGATTACCAAGAACCTAACCATGCTGGCACCAGATCTCAGACTTCCAGCCTCCAGAACTGTGAGGAATGAATGTTTCTTGTTCAAGCCACCCAGTCTATGGTATTCTGTTATAGCAGCCCAAGCTGAGTAAGACACTCCCCACTTCATGAGTCCTTCACATGTACTTATTAGAATGGTACCTTTATCTTGGCCATGATTTTGCCTCTGGGCCTTTGCATATTCTGTTCCCTCTGTTTGGATAGCCCTTCCCCCTCAAGCCTCTTTATCTTATTTCTACAGATTTTTTCCTACCACCCCCACCCAAGCGTACATTTTCTTATATTTTGATATCTCTGAAATGAGGTTGAATTGAAGAGTCACTGGGCGTATTTGTGGTAGTAAGTTATAGACTGGAGACACAGAATTCCTCTTCATTGTCTAAGGCTCAGCCGAGGCAGTCCCTCCTTGGGTTTAGGTTCTCTTCTCTGGGTTGCAATAACCTCCAGGCTACTCTGTCATTGCACTAGTCAGATTGTACTGTACTTGCCTGCTCATTGGTCTCCTTCTGCACAAGGAGAACAGCAAATGTGTCTTTCATTCCTTTATCCCCAGCTCCCAGCAGCCCAGGCTCCAAGATAGGTGCTGAAGTCAGGACAGGTGGGGGTGGGCCCAGCCTCTGATTATCTTCTGTCCTCTCCACTAATAGGCAAATTGAATTATTTCCTCGTTCCAGGCCCATGGGGCAAAGCATCTCACCTGTCCCAGCTTTGAGGTTAATGCCCATTTTAGGCCATGATTGGTGTATTTATTTGCTCAGAGGGAGGGTGGGGAGAAAGCTTGGTGGGTGGAGGTTTTGGTAATTCATGCCCACATGACTATAAGACAGCTTCCAGGAAACCACGTTACCAGCCTAGCAATTGTTTTCACTGCATTTCAGAATGACATTCAAGAGTCAAGAGAAATGCTTGAATTTCAACTTTACAAAAGGGCCTGCTAGAGATATCGCCTTTCCCCTCTGTCCCTTTTGCTTAGTCCGGGATACAATGACCATGAAAAAAGTTGGCCATTTGAGCTTTTCAATGTCCCTCCCCCTAACTTTTCCCCTTTCCCTACCTCTTTCTGGGCCTTTCTCTTTTTTCTGAGTTGATCTTCCCTTATCTTTCTTTGCATGACTTTTAACTTTGCTTTTTTTTTTTTTTTTTTTTTGAGACGGAGTCTCGCTCTGTCGCCCAGGCTGGAGTACAGTGGCCGGATCTCAGCTCACTGCAAGCTCCGCCTCCCGGGTTTATGCCATTCTCCTGCCTCAGCCTCCTGAGTAGCTGGGACTACAGGCGCCTGCCACCTCGCCCGGCTAGTTTTTTGTATTTTTTTAGTAGAGACGGGGTTTCACCAGGTTAGCCAGGATGGTCTCGATCTCCTGACCTCGTGATCCGCCCGTCTCGGCCTCCCAAAGTGCTGGGATTACAGGCGTGAGCCACTGCGCCCGGCCTGCTTTTTATTAATTAACTCCAGAAGGAATAAGGTGCCTGTTACATGGGAACACGCTGCACAAAGTTGGGAGAAGAGAAGATCATCCTTTCTGGCTGGGAAGGTGGGTGAAGGCTTTGTGCAGGAGGCAGCTGATTCTTGAAGGCTGGATAGGATTCAAATGGATGAAGAAGTGGTGGAGGAAGAGGATAAGTCATTCCAAGCTTAGGCAGGAGCAAGACATGGTCAGGAAGATGAGGGCTGAGGCTGAAGCGAACATTTATTTATAATGTTTATAGATGACCTGCAGTAAGCTGGCCACTTTCTTATGTGAGTGAACCAGATGTCACTCAGGTCCCTGGTTCTCCAGCTCATGTGTCTGCATGGGCTTTCTTCATTTTTACCCCATGACAACCACCCAGACTCTAAACTCAATACATTTCCAAGTTTGAACCAAAAGAATCCATGATTATAAAAATGTTGGTACCCAATTTAGATTTGACTGCATATTTTGTAGAGGACATGGAGCATTGAGCTTATCTTGTATACTTCACTACAAACAACTAAAAATATCCATTAGAGGTTTCCGTTTTCCCAGAGAACTCCCCTTAGCCTATGGCGGTATGGAGGAGTGTTGCTATCTCCTTCCCTCACTTGCTTCCTTGCTGGCCCTTTTCTCTCCTGGATTCTTTCCTATGAACTTTACATCCCTCACCCTTTGTTAGCCAACTCTTGCCACCATCACCCACAATGTGCACACTACAGATCCATTGTGTTAATCAACAGGATCAATGATCCAGATCATTGTGTCCAGATCATGGCCCTTGGGATCCACTCTTCTGCAAGAGGTTGGTTTAGCTGTATTTTCCAAACAAATGCAATGTCTTCCCCAAGAAAATTCTGGTGGCGAATATAGTCTCCCTGTTGTTACATGTACATTTTCACATTCAACTCACTACAACAGTCCTTCTATTATCTTCATTTTACAGAGTAGACAACTAAAAATAAGAGAATTGGTTTGCCCAATGTCACACAGCAGCCAAAATGGTGGAGGTGAGATCTGAACTCTGTCTTTCTGTTTTTTTAAATGTATAAGAGCTACTTCTCATGCATGGACTGTGAGGAAGGTGATTTTGATGGAAGAAAGGCTAGACATGTAGGTTGTGACCTGTATTTGTTTCCTAGGCCTACCATAAGAAAATATCATGAACTGGTGGCTTAAACCAACAGAAATTTATTATCTCACAGCTCTAGAGGCTGAAAGTTCAAAATCAGGTTGTTGGCAGGATTGGTTCCTTCTAGAGGCTGTGGGGAAGGACTCACTCTCTTAGGTTCTAAGGTTGCTGGCATTTCTTGGCAATCCTTGGTTTGTAGTTGCATCACTCCAATCTTTGGCTTCATATTTACATGGTGTTCTTCTCTTCGTGTCTCCTGTGTGTTCACGTGGCCTTATTATAAAGACACCAGTCATTGGCTTTACAACCCAGTGTAGTGCTAAACTCCTATTCGTCTCAATAGGGAAGGCACCAGGTTCTAGAGGCCAAATAAGAGACCCAGAGCCAGCAAATGCGACATGGAGTTTTATTAGGGACTTACCTACAGGGCAGAGAATCTGGTGGCAGCAGTCTGGACAGGACAACCCCCTTACATATAGAAATGGTCCAGTGGCAGCAGGCTGGACAAGATAACTGCACAGCCTAGTGGTGGCTGGCTGGGCAGGAAAATCACAACTGCTTTCAAACAGCATGTAGTTTATACAGCATTTTCACTTAACAGCCTCCCCTTAATGACCTCCACATGGCAACTTTCATTTCACCTAGAACTCAGAGCCTTAATCTCCTGTACAGCCCATGTTCTATGGGACGGAATGGGGGCTCAGATGTTCCTCATGGGCAAGGAATGAATCTGTGGGTTGGTTACATCTGGATTCCCTGGCTCAGAACACACATTCAGGTGTGTCTGCCAGACAAGGTCATTCTAAGGGTATGCTTAAATTATTGCTATAAGGGGCACTTACCCTACACCCACCCTAATCCAGGATAAACTCATTTTAACTAATTAAATCTGTAAAGATCATATTTTCAAATTAGGTTATATTCTGAGGTTCCAGGAGGACAAGAATTTTTGGCAAGACATTATTCAGCCCAGTACAGGACCAGTTCATGAAGAGTCTAAAAGGTATTACCAAGAAATTTGGACTGCGGACAGGGGGTAGTCATGAAGGGTGACTGAGGAAAAGAATAACCCGAATCAACCTGAAACCCCCAGGAATCTGACTGGCTCCTTGTTCTTTCTTCCTCACCCAGCTCCCTGTGCCTTGTTGCTTTATTAAGGAATTAAACAGGGTGGGCTTCCATCAGCAGATGAGTGTTTTTTGAGAGTGGCAGCCTTTTCTTCCTTTTGGAAACTTTGCATTTGCCTCTGTTGTGCCTTGGACTAATCAGTATGCCGCGTGAAACTATTTAAAGCCTGATGCATTAGTCACAACAAATCTGCTCCTGCTGGGAGTTGAAAAGACTGATCAGGGCGCCAGTTTCTTTTTGGTGAGCACAGTTTGTTTTTCCCCTTACTTCATTTGCATCCAGCCCCTTGGATTTCTCGGACTTCCTGAATCCCCCCTGGTACAGAGACAGCTGCCAAGGCCTGGTCAGGCCACCTTTGAAAACCTTTCTGAGGACAGAGGCTGAGACCAGGCCAGGGACCGAAACCTGAGGGGGCTGCTGGGCTGGGCTGATCCATGGGGAAGACCCTGATGCCCAGAGAACACACTGTGCCAGCTGGAAACAGTTGAAAAAGCCTGCGGTGACCACTTCAGCGCCCTGCTCTGACCTATTCCCAGCTAATGTGGGGCTATTTTAATGTTGTTTTGAAGCTGAGAGAGCAGCAGAACCTTGGGCCTGCTCTCCTGGTGGAAACCACAGGCTTCATCTGCCTTTGTGGTGTTGCCAAACCCTTGACTGTCGTATAAGGGAGCAGGCTTGGGAGAAACACAGTTGGCCTCAACAAGTGTGTGGGGGCCTAGGGCTCCTGTTTATTTTCAGCAGGAATACTCAAGCAGCATGGCACAGTTTCTCCATACTACCTCATAAGGTGTCCTCAGATTCTGGGGCTGTGGGTTTCACAAGAGAGCAAGCCTGGGGTGGTGACAAGAAGAGAGTTTGAATTTCTGAATTAAAGGCTTTTGCTCCTCTGCCTCGGGTTAACTGTGTGACCTTGGGCAAGTTGTTTGACCTCTCTGAACACCAGTTTTATCAGCTATAAAGTAGAGTGGGTAATTCCTCTTCATCATAAGATTCAGCAGCATGAACTAAGAGGATTTATGGGAAAGTGCTTCCTAGGCTGCATGGTGTGTGATGGGAAGGTATAAGGGACATGAATAGCCCCGTATCTGGGGCACAGTAACAACTTACACTTATTGAGGGTATGGTATGTCCTAGATATTGTTCTGGGTACTTTTCATGGATTGTCCTATTTAATCCACACAAAAGCCTTAAGAGATACTGTTATAATCTCTATTTTATAGATGAGGAAACTGTGGCTTAGAGAATTTATTTGCTGAAGATCAAATAGCTAATTAATTGCCAAAGCCAAAATCAGACTCTGGAGCCTGCAGTCTTACCCCCAGTCTCTTGGTGCTACCTCTCTCAGTGTCACCATTATCATTACCATCATCATTGCCCAGTTATTGGAACCTAGTCTTCAACAAACCCTGAAAATATTATACATTGTCTCTAATCCTCACAGCAGCATCATAATATTAACTCATCATAATATTTACATTGTGGTGTAAATATTATCCCCTCCACTTCATAGATGAGGAAGGTTGAGAATAAAGGGTTTTGTTCACTCCATTTATTGAGCACCTACATCTCTATTTGAGGCACTAGGACACAAAGATGAACAAAATAGGAGGGGTCCTGCCCTCGTAGAATGTATATTTTAGTGTGAAGGAACCAGGTGATGTAATACATAAACACAGTAATTTCAAGTAATACTAAAGGCAGCGAAGAAAATAATGTAATGTGACAAGTGATGGTTCAGGGAAGGCCTCTCTGAGGAGGGGCTGTGTGAGATGAGACTTGAGTGGTAAAAAGGAGCACATGAAATGTATGAGTAATAGAGAGGGGCTGGAGGAGCTGGAGCCAGCAAAGGGTGGTGGTGGGTCAGAGGAGCAGGAGGCAGCAACTGTGATGAAAGTGGGGTGACTTCGTTATAAGAGGCAGTGCTGGGGACCAGGAATCCATTCCCACCAATGTGTAGAAGGAGACATGATGGCCGAGGACAGGCCCAGGCCTTGCAGGGAAGGGTGAGCTGAGCTGGTGGGCAGCCCCAGTGGTGGGTGAACTGAGCAGGTTGCAGGGGAGCAGGGCTCAGGCTTGGGGCCCAGTGGAGCCCTCTACTATTTTGCTGCAGTGCAGTCAATTGACCTAGGGGATTGTGGGTTTCGTCTGCGCCAGCTCTGGCTGGTTGTGGCGCTGGTGCATGGGTGATTGATGAGGCTGGCAATTGCCTTGTGACTAGACCCAGCTGGCTGCCAGAGAGGGAGCCAAGACCTCACCAGGGAGGCAGAGCAACTGCTTCTGCCCTCTTTTCCACAACCCCCAGGAGGTCATTGATCTTAATTAATTACCCCCTCTGAGGATTTTGGAGGAACCCTCCCGTCTACAGAGAATTACTAGTGGATATTCTGAAGAACCTAATAAGATCCCCTACTCCCCAACTTCTTTCTTGAGAGAAAGAAGGTGCTTTTGTGCAGTTGATCAGAATGAAATCATAGAACTTTGGATCTGAAAGACACTCTAATAATAATCTTGTCCAACACACCCTAACTTTTTTTTTTTTTTTTTTTTTTTTTTGAGACCGAGTCTGGCTCTGTCGCCCAGGCTGGAGTGCAGTGGCCGGATCTCAGGTCACTGCAAGCTCCGCCCCCCGGGTTTACGCCATTCTCCTGCCTCAGCCTCCCGAGTAGCTGGGACTACAGGCGCCTGCCACCTCGCCCGGCTAGTTTTTTGTATTTTTTTAGTAGAGACGGGGTTTCACCGTGTTCGCCAGGATGGTCTCGATTTCCTGACCACGTGATCCGCCCGTCTCGGCCTCCCAAAGTGCTGGGATTACAGGCTTGAGCCACCGCGCCCGGCCGGACACCCTAACTTACAAGGAGAAACTACGGCTCAGGTATTATTTGAATTTAGTGTTATGAAAAATAGTTGGTGAAAGTTTTTCTGGGAAAAGAACCAAACAAATGCACTTTTCCTGACTTAGTAAACAGAATAAATCGACTGCTTGGTCAAAGAGAGGTCAGGAACAGCATGGAGCGGGGCCTCTGGTGCTGGGTACTCCTGGGGTTGGCTCGCACATCAGGTACTACTTACTAGCTATATTTTCTTGGGCAAGTTGCTTCATGTCTTTAATTTCTCAGTTTACTGTTTGTAATATATAAATAATAATGATACTAACCTCATGAGTTTTTTTAATGTGAACTGAAAAATAATATATACAAAGTGCTCATCACATCCTGAAGAATCATTATTCAATGAATGATTGCTGATGTTGCCGTTCGAGGCGCAGGTGCAGAAGACACAGATGAGTGGTGTTGTGGAGCATGTGGAAATGCTGGGGGTGGGGGCAAGGTGGTCTACAGATGGCACTGCCATTATCTTGAGCTCAACCCTCCATAGCATCCTTCAAAGCTGATTTTGTGTGTGTGTAAATTTCCAAATACAGAGGTGTTATCCTGTCCATTTGCCTCCATTTTCCGAAAGAGGCAAATGGATAGGATAACACCTATGTATTTGAAAAAGAAAAATATTCCCAGTTAAGTGAGAGTTCCTGCAACTGAATTAGGGTTTAAAACAGAACTGTATCCTCATTTCATTTCAAGGGCGGCCCAGCATATCTGCTAGGGTGAGCTTTGACATTGCTCCTCCGAGAGACAGGCTGGAGCATGAGACCCTCTGTCTAACCCAGCCATTCTAAGACCCTGTCCTTTACCTTATTCTCAGGCCCACTCCCAACCCAATTCCAGGGCAATCCAGTAGGTTTATAAGATGACAATTGATCTTATCGTCTTATCAGCATCATATTATGGTTTAGTTGAAATAATACTGGACAGTGATTCCATTAACAGTTATTTCCCTCCTGGCTTCAGGGGAGAAGGCAGGCATGTTGCAGGAAAACAGAACAGCCATTTACACCAACCATCGACTCACAGGCTCTGAGAAATGACCATTCACTGGTGACGAAGCACTGACTTGTCCCTTTGGTGGGCTCTTCAGGGGCCTGGCTGGGTCTTACTATGCCACGCTTCTTTCCCCTCTGTAGAATACAGTCCCTATCTTCATGTTATGCAAACAGCATCTTTTCAAAATAAAATTTAGAGGAGTAAGAGAGAAGAATCTAGTGCCCTTTCTGAGAAGAAATTTAGCTAGGAGAACCAAATGTTGTCCAATACACTGGGTTAAAAAGAACCAGTTATGAACTACAAGTGCAGATGACTTCGACCCTGAGCTCTATAGGGAAAACTAGCGAGAAAAAATAGTAACAAATCAGCAGCACAAGCAATATTTGCTTGTGAGTTCTTCCAGTCACGGGCGTGAATAAGTAATTCTGTCCTGGGATCCTATCACCTTTGCTTTGTGCCCCAAGGTATAGAGTTTGGAAAAATACCAGTGCTGGTGGTTCTTCTGTTTTGGGGAATAAAGAAAAGGAATTCCCCATGGGGGTGCTGTACTGCAGCTTACCTGAGCCTTTTTTTGAGATGGAGGCCAGAATGAGTCTGAAGCAGTTGGTGGGGAATCCACCCACAGGGACCACTCGGACCAGGCCAAGGCTGAAGTCAAGGTTGCTGTGGATGTCCAAAATGCCCAAGGAGAGGGCAGTCTGAGGCCTTTTGTCTTGGGGGAGTTATTCACTCATTTATCTTCTTTTTATTGAGTACCTACCAGGTACCAGGCACTGTTCTAAGCAGTGTAGTGCAAGAATGGCAAGAGTTCTATTCTATGGAATTTACATTATTGTGGAGAGATGTGGACAAAACACGAATAAACAAATGCAAAAATAAGTTTATGTCAGTGAGTGACAATACTATGAAGAAAGTAAAGTAGAATGATATGTTCAGGAGTGACAGGGGCAACTTTGGATGAGGGACTCAAGGAAGACCCTGAGCCCTCTGAGCACTCTGAGGCAGCAGCATGAAAACTGAACAATCCACCAGGTAAAGACCAGAGAGCCTGATCCAGGCAGCACAATAGCCAACACAAAGGCTCCAGGTGAGGACATCCATGGCTTTTCAATCAACACAACAATGGCCAGTGTCACTAGAGCCTCATGAGTTAGTGGTTGTTTCAGATTTACACCCAGCTACTGTAACCCCAATCGTGATGTCCACTCACATAGCCATTTCCTAGGGGAGAGGGAGGAAGGGATGTCTAGAACTGCTTTGAGGACTAGCAGAAATTTCTGATTAAAGGACTAATCCTACCCTCATCCTCATCTCCACATTTAACCTACCATTGAGTTCTGTTGGTTCATGCTCTTGGTTTTCTCCTAAGTAAGTCTGTTTCTTTTCATGTTCATTACCTTCACCCTGGTCCAAACCATCTGCATCTTTCCCCTGGTCTACTGAACTTTGCCCATGTTCCACATTGTAGTCAGAATGGTCTTGTAAAACCTCAAATCTGGCTGGGTGCAGTGGCTCACGCCTGTAATCCTAGCACTTTGGGAGGCCAAGGGGGGCAGATCACCTGAGGTCAGGAGTTCAAGACTATCCTGGCTAACATGGTGAAACCTCGTCTCTACGAAAAATACAAAAATTAGCCAGGCGTGGTGGCACGTGCCTGTAATCCCAGCTACCCGGGAGGCTGAGGCAGGAGAATCACTGGAACCCGGGAGGCAGAGGCTGCAGTGAGTCAAGATTGTGCCACTGCACTCCAGCCTGGGAAACAGAATGAGACTCCATCTCAAAACAAACAAACAAACGAAACAAACCCTCAAATCTGCTCATGTCAGACAAACCCACACACACATGCCAAATACTTCATGATTCCCCATTGTTGTCAGCATAAAGATCCAAATCCCTACAATGATATGCAAAGCCCACTCTATGCAAATCCCCAAGTTCTTCTCCGGCATGTTTCCAGACATTTGTGGCTTCATTTTCCATGGCCACACAGGCTTTCTTCCAGTTGTTGCAATATGCTGTATTAGTTCTGGCCTCAGGGCCTTTGCAGAAGCCTTGATGGCTCCTAATCTTCTGTTCTCCGTGCATCTTGGCCTCAGCAATCTCTACTTGGGTCTCAGCATAGCTGTTACTTCAGCAGGGGAGTCTTCTTTTTTTTTTTTTGAGACAAAGTCTCACTCTTGCCAGGCTGGAGGTGGTGGCGTGATCTTGGCTTACTACAGCCTCCACCTCCTGGGTTCAAGCAATTCTCCTGCCCAGCCTCCTGAGTAGTTGGGATTACAGGCACCCACCAACACGCCTAGCTAATTTTTGTATTTTTAGTAGAGACGGGGTTTCCCCATGTTGGCCAGGATGGTCTCAATCTCTTGACCTTGCAATCCACCCGCCTCGGCCTCCCAAAGTGCTAGGATTACACGCATGTGTCACCACGCCCAGCTAGGGAAGTCTTTTTTATTCCTCAACATCAATCTACTACATAGGGCCTTTTGGTTACCTGTCCCCAATAGCACTTCATATTTTCCTTCATACTTCTTAGCACACTTGTATTTACCTGTAATGTCTTCTTCCTGCACATGTCCATAAGCTCCAGGAGGGCAGGAACCTTGTCTGTCTGGTTCACTGCTTTGTCCTCAGCACTTAAAAAGTATCTGGAGCACAGTAGATATGTGATATGTATTTGTTGGAGCAATGAAGGAATGAATGCTCACAAAGATCTTGGATCTTAAATGTTCCACTTGAATATGCTACTTACTTTCAACAAAATGAAATAACAGGAGACTGTCTGTATTTTCTGTTCCATTTCTCTACCCTATAGAGATGGTGATTGATATCTGGAGTTTAAGAATAAGCATAGCATGCAAGAATTCTGGCAGATGAACAACCTGCTTAGAAAGTCTGTTCTTGCCTTTGACTATCAGAACAGTGTTATTTTCTTTGGCTCAAAGGAATCTAAGACTGTGTGTACTCAGGGAAATGGTGTAGACCCACGGTGTGGAGTCAGGGCCAGGGGTGAGACTCAAATAATAATCAAGTGAAAGAGGGTTGTGTGAAGCCTGGGGGCGACATTGCCTTTCTCAGTGGCTGCGGAATTAGAACATTCTCCCTTGTGTCAATGTGGAAGTGAATGAATTAGGCTCCGTTT
This sequence comes from Papio anubis, assembly GCF_008728515.1. Classification (NCBI taxonomy): domain Eukaryota; kingdom Metazoa; phylum Chordata; class Mammalia; order Primates; family Cercopithecidae; genus Papio; species Papio anubis. The sequence goes on from NC_044987.1 coordinate 79,080,528, forward strand.
TATGCTGTGCCTGGAAAAATACCAATGCCGTACTTGCATAGTTTCTGAAAGCAAACCCCAAATGCCACTGTCTCAGCTCCATGGGAGACTGTTAAGGAAAAAAAGAGGCAACATTCACAGACTATGGGAAATATCACTGAAGTGGAAAAAGATTAGAGCTATGATTTTTTTTTAATACCTTTTTTGAAGTTACACACCCCTTCGGAAATGTAACAAAAGCTATGAACCCTCCTTCCCCTTCACTGCCCTGCCCACTGCAAAACGTATGGCCATATAACATCTCTCTATCCATGGAGACCCCTCCTGTTAAAAATCCCAGTTAGTGGGTCTGACTGGAAATTGAGCAGAAGTAAGCTAATAAGAGATGGCCAGGAATCACCAGTTAGACGATGTTAAGTCTAAAGAATAAAATAGAAGTAGTGCTCTGTAATTAGATTTTTTCCATTCCTGAAGTTCTTCACTTTTTAGAACAAGTGGATTGGCACAGGATGAACATGTGCCTTAGTGAAATGATCAGACCTCTAGGGTCTTAGAGGAAGCATTCCTGGGGGAAATCAAGGTGGCCAGCCACTCTCAGCACCTTCCTGGATTCCACCCTCCACAGTGATACATCCTCTAAAATGTAAGCACCACAAGACTGAGGTTTTAGTCTGTCTTGTTCACTGCTGGTCTCCAGGGTGTCTACCTCAGTGCTTAGCACTTAGTAGCTGCTCAATAAATATATGTGGAATTATGAATCAATTAGTCAATCTTGGATTGTCCCAGTTCCCAAAGCTCTTCTACTTTTGTTCTGAGTTTATCAGGTTCCTTACTTTTTATTTATTTTTTCAAGAACTAGTTCTTGAGTACTTCTTTGCCTTGCAATAGATCCTAATTGTTCTTAGGCAGAGAACAATGCCTAGTTGAAGATCTCCCATTATACCTGAATTTAAATCTTGGTATTGCTGCTTGGAGGTAATGAAAGCCACAGTTTCCTCAACTGTAGGTGAAGTGCAAAAATTAAATAAGGTCATGCAGTTAAAGCACTCAGTGTGGTGCTTGCCACACAGCTGTGTGTTGCTTTAATAAATATCAGGCATTTTTATTACCTGACTCTGCCATATAGTTCATAGCTTCCTTTGGGATCCTCTTCAATTTCTTTCTTTTTTAAAAATTTTATTTTAAGTTCAGGGGTACATGTGTAGGTTTGTTTGTTGCATAAGTAAACTTGTGTCATGGGGGTTTGTTGTACAGATTATTTCACCACCCAGGTATTAAGCCTAGTACACATTAGTTATTTTTCCTGATCCTGTCTCTCCTCCCACCTTCTACCCACAGTTCTGAACCCAGAAACTAATTGTTGTTATTGATACAGCAGGTAAGTATAGCCTTCAGACAGTCCCAGCATGTTCAACCATGGCCGTATTTAAGGGCTAGAAACATTATGAATTTTCCCTTTCTTTCTATTTTTTTATATTTATAATTTTAACTAATAAGCATGTATTTTATAATTAAATACTGTATAAGAAAAAGCATCATAATGAAAACATGTGTTTATTTAATTGTACTAAATGCAGAGGTAAGAAACAAGAAAATTTTATTGTCTCTGGTCTGTAGAAACAATTCCAGACAACTGGGAGAACTCAATTTGTCCATTGTGTCCCCAAATAAAAATGCTTCAACACAAACACCAAAACAGGAAGGGCATATTCCCAAGTAGACACAGATGTATTGTGCACACTAATAGATGAGGTGTTAAGAAACTTGAACCCCAGGTTTTGCTTTCTTATCAGTAAAATAGGAGAGATAAATGGAAATTTTTTTCCTTACAGGTTGTTGTGAGAATGAATATGAAATATTCACATGTAAGAGTAAGCCTTCAGTACACTGTATTTTCTTTTCTTTTCTCACATAGCATCAGTGACATCATCATTCTTTATGTCATATGTGTGCATCTTGCATGGATGTGTATATAAATGTCTCCATTTGATGTCTAATCATCTCAAACTGGTCATGCCTAACCTGGAACTCTTGATTTCTCAAGCTCATCTCACAGACTGTTTCTCCCTTAGTCTTCTGTGCCTTTGTCAGTGGCACCAACACTTGCCCAATTGTTCAAACTAAAAACTTAAGAGTCATCCTTCACTCCTTTCTTTCCCTTACACTCATATTCAGTTGCACATCTTCGCCAATCTATTTCAAAATTGATCCCTCTTCACCACACTCACTGCTACCCTCCCAGACAACACTACCCTCCTCTCATTCCTGTGCAAGTGTCCTGGATCTGACCCCTCTGCCACCACCCTGGACCCTGCAGTCATCTCTCCATGGTGTAGCCAGAGTATAGGCATTGACATATTTACATGAGGTTGTTCCACTTGTTTGCTTAGGACCCTCCAGTGACTTTTATTTCCAATGACTTCTGATAACACCAGAAATAAAATTTAATGGCTTACTATTCTGTAGGTCTCCATATGAGGGATAAGCAAACTTTTTTCTGTAAAAAGCCAGATAGTAAATATTTTAGGGTTTGTGGGCCAAATAGGAGTCTATCACATCATCATCTTCTTTTCCTCCTCCTCCTTCTTCCTCATCCTTCCTCCTCCTCCTCCTCATCCTGTCCTCCTCATCCTTTCCCCTCCCTCCCTCCCTTCCTTCTCTCCCTCCCTCCCTTCCTTCTCTCCCTCCCTCCCTTCTTCCCTCCCTCCCTCCCTCTCCCCTCCTCCGTCTTCTTCCTCTTCCCGTTCCCCTCCCCCTCCCTCTGTCTCCTTCTCCTTCCAACCCTTTAAAAATGGAAAAACTGAAACTTGTCCTTAACTGATGGGCTTACAAAAACAGGCTGAGGACTGGATCTGGCCCCTGGGTGGCAGTTTGCTGACTCTTGCTTTATACAAGCTGGCCTGACCCTTCTCTCCTGCTCACATCTTCTTGCCCACTGCCTTGCTCATTGTGCTCTAGCCTCAGTAGCTTGCTGGCTGTTTGGGGGCACACTGGTCACATTCTGCTCCGGGCTGGCACACTCCTGTTCCCTCTCCCCGCAACGTTGCCTCTTCAGGTCTTCCATGTGGCTTGCTTCCTGCCTTTGTTTAAGCCTCTGCTTCAGAAGCTCTCCTTGGAAAAGCCTCTCTGAGCAGCCCCTCCAAAATGCTCTCCCCCCTCCACACCAGGAACATGCTATCCCTCAGAGGCCTGTCTCCCTAGGACTTACTATACCTTCACTTGCTTGTTTGTCGCCAATGCCAGCCTAGCATCAGCTCTTCCAGGGCAGGTGCCAGCTTTGTCTGTCTCATTCTTCACTCTCCCTCCGTATCACCCAGAATAGAACCTGGCACTTAGTGGTCATTCAAACAAATATTTGCTGGATACATTAATAAATATAAGGACAATTCTACCATGTGGCCAGCTGGTTTTCAACCCTTGCAGTGCTACTCATATGCAACAAGGCCCTCTTTTTAAATCCTCAACCCTGTTGGCTCTGTGTAATGGAAAGAGGAATCAGATGAAGGTACCAAACAGTGCTCGGGGTGCCTGTGGACTGTGAGAGGCCAGTTCTATGTGCTGTCATGGTCTGAAGGATGAATCCAAGTGTGAACATGGCGATGGCAGTAGAGGGGAGCTTAGCCAGGCTTTGATGTGAGGGGAACTGTCCAGCTCTCAGGAAGCTGATGTCATTCCAGCATCCCTGGACAATAAGTGCTGAGTGGAGTCAATGCTGATGTCTCTTAAGGAGGCAGTGAAGTAGCTCTCAGAGCCAGAAGAGTGCCGAGATAAACTGTCCTTCCCAGGAACACACAGCAGAGCCAGCTTGAAAGCCAGTTGGTGTGGACAGGGACTGGATGGTGCTTATCAGTCCTGGATGGATCATGGTGTGAAAAGCTGGGAGTTCTGGAGCCACTTCATGGAGCATGGTGCCTCTCAGCTCCAGGTGTGAACCCTTCTACCCTGGGATCTCCTTCTATAGGCCGCTTGGGATTGGCAACTAGAGGGATGCATCTGGAGCAGCCAGCTACACCTTCCTTCCACCTCCTTCTCCCACCCTGCTTTGCTACAGTCCAGAGGCCTCAGGAGAAATGAGCTTGGATTTGGATCACTGCAAAAGAGAGCCTGGGCCCATTCCTATGGCAATCATAAAAGGTTCTTGTGGGGTGGACTGCAGGGGATGATCCTGTGGAAGGCTCCAGGAGTACTTACTACGCTACACCCTTGAGTTTTGGCTCATAGTCAGACAATGAGTCTTGGCTGAACCTGATGTCCCAGGATGGGATGGACTGGGCAGTGCGCCAGGCTATAAACTGACTCATGCACCAGGCAGGGACTGGACCAGCCTTGGCCCAGGAACCAGGTCAGGGAATGAAAAGATATAAGAATCTCTTCCTCGGACTTCCCTTAGGATAGAAATTGGGGTGTATAGATCAGGGTAGCCTGTACATATCCAGATTTGGGAATTTTATGTCCTAGATCATGAGTGTAGCTCTTGATTTTAGTAAATAAGACAGCTATATATAACAGGAGGGAAAATGCAGTGATTGTACATGTCAAACTTCATCACAGCCATGTCTCAGGAGCCCAAGGCAGGAGGTCAGATGGTCTGGGATCTAATCATGGGTCTGCACTGTGACCTTGAACCAGTCACTTGACCTTTCTGGACTTTAGTGTTTTCTCCTACACAATTATAATGGTAACCTTGATGTTGTCACCTCACTGAATTATTAGGATCAAATGAGAGAATAATGAAAGTCCTTGCAAAGTTGAAAATGCTCTAGCCGTGTATAACTGGATCCCTAGTCAAGTTATATAAAGCAATAATACCAATAGGAACAATAAACATTCAACAATCACTGATCATTTGCCAGGCACTGTGCCCCGTGTTCACATGCATATCTCACATGGTCCCCACAGCAATCTTGAGAGACAGTCATCATTATAATCCACATGTGCAGATGAGAGAGCAGGACATGAAAAATTTAAATAATTTGCCCCAAGTCACATAGCTTTCCAGGGAAGACCAGATCTTGAATTCAAGCAGCTTTTCTCTGGAGGATGCACTCAGACCCTGAGGGCCTGTAGTGCAGATCTCCAGGCTCCCAGCCCAGCCCCCTAGGCTTCCTTCGGGAAGATAACCATGAGTCTGTCCAGTGAAAACAGACCCATGTCTATCTCTTCTCTGCAGACGGGCTTGATCCCTGCCAACTGCAGAGAAGCTGCGGAGCCTGAGCAGAGCCTGATGTTTACCAGCTCTAAGAGCTAAGGGTTCCAGCTGGGATGGCAAATCCTCAGCAATCCTGGGAAACAGGGAGAGATGCCAGGGCACAGGGTCTCCTCCAGGTTATGAAGAGCAGATGCATGTGGTTGGAACTTCTTCATCCAGGATGGGCGTCCTGCACGCATGTTGAGTGGCTCTCGGAAAAACATTTCCTTGAGAAAGCAGAGACAGGGAGGCAATCTCTGAAGGGCAGGCTGTTTTTTTCCGTGTTCTCATCAGGAAGGAGAGAAGACAAAGCAGTCAGCACTTCCTCTCTTCAGCCCTTTCTCTGCCTTCACAGCAGCACAGCCCCATGGTGCTGTTTGCTCTGCTTGCCTAATATCAGTCAGTGAAGTAGAGTTTGATGAGTTCAGTCAACAGAAGGTAGCTGATAAGGGCTTCTGAGCACCCCTCCGAGAATGCCTGAGGAGCCTTTTCAAGGATGGACTGGTGTGGCCAAAGGACAGAAAAGAGGTAGAAGAAGTATTGAAAGAACCATGGCCTTTGTCCTGGCCTAGAGAAGATTCAGGAAGCCTTAGCACTTGTCCTCAAATATCCAAAGGGCTGTCTTGAGGCAGGCTAGTTCTGTGTGAACTCCATGGGGTAGAGGAGGGATGGCAAGGACTGGTCTAAGGAAAAATGCAGAAAGGCACAGAAGCTTAGGTCCCAGGCTATGCAGTCTGACAGGCCTGTGTTGCAATTCCAGCCATGCTATTTATAAGCTGTGTGACAATTAGCAATTTGCTTCATACTTGTATACCTCCATTGTACTGTAAAATGCTGGTGGTACCATATTCAAAGGTTTATTGTGAGGACTGAAGATGGTGATTTATATAAAGCACTTAGATAGTGCCTAGGACAGGTATGTAAATAATAAATGCTAGCAATTTTTATCAGAATAAAGTGGTAAAAACTTTGGACACCTCGCACCCACCTCCATAGGACAGTGAAGTCTGAGCAGAGAAAGGAGTTCCCCTCCAATTTTGCCCCCATGTGAAGGGCCAATCCCATTGTTGTTCTTACCTATCTGCTCCTTGCTGGAAGGTTGGAGATTTATCATTAGTAGAGCCGTTCTTCAAATCTTGGCTTTGTGTCAGGAGCCAGCTACACGTTCTGAGTGACTGGCTTTTGGGTTGTGACTCTGCAGGAGGCTGCCTGATAGAAGCCAGATTCTGTATAGCAGGGGTCCCCAGCCCACAGGCCATGGACTGGTACCAGTATATGGACTGTTAGGAACCTAGCCACACAGGAGAAGGTAAGCATCAGGTGAGCGAGCGAAGTTTCATCTGTACTTACAGTCGCTCCCCGTTGCTCACGTTACTGCCTGAGCTCTGCCTCAGGTCAGATCAGTAGCAGCATCAGGTTTTCATAGGAGCATGCAACCTAGATCCCTCGTGTGCATAGTTCACAATAGGATTCTCATTACAAGTATCTAATGCCTGATGATCTGTCACTGTCTCCCATCACCCCCAGATGGGACCATTTAGTTGCAGGAGAACAAGCTCAGGGCTCCCACTGATTCTACACTATAACGAGTTGTATAATTATTTCATTATATATTATAATGTAATAGAAATAAAGTGCACAATAAATGTAATGCGCTTGAATCATCCCAAAACCATCCCCTGCCCCCCGGGTCCATGGAAAACTTGTCCTCCACAAAACTGATCCCTGGTGCCAAAAACGTTGGGGACCACTGGTGTATAGGACACAAGGACTAGGGTGGAAGTGTCGAAGGTCTCTAGTCATGGTTCTGTTGGAGCCCCAGGGCCTCTTCCTCTCCCCACTTGTATCCTGTAGTCCTTGGGTTGATCTTTGTAATGGCAGAAACTCAGGCTTAAGTCTCCTGGTGCAGTCTCAAGATTAAGTAGGGAAATCTAGAGGTGACTTCAGGTGGCATCTGAGGGTTGCTTTGAATGTTGCTGCGATGGGGAGCTTTCTGGGAAGATACAAGCCAGATTCCGCCTCATGGGAGACATATCCTGAATTAGATTCCTCGGCATAGTACGTTGAGAAATGCTCTACCCACAGGGTTCTGTAGTCAAATAAATTTGGAAAATATTCCATTTCTAATTTTCTTCCTGGAGATCCTGAATGCTCACTCTCATATTTACACTCCTAGAAGTCTTGCAGTTAAGACGCATATGTAAGGTTGTTGAAACAGCTAAACTTTGTTTCACACCAATTAATTTTGGGAAATTGGTTTTTAGGAATTCACAGTTTTCCAAGTGCTTTCACATGTAGTATCTCACCTGATTTTCAAGACAACCTTGAGAGATAAGCATGGTCATACCCATTTTACAGAAGAGAAGGTTGAGATGGAGAGAGGTTTATAACTTGCCCCAGGTCACAGAGCTATTTAAAACACTATCTATGATTGCATGGACTGAGAAAGAATTTGGTACATTCAATGAGAAATTTACTAGTAATAACACTAATCATCAAAAACAAACAAACAAAAAAGACAAGAAAAAAACCCCACTAACTAGGAATGCCACATGTTATTTGTCAAAACCTTTCAGTTAGTTTACCTACTATTTTTGTTCTAAGGGAAACAAAAGAGTTAACTGAAAGGTTTTGTACAGTTGACTATATTTATATATATTTATATTATGAATTTATTGATGATTCTTAGGTTCTTATTATGATTATGAGGTTACCACACAGTGAGACAGAACAGCACAGGTTAAGAATGTGGATTTTGTAGCCAAACAGGGTTTAAATCCACGCTGTATCACTTACTAGCTGTGTGACCTTAAGCTAGCTATTTAACTTGTTTGTTCCTGTTTTCCCGTCTGTAAAATGTAATTTTCAAACCTATATTGTTACATCCTATGATAAGTCAGTAAGATATACTTTTATGTATATAGTACCAGGCACCATTCTGAGAAGTACATGGAAGTATTAGCTATAGTTGCTGCTACCATTGCTTTTGCTAATAATAACATTATTGTGTAAAGTCCACTTGTCTTGGGAACCTATGAGGAGGGTATTTGGATAGGAGCTAATAGGTCTAAGGCCTAGTGTGAACCTCTCATTAAGCAGCTGTGCAACTTTGGACAGCTCATTCAACCTCTTTGTGCTTCAGTGTCCTTCTCAGGAAAATGGGACCATGCCAGCCATTCAGCTTAGTTCACAGAGCGGTTCTAAGAATAATTGCCAGGATAACTGATGTGAAAGTGTTTTTGAAAAACATAAAACCAGGTTATCATGAGTTCTTGATGTTGGCATTTCACTGGAATATGACCAGGAAGGAAGCTGTGGAAAGGAACTGAGTTTGCTCTGGAGGACCTCCCTACTGGTTCTGCTCTACAATCTGAGAAATGCCCAGAACTGCTGAGGTCAATCAACAGCAGCAGTAATTACGACCAATGCAATGTCATGGACCTGCACAGAAGCCAAAAGCAAGTCACTAGCAGCAGCTGAAGTTTTCCTTTGCTAAACAATGGCACCTTCATTTTGGGATTTTCCAGGTTGTCTCTCTGGACTTTTGGATAGAGGGTGATTGCAAATACACTCTGTTTCTGCCGATGCACCTGTCCTCCCTCAACTCATGTTTGTGGACCAGACCCAGAGTGCCAGTATCCACCCCCACCCCAGTGATGCTCATTGGAGACACCCTCTCCTGGGCTGGGTGAAGGAGGAAGCCCTGGAGTAGATTGTGTCCACCGTTGTGCATGTGTGCTTGCAAACAACCATCTCCTGGGAGGATTAGGATGCCTAACAAAAATGGAGTTAGTTTACCTACTGTTTTTGTTCTAAGGGAAAGGTTTCCCAAGCCTCCCATCAGGTAATAATTTTTTAACCCACTTCAAGGCTATTTGTTTTCCTTTAATTGTTCAATCAGGTAGCATTTAGCAACCACATTCCCTACAGCAAAAGGGTTATTAGGGAGGCACTCAGTTCCTCAATAGTTCCCAGGAAACATAGACCACAGCCCTTTGGGAAAGACACTGCTTCTTAAATTGCTAACCTTAATTCCTAGTGACCAGAACTGGCCAAGAATGAAAGGGCTGATCCCACAGGGAAAATAAAGTAAACAAAACCACACCAACCCTCACCCTCACCAAACCACAACCACCGAAAACAAAACAAAACAAAAAACCAACAAACCAATGCAACCCAGTGAGAGTTTGAAGGCAACTCCTTTCTAAACTGTTTCTCTGAATCATTCAAATACAAAACCAGAACAGAGGACAAAAGTTAGACGCCACTGAACTTTTAAAAGTGCTTTAACAATAGCTATCCATATTTCTGTGCCCACAGTTCTGTGGCAGGAATTTTTTTTAAGTTAAAAAAAATTTTTGTTTCACCTTAATGAACCCCTAACCCACCTGAGTAGACTAGGTATGCCTAAAATTAGTCTTTAAGGTACTTCCCAAAATGATCACAGGTCCCCATGCCCTGACCCTAGAGGTGCAGCTCCTCGGAGGGTGGGAGGAGGGAGGTCGAGCAGCACGGAGGCCCTTCAAAGGGGGTGAGAGGTCTCCCAAAGATTGCACAATTTCAACCCTTATCTGCTGCATTGAGGCAGTGGGTGGGGAGGGGGCTGGAGAAGGAGTCTTCAGGCCCGGATGTTGAACAGAGCAAATAAATGCCAGGGGCACCTGGCAACCCTTGGATTTGTGGGAATCGTATGTCTGCTCTTGGGATATGTGCCCTGGGTTGCTTGGGACCAGTTTGTCTGCTTGAATAAGTAAAAAACCACTTACCCTGGAGCTTTCAAATTAGTCTTCAATTATTCATTCATTCATCCTGAAACTTATTTTTTACCCTGAGTGCCTTCTATGTTTCACAGTGTTTTGAGGGCTGTGGAGAGAAATGACACATAATCTTCGCTCTCCAAAAGCTCTCCTTCTGGTAATATTTAAAAGAAAATGTCAAGTACATATCCAGATTCCTAGCAAACAAGTGAATCTTTAGCCTGGTGAGGGCATCATGAATTTCTGATTTCTTCCTGAGGTCTCACCCAAGATGCCTTTGTGCCTAGTATTTCTGGCTTCCTGTTTCAGTGCAGTTTATTTTCATTACATTTTTGATGGTACAGTGGAAACGGGTCTATATAGGGGACTCAGATTCTTCTGGAAAATTAGGGAGTAGGATGGGATGATCTTTAAATTCCCTATAGCCCTGACACTGAATCTGTTAATTCTATTTAATTATACCAATGATAAGCCAAGTACTATTCTGAGTATACAAAGATGAATAAAATAGAGTACCTGTTCCTAAGCAACTTATAATCCAATTGTAATAATATTAATGTCATTGCTGACATCCGTAACAATGAATGAAATGTACCCCTCCCCTACTGTAAGAGGAATTATACTGTTATAAAGACCATAGAGCAGATAGAAGCAAAGTACTAAGAGTATATACACACTTCCCATGAGTGGAAAGGATCTGAGAATTCACTAGCAGTTAGTTTTGCTCTGAGTCTTGACAGATCAACATGATATCAACTGGTAGAGAATGGAAGGAAAAACATTCCATGCTGAGGGAACAGCCTGAGCAAAGGCATGGAGGTGTGACCATTCATGACCTACTCCAGAAGAGTAGGCAGCCCACAGGGACTTTGGGAGGGGTGATAGGAGACACTACACCTAGAAATTCTTGACCCTCACCTGACCCCCACCATTAGAAGGAAGAAAGTATCTGAGTTGTGGGGGGAGCCAGGAAGTGACAAATTAAACCCTGTCAAGGGAACATAATAAATGCAGTGGCATTTAGTATGTGCAATGCGGAGATCCCTTTACATAATTCTTTATCTCAAGAAAAAAGAAAAGGGAAGAGAGGAGGGAGAGAAATCCTTTGCTAGCCCAACCCAGCCCTTTCTGGGGGCATATTCATTCATTCGTAGGCTTGTCAGTGTGACATTGTGTCTGCCCTCCTGAAAGCCATACATCTTACTTTCAAACCCTCCAACAGCCTTCAACCCCCTGCAGACCCCAGTGTTCCAAGGCTGACCTTTTGGTAGGAGGCTTACTCCCCTCCAAGGCTGGTGGAGGGGAGATGGCACCTCTTGTGCTCAGGCCTTCCTTGTTGCTGACTTGTGGACAGGAGTCCTTTCTTCTCTAGTAAGGATTAGTACTTTTCTTAAATTCAACTCTCAAGTTCTGAAAAGCCTACCAGCTGTGTACTTCCACAAGCCTTTTATTTTAATTTTTATATATCTTCTTCTTTTCTTTCCAAGGTCTCTGGGTACCCCCAGAGAAGGAAGGAGACTTGACGTCTTTAAGCTACTTGCAAAAATGTCTGCACACAGTTTGCCTTCATTATGCCAGAGATGGCATTTCTGGGGTTTCATTTCCTGCATGTAATATGACAGTAATGCAGACAACTGCAGATATAGGGGACCAGGCAGGGAGGCCTGAGTTTTACTCCTGTTTGGTGGCTTTCAAGTCAGATGAAGAGGACCAATCACTCTCCCTCTCTGAGCCTTTATCTGCAAAATAGGAAAAAGGATCCTTTTCAGTATTGCTGTGATGAGTAAGTGAAAGGTGTCCTGTACCATGCTCAATAAATAGCCACTACTATGGCTAGGATTTTCATGTGACAGGCAATGTGAAGCTCTTCTGTGGTATTTTTATATTCAAGCCCAGCTATTTGGAAGCAAAATGGGCTTGCTCTGACAAGCTATCTAGCTCATTCCCTCCTCCCCATGGGGTGCCACACTGCTTCTGACCCTTCTTTTGTCATTCTAAGACCATGTAAAAGCTGACATCCCCCCATCGGCCTTGCCTCATGCGTGGGTAGAGTGGCGTCAGCCCACATCATGCATGGGAGCAGTCTAGAGAGCCTACTTTGTCTGAAGTTCTCCCGGCTGGCCCCCACCTTGTCTGAGCTTTTTCCCATTAGTCATCGCTTTGGCTGAAAGAGTGGAAGACCCCTGTTAAACTGAAGTACGTTATCTGGGAAACACATTAAGCCATTAACAGCTGGACACAAATTAGTTTATCAGACAGGGGCTGGGCTTGCAGAATTTAGGAGTGAGAAGGAACTTTATAGATCACCAGTTTCTTAGTGAAGAAAAGAAGGTCCACTGATGAGTAGCTCTTGCTCAAGGAAGCACCAGTGGCACCTTTTGGGATGCCAGGCTTCAACCCTGCCTCCTGGCCTGATCTCTTCATTCTGCCTTGATGAGCAAGATGGGCAGTCCAACTTTCATTCAGGAGATATTTGTCATGTGGCTGCCATAGCTGGGCAGGTGCTGAAAATTCAGAGAAGCATGGGAGGCAGACATGGGAGTGTTGAGTGATTGAACAATGTGGGACAGGCCTCTTGGATGGTGGGATGGGAAAGGTCTGGAACAGAGGACACCACTCAGTGACAGGCAGATCCAGACTCTGAGTGGTCAGCCCCACCAGGGGCTCCACAGTACCAGAACACTGGGGCCCTACCTTGTGGCTACCATGAGAGTTCAAGAATGGTCATGCTTAGGGAAATAGGCTAAGCTAGCAGTGAGGAGCTACCTGCCAGGGTCAACACTGAATTGTCAGGCCCAGGGGATGGGTCAGAAAGCCATGAACTGAATAAAGAGGCCAACAGCTGGAAGGAACCAGACCGCACTTCAGGGCAGACCTTCACAAGCATTGTTCCAGGTGGTCAACACAGACTGATCTCTTTCCACTACTTCACATCAAAGGTCTTGGTGGAAGAGTATGGAAATGGAAGGAAGGAGAAAGGTGGTAGGAGAGGTTTGGTGGATGAGGAGGTTTTAAGAAGCTATTTCTGTCTCTGCAAATCTACAAGGTCCTGACACCTGTGAACTCACAGCCATTACCCTTTGGAACCACCCATACCATCATGCTGGTGACATCAGTCATATTTTCCACTCACCTCTTCTTCTTTGGGTGCTCATACCCATCTCCTGCATGATTTCAACAGACATGTAACTGGTCTTCCTTCCTCCAGCCTCTATCTTTTTAAAGCTATCTTCTTGCTGTTCTTAGGTCTTCTTAAAATGGGAGCTTGGACAAATCATCCCCCTGATTTATAAGAATTAAGAACAGAGTCTCCTTTACAGCAATCTTGCTTGTCCCAACCTACCAAATAACCCCATGTGAGGTGAACACACAGAACCTGCCATGAACTTTCACCCCTCTACGCCCTTGCACATGCTATTCCACCTTCCTGAGATGCTTCTCTCCTCTTGTCAAACCTGCCAGAAGCAGGTCAGCATCACCTCTGTGAAGTCCTTCCATGCTTCCCAGCCTTGTGCATTGTTCTTTTCTTTTTTCTTTTTGCAGAATTTGCAGAGGTCTTACTCTGTTGCTCAGGCTGGAGTACAGTGGAACCATCGTAGCTCATTGTAGCCTCAAACTCCTGGGCACAAATGATCCTCCCACCTTAGCCTTCCAAGTAGCTGGGACTAAGGCATGTACAGTCACACCTGGCTAATTTTTTAAATTTTATGTCTAGACAAGGTCTCACTATGTTGTTCAGTCTGGTCTTGAACTCCTAGACTCAGCAATCCTCACACCTTGGCCTCCCAAAGTGCTAGTATTACAGGTGTGAGCTACTGCACTCAGCCAGTTTTTTTCTTTATGACCCAGCTGTACACTATAAAGCCCTCTTTTGTAGCACCTGTTGCATTACATTGCAACTGTTGGTGTATTTGTCCATTTTCTTACTAGACTGTGTGTGTGCATGGTAGGGACACACACACAGACACATACCCCAGACAAGGAATCCTCCCTGACTCTCAACACCCTGGGCAAAGCTGGGTAAATGCATCATGGTAGATGCTCAAGGAGTGTTTGCTAAATAAGCTAGAATACCTATGACCTAAGGTGTGCGAGATCTGAAGGGAAAGGTCACAGGCTTTATTGTCTTTAATTAAAGCTGAGGCTGGTACATTCTGTATCTCCCTCCACACCTTCCCATCTCTCCTTGTACCATGAGTAGTATTTTTTCACCTTTTCCCAGCAAAGATTGAAAACTAGGTGCTCATTCAATGACTTTCTGCAGATGTATAGTTCATAAATGTTGTGGCTATCCTAGAAAGTATAATGAACCTAATGATGTTTTTCCAGAAAATGTATAAATCCCTGATCTTGCAGCATTTTCACACAATCAGGATTTTGGATTCTTCTTCCACCCACTCAACTCCAAGGAACTCTTGGCTTTAAAAAACTGTGATAGAGATATCTTGTGTTTTGCTCTCTTAGCCATATAAGATTTGTCAAGCTTTATTTTTGGGGGAAAAAAACCATTATTTTAGGATTTGTTTTCCAAATATATAAATATATTTTAATACAGAATATGCTTTTTCAAATGACATATGCTCTCTCATTTCTGATATGTTGTCCTAGCCTGTGCCCCTTCCCTTGAGACAGCAAATATTGCTGCCTCTGTTTCATTCTTCAGAAATACGTGTAGAGATGTACATAGAAGGGCCTCTTGTAGTCATTCAGTCTAAGTTAGGGCCTGAGGCAGGATGTGGAATCTGCTGCCTGGGTCTGGCTCAGTCCTGGCTGTAGAGGAAGCTGCATGGACTTACACTAGGACAATCATCAACAGTCTTTCATTTGGGAAACATTTACTGAGCTCCCACTATGGGCCACACACTGTTCTGGGCACTGGGGAACAGCAGGGAAACAAGACAGAAAAGGTTGTTGGAATTTGTAGTCTAGTGGGACAAGGGAGAAAAGAAACAAGAATACAGGTTAGCTAAGTTAACTGAGAGGCAAAACAATGGCGACGAGACAACAGTCATGGAGTGGAAGAGAGTGTGGGAATGAGAAGGTTCGACATTAGGAGTCAGAAGTCCCCCTGAAGAGGTGACATTAGACACAAGACCATGGGCAAGTCTAGGGGGAAACAGTGCTCCAGGGAGAGGGACTATCATGTGCAGAGGTCCTGAGGTAGGAATGATTTGGATGTGTTTGAGATAAAGAAAGATGGCCACTGTTGCTGCAACATAGCCGGCCAGGGACAGAGGGTGGGAGACCAGGTTGCAGGTCATAGAAGAGAGCTGGGATTTTTAAACTCTGAAAGGAAATCAAGTCCTGAAAGGTTTAGGTAGGGTGACAGGTTGATCTAATTGGCATGTTTTAAAGATGAGGATGAAAAAGATTAGGACCAATTTTATCACCTTTCCTCATTATGAACAGTTTTGACTACGGAAATGAATACATAATAAGGCAATCCATGATTTCTCATTATAACTCTCTACCAGTCGGGGAGAGCCAGGATTCCCATCCTAGGATGTCATGGCTGCCCAAATCAGAAACAAGCTCCAAGGTCTGGGTGGATAGTGCCATCTTGCTTTGGGGAGCTGAAGGATTCTTGAGCCTTTTCAGGATACCGAAAGTTGCTGGGGACCCCTGGAGGGTCACTGCCAGATAAGAGGAGGCTGGACCCAGGACAAGAGTTGGGCAGAAAGGTGGGGAGATCCCAGTCCTCAAAGGAAGGCACCCGGGGCCTGTGGCAGGTGGAGCAGGCAGAAGAGGAAACAAAGGCCACAGGCTGCCTCCTCTGTCGCTGCCTGACCCCTCCTCCTCTCCAGAGGGCCTTGAATGGCCTTTCTCCAGCAGCGGCCAGACCAGGTGTGTTTGGAAATACCCAAACTCTGTCCTTCACGTGGCAGGAAATAAATGTTGCTGGGGACGCAGCGTGTGGGCTGGGGCGGGGTGTGTGTGTGTGTGTGTGTGTGTGTGTGTGTGTGAGAGAGAGAGAGAGATTAGGGTTGCGGGGGTCAGAAATGCATCCATCCTGCAGCCATAGTTCCAGCTGCTCCAGGGGGAGGCGGCTCTGCCAACTTGCGTGAGTTCGGTGCAGAAAGAAAATGCGGATGGAGATGAGCGCACATAGTGAGGCGCCGGCTGATGTCTGGGCTAAGAACCCATGGGGACCCGGGAGCCACGAACTGCGCTCCACAGCCCCTTCCCCCTGCCTCACCCCTACCCATCTTCTGCCCAAGGCTCTCCCTACTACCCACGCCCTCCCCGAAATAGTTAAGTATCCTCCCACCAACTCCGACCATCTTTCCCCCTTCACGCCCACCCGCGGCAGTGGCGAACGGCCCATTGAAGCACTGGGGGGCACGCGGAGCGCCCCGCAGGCCAGCTAGGGGGCGGGGATCTCGCCAGCCTCCGACCCCCCCCTCCGCCCCCGGCCGCCGCGGCCCCAGCGGCCTCCGCGCTGCGAAGAGCGGGCGCTTGGACACAGGGGGAGTTGTTTGATTTGGCGGAGGCGGGGAGGCCGGCGGGGAGCGAGTGAGCGAGGCACGAGAGCCGGGCAGCGCGGGCGGGCGCCGGGCTCCAGGGTAGGGTCCCCGCGCGCAGCAGCGGCCCCGGGGCGGGGGCGAGGCGGCCGCGGGCGCCGGGGATGCCTGGAGGGGCCGCGGCCAAGGGGAGACCCGGGACTGGACGGCCAGACCTGCCGGGCGCGCGGGCAGGTGCTTCGGCTTTTTTTTTCCCCCTCCTCCTTTTTCCTCTGCCCCTTCCTTCCTCGCCCTGAAGTAAGATGAGCGTGATGCTGTGGCGCTGGGAACAGAATAACACCACCATGAAGCTGGTAAGGGTGGATTGCAGACCGCACCCCCTGGGCGCTGCTCTACTTTTTAATCCCCCACCCCACCCCCCATCCCCTTTAGGAACTGGCCCGGATGGTGGAAAGCCCCTGAAATGCATTCCGCACTTGGTATTTCCCTTATTGTTTTGAAGCTAGATCTCAGGGGAGGTGTGTGTGTTTAAACCAGGAAAGTCGATGTGTGTATGTCTGTGGTTGTGAGTCATTGAAGGGGGGTGGGACTGGGCTGCATTATCTCTCCGTCCCTTCCACCTACGAATTCCTGGAGCTCTCTTGGGTTGCACACGCTGGGATTGTCTCCTACGAGCAGGTCTGCGCCCTCACAGTCTGTCCCGGGACAGCGTGGTCCGCCTTCCCCGAGCCCTCATTGTGTCTTGATACTTTGGGGTGCACATGGCTATTGATCTCTATTGCGGTTTGGCTTGTCTGTGGGGCATACATGAGCCCCGAGTGAGTGAGTATGCCCCGCGTCCTCCCGCCTCTCACAATGCCTTAGTTCTCTTTCAAGCTTGCAAAGAACCATCCAGGGTGCAGGTACTTTTTCCCTCCTCCGTTTTCAAAAATAACCGCCTATCACTCCCGGGAGAGCTGAGAATAGCAGGATTTTCCTTGCTGCCCAAAGAAGCCTGAGTTGTTTCTCCATCCCAAAGAGGAAATGTGATCGGAAATCTCTGGGTTTTGCTTTTGTGAATTGTTTTTTTATCGGATAGTTTCAACTGGCGGGGACCATAATTCCCCCATTAAAGTCAGCCAGTGCTGTGGCCAAGTCGGTTAACCCCCTTGGATGTCAGTTTCCTTCTCAGTAAAATGGGGCAAGTTCCCACCTGGTAGAACTAGTGCCTGGATAAGAAATCGTATTTGTAGATTGCCTGGCATATAAAAAGGACTCAATAAGAAATAGGTGTGATTAATAAACTGAAATGTATACTTGCTGGTGTGAGGTCTTTAAAGATGCTACCAAAAAAAAAAAAAAAAAAAAGAGAGAGAGAGAGAGAGAGAGAAAGTCACAGCAGCTGCATTGGATACCAAGATGCTAGATCAACCAAAGCTAGGTCTTCATATAATGAACTTATTTGTTGGAAAAATGGCACCTTGCTTTTCATACTTCTTGTGTTATGTTTGGCCTGCCTAACTTTAAGCTACTATTTTACAACTTCGTTTAATGTGCTGTAACATTAGCAGACGTTATGCACCTTTGCTGTACTATGTCATGATTCCAGCTCCCTAATCCTTTCCTGGAATCTTTCTCCAACCAGACTGCTGTGGAAGAGGCCAGAGTTTCACATAATTTCTCTCCAAGCCATACCTGAGATGCCACTCTAACAGGCAGCATAGGAAAGCTGGGTTCTGATCTGAACTGCATAGGGTCAGGTTGCCAAACCTAAATGCTTTCTTAAAAAGGAGAAAAAGAATGATTTGCCAGGCAGGGAGAACGTGGAGCCTCCCAGGGGATGGCTTCTGGAGCTTGGTGGCAGGTGGCCGTGGTAAGGGCTGGGATGTCTTCTCCACTCCGATATTGCTGCCCATTTAGTCTATGGAGGGAGCTTTCCTCAACCCGGGTCAGAGGTCAGCCTTTATTGGGTCTGTCTGAATCTTTAGACCTGTCTCACTTTTCAAATTAACTGTGAGGACCACCCAAGGTAGTTATGGTCCACCAAAGTACCCTTTCCCCATGAGGTGGAGGAGGGGCTAGAGGAGCTCAAACAACTGGGAAGCCCTGAGGGTGTTGCAGTTTCTGTCCCGTGTATCCCACTGCCCCAGAGCCCAGGCAGGAAGAGGCATGACTGGGTCTTGGCATCCAGATAGCCTCAGATATCCTCAATGATGAGCCTCAGCTTTTCTGTGAATGCTAGGAACCATTGATACATCATTAGCTGAAATATCATTAGTTTGTTTTTTGTTCATGCGCTTATTGATTGATCAATTTACCCTTTATTTGTTGTGTATTTTGTGCAGAGCACAGCCTTGGTGCCTGTGTTCATCATGAAAGATTTTGCTTGCAGATGATTCTTGCTTTAAATTCCAGCCTTGCCACTTACTAATTCCTGAATCAGTTTTCCTGTTTTGTAAAAGTCTGTTTTACAACTCTCTTTCCCCAGGTTGTGAAAAGATGAAATGACATAGGAACATGATCCAGCATAGAGTCTGAAGCATGTTTGTCTATTAAATGGGAACTATCATTATTTTCTTCAATGGTAAATGAGACATAATCTCTGTCCCCACTCTACGTTGTACTGTTGGGTGAATGGTTGTTCTTCTTATGGGCTCTGGGAAAACAAACCTTTCTTACCTTTGAATCATTAGTGGCCCTCAGCAGGAAGGACCTCCCTGGGAACATCTTGGAAGTCAATTGTGTGTGAATAACTGCTCCAGAATGGGGCCTGGGGCCAGAGGTGGGTGCCTGAACTTTTATCATTGATGCACTTCAATAAACATGAAATCAGTTAACCCACAGATTGAAAATTAATTGTTTTGTTTGAATAGTAAAATTAAAGGTCTTGTTTCATGTTCTGTTTTAAGGCTAATTGGATAAAAAATAAGGCCCAGAGTAATTAGAGGCAAAACTTGCATCTTTATATGTTATCTCTGCAGGGGAATGTCAGAAATGCACCTGCCCACCTAGGAGAGAAGGCAGTAGCTGATAGATCCTACATCTGTCCAAATCCCATCTGACAGGGTCACAGGCCTTTGATGAAAGTGAGAGGAGGTGACTGCCCAGGCCCAAAGCACCCACTGGGAGGGGATAAGCTTGGGGCACAGCCACAGAGCATACCGTGGGTGGTTCTGACATTCTTACCACCTTCCCTCCCCACCCTAGTTCCCTTCTTTTAGATTCTTTGGACTTAGGCAGAGCAAGGAGAAACAATAAGGCCACTTCTGGAGCAGCTGGTATTATTTGAGGAGTGGTAGAGCCCAAGAATGGCAAGAGGAAGGGCACTGAGAGAGGCCCCTCTGGCAGCCTGTGCTAATGCACGGAGTGTGGGTAGTCCAGTCAGAGAGACCTGCAGCCAGAGCTCTGCACAGGAGCCACTGCCCTGTGACATGGGCCAGTTGCTTCACCTGTTTGACCTTTGGTTTTCTCATTGTAAGTGGAGACTGTAGCACCTCACAGAATTACAGTAAAAATTGGGGAAAAAAAATGTATCCAGATTTGAGCTCAGAGTTCTGCAGTTAGTTATTGGGCAGTGAATGGTTGCTCTTATGTTGACAAGATGAACCAGTAGTGTGTGCATTTCTCCACGCACAGAGAAAAGACTCAACAGAAACATTCCCAAAAGTCAATAGTGCCAAGCTCTTGTGGGGGAAGTTACCAGGACTAGTTTTGTTGTTGTTGCTGTTGTTTTGGCTTATTTTTTATTTTTTGTTTATACTTTTCCTTGTTTTCTAAATTTTGTACAATGCTCATATGTTACATTTATCATCAAGGAAAGATTTTTTAAAATTACTGCTAAAATCATATTAATAGCTAATGTGCTGAACCTTTACTTTGAGCTTTATGTGCATGATTCTATTTCATCTTCTCTACAATCCTCTGAAATAAAAACTGTTATTATCTCCATTATTCAGATAAGGAAATTAAGGCTCAGAGAGTTAAATGACTTGCCTAAGATTCCAGAGCTCGTAACTTTAGAAGGGCTGCTTTGTCTGATGGCAAAGGCTGTGCCTTGAACTGCTGTATCAGATACCCTGGATGCCTCCTAGTGCGCTGCAGAGCCTGCTGCTGAGGTGGGTCTGCGTGAGTGTGCAGTATAGATGCCTGTGCTCACTGCTGCAGTTCTCTCTGTGAGGGGCCTCTCTGTTCACTGCAATCCCCTCTTAGCCCCTTTGATCAGGGACATCCTGGGAGGGAGGTGGAGAAGAAAGTGGGGATGGGTTGAGTCATCACCCTTCAGCGTCTTGGAAAACACTTATGGGGGCTCTTCCTCAAAATGAAGGAGAACATGGCTCTGTATGAAAAATAATTGAGAATAATGATGATGAGGGAATGTGCCCCAGACCTTTGACCTTTCCCCAGAGAGGCATTGGTCAAAGACCCCCTGGGCCTGTCCGCAGCCTGGCTAACAAGCAGATTAAAAGAGGTCAGTGGGTTAAAGGGCTCTGTCTGCCTCCCTGTAGTTATATTGCTCCCTCCCAAAGGCCAGGATGCTGTGCGCCCTGCAGAGCTCCTGGGCTTCCAGGTGCTGTGTTTAAAAGACAAATGCTCCTTTAGCTTTTTTTTTTTCAATCCCTAACTTTATGGAGGCTTAATTGCCAAGTAAAAATTGTATATATTTAAGCTGTACAATGTGATGATTTGATATGTGCGTACATTATGAAATGATTCCCACTATCAAACTAATTAACACATCCATCAGCTTGCTTCAGCTCTTTACATGTATAGACTGATTCTCATCTTAACAACTTCTGTTTTTTTTCCTAACTAAAGCTCGTTAACACTCACATGAAAGTATTTTACCACCTTCGGCTAGAAAATAACAGTCATTTCCACTCTTAGGGACTTCTAGGACTTTCCCCTGCTTTCCACTAATTGTAACTGGCATAGATTTGACCATCTCCCAGGTACTGAAATCATGTCCATTTTCTACTAATTCCCCAAAATCTCAAGGGCAAGGAATTCCATTCTTTCCTTGAGAAAGCAGGTTGGAATATACAGGAATATTTCCATATGCATTTCAACTATGGGTAATGAACCATCATAGCCTTGATGTACTTTTCTGAATTGAAACCAAAGCATGTGAGGAAGGTTTTGACTTTGGTTAGTTACTAGGAAAATAAAGAAGGGAATATTGGGAGGAGAGGAGAGAAAGCCTCTGAAATTAGTAAGTGACTTCCTCTTAATGACATTTTGAGGTAACACATTTTCTTTCATTTGTGTGTTAATAGAGAAGTAGAGATTTATAATTGGTCCCTTTGGTGACCTGCCAGTGCTTACATTACTTATGCAATTGTTTTTGTGTGAAGCCAGGAAAAAAAAATTGTTTTGTTTCTGGCTCCTGTAATATAATGCCAACCACCCAGAAGGCATGTGGCTAAGCTTTTCTTCAGGGTCGCTAAGACTCTCCAGGACACATGGACCAGGCTGCCATCATCTATCCAGCTGCCAGCCCAGAGATCTGGGCTGGGTGACCCAGGTGCTATTCCCAAGGGTTGTTCTTTTTGATTCAGAGATTGTTACAGAAATGCTGGCTCTGATATAAGAGCAGCAGCCAGGGAGGTGGAAAGGCAGTGGAAGAGCCTGACCTCCCACTAAGAATGGGTGTTAGAGTGAAGGGTTAGAACGAGTTGACAGATACTGTTTAAACAGGGTAACAAGAAGGTGTGATGGAGATATTTGGGTGGGCTAGGATGTAGTAGAGGATTGCCCTTGTGACCAAAAATAATATGTCTGGTTGTAACACTGTGGAGTGGGAGAAGGGTAAGCACCTGCATTATACATTATCTTTGTCATAGTGAGAGATGAGCTGTGTGCTCACCGGGAACATGATAGGACCTGTGGCACAAATGAATCTATAAGAAAGCAAGGCACTTTAAGTGGGATTTACCAGCTCCAGTATGTTTCCTGGGCTTAAGAAGGTGTGTATGTCTGTAGAGGGTCCAGGGGTGAGTTTTGTTTCATAGCTGTAGCTTTGCCTATTTTTCTGGCATTGTTCCTGATGTGAAGTTTCAGGATTCAAGACTACTGATTTCTCGTTCCAATCTTTGTGGGATCCAGTCCACTAGTGGATGAAGTCCAACTCCTAAAACACTTAGCAGTGTTTTAGGTCTTCTTCAGCAGAGCTTCCACGTAGAAGCTGTTAGTTCCAATCAGCGTGTTTGGCCCGGTGATTTTCCAGTTTCACGCTTCTTCCATCTCTCCATATTATCACCCCATCCTTTGAAACTTATATTGTGTCCCCCTTTTTTAAGAAACTCTCCCTGACTTCTTAAAAGGGAGGGCTTTAAAACCCTGACAGGCAGTAGTGTGAACCCTCCTCTGATTCTCTAAATCCTTGAGCTGCTGGTGGATGTGGTACCTTTACTATCAGACTTTGAACAGTGGCTTCATGCATAGATACTGGGGACAGTCAACCCCCCTTCCCTCCTAGATCTGCCAATGATCTGTGTGACCTGGGGAGAATATTGCTTTATTTCGCTTAGCCCCAGTTTCTTCATCTGTAAAATTATGATGATAATCATTCCAAATTCAAGATTGTTAGGGTTGTTTGATAAGATACATGTATTTAGAGCAGCATCCAAGCACATAGTAAATGCTCAATAAATGTTAGCCATTGTTATAATGATGATGATCATGATGTTACCTTAATTCATCCAACACATTTATGAAACATCTTCTAGGAACTAGGAAATACATGAGTAAACAAAAAAGTTTTGTACCTATATTTTACTGGAAGAAAGAGATGATAAGCAAAACATGTTACTTTTTATGGTGATGAATGCTATTATATTAAGAAAAATATAGCAGGGTGAGAAGGATGGGGAGGAATGGTGGAGGTTACCTGTAATATAGGATGGTTAAGAGGGGCTTTATTGGCTGGGCGTGGTGGCTCACGCCTGTAATCCCAGCACTTTGGGAGGCTGAGGTGGGCAGATCACCTGAGGTCGAGAGTTCAAGACCAGCCTGACCAACATGGAGAAACCTCATTTCTACTAAAAATACAAAATTAGCTGGGCATGGTGGTGCATGCCTGTGATCCCAGCTACTCAGGAGGCTGAGGCAGGAGAACCACTTGAACCCAGGAGGCGAAGGTTGTGGTGAGCTGAGATGGCGCCATTGCACTCCAGCCTGGGCAACAAGAGCAAAACTCCATCTCAAAAAAAAAAAAAGAAAAAAAGAAAAAGAGGGGCTTTATTGCAAAAGTGACATGAATATTGTGTAATAATAATAGTAATTATTATTATTATTATTGACACTCCTCAGGCATTATACCAGGTGACTATATAGTTTATGATGCAAACCAAGATACTTCTGAGAGTGAAAGGGAGTAGTAATGATAATTGCATTCCCTTTGATAATTGAGATGCAGTTGTAAGTTGGTCCTGTCTCGGGCAGAGTAAGTTGCACTTATAGTTGCACTTAATCACTCCAAGTGTGAGAGATAGTATGCTGTCAGGCAGACCTACATTCAAATCCCGGGTTCCACCACTGTCTGTGAGAGCTTGGAATAATCATTTAACCTCTTTGTAGCTCAGTTTCCTCATGTATTATGCACACCTAATGGGGATTTTGTGAGAATTAAATGAGATAATGCAAGTAAAGCACTCAGTACAGGACCTGACACCTCATAAACAGTCAACAGAAACTCATCATCATCATCATCATCAGATCAACAGCAAGAATCACTCTTTTTCATATCTCTGTGCTTGGGAAGGGGTTGAGGATATTCAAGGTGGATTAATGTTAGGGTTGGAAATTTACCTGAGCAGTGGACTTGGGAGATGAGCCGACTTGATCTTCCAAGTAGTTGCCTCCATTCATTTTTACAGAATGTAAGACTCACACAGTGTTTACATTTTACCGATCGGGTAAGGGACTTCATGCTGGGGCAGCCACAGGAAGAGTTTGGAAAGTAGAGTCCAGGACTAAGAATCTTGGAATGTTAGTTCAAGAAGAGGCCCCATGACAAGTGGCCCGGTACGATCTACTTCACAGTAGAGGAAGGAAGGACCCAGAGAGCTGAAATGACTTGCCCAGGGCCTCATGGCCTGCAGCCTGTTTCAATGCATCTGTCCTTAACCATCCTGCTGATGGGTGAAGCAAAGACTATAAAGAGTGAGAAGAGAGAGCACTTAGAATTCCACCTGGAAAAGCCATGTTTCTTTGGAAATGGGCCACAGATGACGTAACCCTGCCATATCCCATTACCTGGTACTTGGCTAATCTTTGCGTGAAACTTGTTTTGGTGAAACTCGAGCCTGGAGAAGCCAACTAAAGTATATTACTTTCTCAATGTTGAATGCCTCCTAGACTTGGGATAACATTTAATCTAAAGAGTAAGGTGATATTTCCTGAGATAGCAATGAGTTCATGTTTTGAAATTCAATGAGCTGAGTTTATTGCGTCAGTTGGCTTTTTTTTTTTTTTTTTTTTTTTTGAAGTACTAACTGCAGTAGTAAATGTTCTATCCAAGGAGTAATGTCTGGCCACTGTATGGGAGGAGTGGGAGCTATAGGCATGGTAGTTTTCAGTCCTTAGAAGTTGTCTCACTCTCTCTTGTTAGGTACTATTCCAGATTTAAGTGTATTTTGGCTTAAGGGGACCCTTATTTGAATAAATAGATTTCCAACCCCAGACAACTTGGGAACAAAAAGGTTTCTTGTATATTATGTTTCCTGAATACATGCTACATGCTTTCTGCCCTTTCTCCTTCCCAAGATGCTTATCACTCAGTAAGGATGACTGCACACCTACCTTACACCAGGCAAGCAGGGAAACGTTTCTGTTCATAGACCTTCTTAGATAGCCAAGTTGGTCAAAAAAGAATAAAAGGGCAGAGTTAGGAATTTGGAGTTTATTGCATTATCTTCCTTACTTAATTCCCAGAAGTGTTTTAGATTATAAAAATGTGGAGATTAATGTACAATTGAAATAGACTTCTTCAAAGAGGCAATTGGCGTTTCAAGGCCATCTACAGTGCAGTTCCAGGATGTTTCAGCTGCTAAGCCTATTATGTCTTCACAGTGGCAGTGTGCTTAGAGTCCATTATTCCATGCCACCACCTTACTCTTAGCTTATCTTGACCCTCTGCAGACACCTGCTATAGCATTAGCACTGGGAGGTCAGCACTTCAGTCTCCATCATTATTGTATCCCCAGAAACAACACAACTCCTGGCACACACTAAGTATTCAATTAATGGAACAATGCTACAGTTACCATTTCAGTGTTTCGACATAATGCAAAGTTGAATCACATAAAATGTGGGGTTGTTTACTATAAGGTCATTGAGATTGCATACAGCTTCATCTGTGCCTTTAAACACAGTCACCCCACCGGTAAGTTGGGGCCCCATAAGAGTACTGATTTTTGCCAGGTCAGATTAGATACAGCTTCTCCTGTGGGAAAGTGACTTGGGTGTGGAGAAGGAAGCCAGAAATACTGATGGAGCTTTCTTTGGGGAATCCAAGTGGGAACCTGGGAGAGAGGGAAAAGGAGAGGAGTTCCCTTCTTTCCCTACGTAGCTCCCTGCTGTCCAGTTTACAACATACTGGCTAGGGAGGCTGGACTAGAAGGAAAGCACTTCTACAAATTACCCAGCAAGAACTGTGTGCTAAGCTGGGTGTGGTAGCAGGCACCTGTAGCCTCAGCTACTGGGGCGGTGGAGAGGGGTAGGTGTTGAGGATGTTTTGAGGCCAAGGAGTTGAAGGCTGTTGTGTGCTATATTTGTGCCTGTGAATAGTCACTGAACTCCTGCCTGGACAACATAACAAGACCCCATATTGTTTAAAAAGTTATAAACAAAAAAAGAAGAAGAAGAAGAACTGTATGATAGCCACTCTGGATGCCAGATTGCTGCATTTATTTATTTATTTATTTATTTATTTATTTATTTATTTAGAGATAATGTCTTGTTCTGACACCCAGGCTGGAGTGCAGTGGCACCATCATAGCTCACTGCAACCTCAAACTCCTGCGCTCAGGGGATCCTCATGCCTCAGCCTTCTGAGTTCCTGAGACTATAGGTACACACCAATACGTCTGGATAACTTTTACTTTATCTTTTTTTTTTTTTTTTTTTTTTTTTTTTGGAGATAGGGTCTCAGCATGTTGCTTGGGCTGGTCTTGAATTCCTGGAGAAAAGGGATCCTTCTGCCTCAGCCTCCCAAAGTGTTGGGATTACAGATGTGAACCACTGCACTGGGTAGAATACTACATTCTAAAGCAGGATGTAGAAATCATCCAAAGGTTGTAGATTAAGCACTGTTGGAGATCAGAGGGCGGCCACTTGTGTGATGCATTGATTTTAGAAACAAAAAGAACTTGGTGCAAATCATTGTGACCCTGGGCAAGTTGTTTAATTTGTCTGAGCTTCCATTTCTCTATCTGGAAGATTGGTGGAGTCCTTTTCTCACAGGTATGTCAGATATCTTTAAGAGGTGTGTATGTGATAGCATGATAGTAAACTTAGAGAGGTGCTGGAAAAGTCACCTCCTCTGAATTCAGACGCAGGAAGGATGGTTGTCCTTCGGGAAGCCTCCCAAATCTAGGACTTGGAGCTGGGCTGAAAGAATAGGCAAAATTTAGAGTGGGAGAAAGGGAGGGTCATAAATAAGGTGACTGGCAAGTGTAAAGAGCCATACTTTCTTGATTTTATGAAATTTCTTTCATAATTTAGCTAGCAGGAGAGGCTCATGAGTAGCTAGCTTTTCCTGGCTCAGAGAGAGCACATGCACTCTCTCCTGTTCGAAAGAACCTAGATGGCAGTCCCACATGTTACTTTCTCCATTCTAAGCAGTGTGGTTCCAAGTCCAATTTAGCGTGAATATTTCAAATGTAATATGTCCCAGATGTACAGCTAAGTAACCCCTCAAACTTTCCCCCACCTCAGTCTTCCCACTTCTGAAAGTCGGGATTTCTCAGCCTCAGCACTTTTGACAGTTGGGGCCAGATGACCGTTTGTTATAGGGGGCTCTTTTGTGTACTGCAGGATGTTTAGCAGCATCTCTGGCTTCTACCCATTCTAAAATGTTTAGTAGCAACCCTCAGTCATGACAATCAAAAATGTCTCCAGAAGTTTCCAGATGTCCCCAAGGGGGGGAAATTGCTGCTGGTTGAGAACTGCTGTAGTAAATGGTCCCACTGCTTAACCAGCTACACAAGCCAGAGCTTGAGGCATCATCCTTGAGTCCTCCTGTTCTGCATTCCTTCATTCTAATAGCAAATACTTCTGTTTGGACCTCCCCAATAGATCTAAAGTCCAACGACTTCTCATTTCATAGATGACGACACCTTCACCCTTCACGTAGAGAACTGCCATAATCTCCTAACTGGTCTCGTAGTTTCACTGTTGCCTGCTTCCAGTTTGTTCTCCATATAGCACCAGAGAGGTGTCAAAAAAGAAATGTCACTGTGCCAGTCTGCTGCTTTAAGCACATGTCAGTCTGCTCCCTTTCCTCTCTCTCGTACCTCCTTTGGTTGCTCACCAGGCCCCAGCTGCACCATTCTTCCTCTGGTTCCTTGAACTCACCAAGCTCATTCTCACTTGGGGGAGTTTGTCCATGGCATTCCCTTGCCCTGGAATGCTCTTCTCTCTTCTTTTTACTTGACTGGCTCTTATCCCTCAGGACTGTACCTAAGTGGAGCTCCTTCATAAAGACGTTCCCTGATCCCTCTGTCTCATGTAGGTACCCCCTGCAAAATCTGAGTCCCTCATTTTATCCCTTCATAACAGCTATCCCGGTTAGTAACTGGCTGTCTTCTTGAAATATTGCTGGCTCTTGTGAGGGCAAGAATCCTGCTGCAATGCTTTTAATGCAGCCCCACTGCCAGGCATAAGATAGGTGCTCAGTAAATATTCATTTATTTGACTAAATCAACAAATGAATCTCTTCATCTTTCTTGAGGAAGAGAGATACCATTTCTCTAGTTTAAAATTGGTAACAGCAGACCTCTGGAATT
This sequence comes from Papio anubis, assembly GCF_008728515.1. Classification (NCBI taxonomy): domain Eukaryota; kingdom Metazoa; phylum Chordata; class Mammalia; order Primates; family Cercopithecidae; genus Papio; species Papio anubis. Next base: position 79,108,897 of record NC_044987.1, read on the forward strand.
ATTCTTCCAATAAAATCAGTAAGAAGCTAGTTTTCTTCTTTAGCTTCTCAGTACTGTTAGTAAGCTGCCTACTAAAGAGTAGATGCCCAAGACATCACTGTTGAATGGATGAACGGTTCATACTTATGTAATACTTTATGAATGCTAAATAATGAAAATAAACAGATTTTAAGCAAGTAATCAAAATCCCAAGATCTATCCTTTGACCTTCTCAAACTTTCAGGGAGGGAAGGTTTGATTCTCCTCTTCCACTCCCAAGTCTAAAAGACTGATGCTATTTTTGGCCGTTATTGTTATTGTAGCTTATAGAAGTAACCGGAATGCATACATGGCATACTGCATGGCCCATAGTACATATTCAGTAAACATTTGTTGACTTGAATCAAAGCACTTAGGAAAAAGAGAAGAGAATTAGACTGGTTGGTGTACAGAGAAGGTATATTCAGGTCTTATCATGAAAATGAAATCTGTCAGCAGGTCTTGATTAGAGACAGACAAATTTCATATCCTGTGAGAATTTATTGTCCAGTGGAGGAGGTGACTTTGGAGAACAGGATAGCATATAATTGTGCTAAATAGCATGGCACTGTTTTGAGTATCTTTGTAGTTGTTTTGAATTAGTGCTGGGGCTTCCTCCCCCTTTCTGGACCAGACTCAGCTATAAGCAGCATGGAGAAGTAATGAAGATTTTTTACATTCTCAGACTGCTTTCTGGGAATCCTGCAAAGTCCTGACTTCTTCTCTGATTACCCTTCTCATGGCTGAGTTCAAGAGCATTTTGAAACCCGGACTTTGAATCTGGGAAAATGCTTTATGACCATTTTTATGACCTCAAAGCAACCCGCTAAGGCAAGTTATTTCCCTCTCTTTGCCAAGGGGTGAAAAACAAGGGCCTGGTAAATTGCCCAGGATTTCCCAGCCTCAGATGCTCACTTGTGGGCGGCTCTCATGCAACCGGTTGCATGCTCTCTCTTCCATTAAACGTGCTTTGGCCGTTTGAGGAAGGGCCTTGTCAGTAACCTCAGCCCACATTTTCATGGATTTCCTGGTCTTCCTCTGGAAGGAGGAAAGCCCAATTCAGAGAACCATATACTGTTAGAACTGCAAGTTTTCAAGACAGAATTGTAGTCCAAACCAATCCTTTTATACTTGGGCCAACTGACATCCAGAGAGGGAAAGTGATTTGCTTAAGGTCACAGCCCAAAATCTCTGACTTCCAGCCCAGGGCGTTTTTTATTCCAACACAGTGTCTCTTATTAGAAGAGTGTTTGTTCTTAGAGACAGGGTAGTACAGTAAGCACAGAAAGGGCTCAGCAATTCCTTACACAGCGTAAGGGATGTGTAAATGTTGCTTTCATTGTTGTGAAGCTGCTGCTTGTTTGCTGTGTGACCCAGGACAAGTTATTTGATATCTCTGAGCCTATGACTCCTCCTCTGTAGGAATAACTCTGGTTCACCAGAATTGTTAACAGATTAGAGATTATGTGTATGAGGCACCTACCTGCCTGTTTAGTAGGCTGTGAGTAAATGGTCACATCCTTTACTGCCCCCCAAGGTGTGAGGCAACCAGCACATCATGCAACACCAAGTCGATGCTAACAGTTGTTCCTTTCTGTTTGCAAAAGGGAGGAATAGTAGGGCTGGATCTGCTGCCACTTCCAGGGAAGACCTGCAGCTTCAATTACTTTTCACTTAAAAAGAATATTGCATGTTTTGTTTTTAATTTGTTAGCATTTATTGGGCACTTGCTAGGTGGCAATCACTGTTCTGTGCTTTACACATATTGTATAATTTATCTGCACAACAGTCCCTGTGATGTAAGTATCATTGTTAGCCTAATATGATACATAAGGAAACCAAGTCTCAGAAGATGATAATTTACCCAGAGTTCATTAGTAAGAGGGAGAGCCACAATTTCAAACTCAGAAAAATCTGGCTTGAAAACTATATCCTTAACCATTCTCGGCCAGGAACTGTGCCAGGCCCTGGTTGCAGACAAGTCCTGCCCAAGTGGACATCACTCACGTCAAGGACAGCAGAGGAGGATGAAGCACCTTCCCAGGTTAACCATTACCACCTCACCAGCTGCCAAATGGCAAGAGGGCACGGCGTTGGAACCGCATCTTTGAGCTCCTCCCCTTCCCTATCCAGCCCGCCCCTTGTGCTGCACCCACCAATCTGCTGGGGCCTCTGAACAGGTCAAGCCCGCCAAGTTCCTTTCCTTTCCTGGCCCAGGTGTGGAGCCCCTGGGGAGCACATGCTGACAGGACAGGAAGAAGCTGTGCCTGAGAGCTGTTCAAAGGAGCATCTTAATCTGCACATGAGAGAGACCTCATCCCATTGCTGTTGGTAAATACACTTGGTAGCAGAGTTGAGGTGCTGCAGAGTTCTTTCCTCCCTAAAAGAGTTAATTCCATGTGAGAACATCTGTGACTGGTTGCCTTTCTCAAGCTTGGTAAGCACTTGGGGCAAGCCGAGTGTTTGGGTTGGAGTCTCAGGTCATAACCATCCAGAGAGCGGGCACTCAGTCTCCCCAGAAGAAAGCCTGGCGGGAAAGGAAGGCAGCTAGGTGTGGGGAAAGCACAGGACTCATTCAAATTTCAGCTTCACCAAGCACTGCTTACATGACTCTCGGCCTTCATTTACTCCCCTCTAGTATGGAGATGGTCATTCCTCTCCACCTAAGATGATTTTTAGAGGGGCTATATGGTAGACATGTGTGAGCATAGGTGCTAACAGAGTGCCTGGCCGCAGGAGATGCTTTGCAAGTGTTCCGTTTCTTCCACCATCTCTGTGCAGCACCAGTGCTGAGCCCTCATGAGAGGACTGTCCTGGGCATGGTGGGGGAGAGGAGGGTGATTGTTGTGCACATGTGTGACAGTTTATATACCTTTATATGCATGCATGGCAATTTATATACCAAAGTGGTGGTGGGAGGTGATTAAATGTAGAGACTGACAGGAGACCCTCCTTTCTGCATGTCTCTCCAACACACATATACTTGGGTCCAGGTCCCAGGCTTTAGGAGCTCTGTGCCAGTGACATTCCTCCCTGTCATGGGTCCCTTTGCCTCTCCCTTCTCCCATAATGTCTTCTGGAAGTCAAAACTCTCACTGCCAGGGGGATTTTGTTCTAAGTAGTGGGGCATTGCCCCCTCCTCCTGCCCTCCGAAGGATTTGGCCAGCCCATTGGCTCCTCGTGCCAAGCCTGACCCCCTGGTCTGCTGCAGGGGAGAGCACTCTCTGTAAATGAGAAAGGTTTTCCTGAGCCCATTGAAGATCCGTGTCCTAAATGTATGCACCTCAGGCTTCCAGAGGGAAAGAGAAAACCTCTACTCCTCCCTGCTGCTGTGACTCTGCTGTTCTTTGAGGAAGCTGGGAGGCAAAGGCCTTCTCTGCAAACCTGCCAGCAATTACAGAACTCACTCAGCCTCTGCCTGGATACAGGCTCTGGTTTATGTCTCCCTTTGGGACATCTCTTCTGCTTTATTTGAAACTTCCGGCTTCATTAATAGGTACCCTTAATACTCTTATCTCAGCATGCCTTCTGGGTTTACTGAAGCATCATGCCAGAGCACATTCTTCCTTGGAAGTTACAGTTTGTTCTGGGGGAGGTTTTAGGTGCTTAACTTTGAGACTTGGGTTGTGAGGGATGGGGGATGGAGGGAAGGCAGTGGAAGACAGGGAGCGCCTGACAGCTCAGTTTTGAGTGAGCCATTAAAAAAGAAGAAGAAGAAAGAAAGAGGCTTGGTGCAGTGGCTCATGCCTGTAATCCCAACACTTTGGGAGGCCGAGGTGGGTGGATCACCTGAGGTCAGGAGTTCGAGACCAGCCTGGCCAACATGGGGAAACCCTATCTCTACTAAAAATACAAAAATTAGCTGGGCATGGTGGTGGGAGCCTGTAATCCCAGCTACTCAGGAGGCTGAGGCAGGAGAATTGCTTGATCCCAGGAGGCAGAAGTAGCAGTGAACCGAGATCACGTCATTGCACTCCAGCCTGGCAATAAGTGACACTCTGTCTCAAAAAAAAAAGAAAGAAAGAAAGGTTGGATGGTTAGAGGTGCTTCCCTGGATTTGTCTCAATGCATGTATCACAACAGCTGATTATTGTCAAGTTTGAAGATATCTTTTGTTTTCCACCTCTGATTTAGAGTTATTGGATATGTATATAATTGTCTTAACTTTTATGATGATTGAATTTAGAAAAGCCAATCAAATCAGCTAAAATTCCAGCCAAGTTATAATGTATTCACTGGGGAAGCATTGATTCAGTGCCAAAGCTTGCCCAGCACTAGCACTCTTTGTGAACTGGTTTTCTTCACTTCCTTCCGTCTGTGCTGCCGTCACCTGACCCGGGCCTCTTGCACCTGGACTGTTCCAGTAGCCTGGGCTTCCTGCTTCTGCTCCCAACCCTGCTTCTCTGTTCGTTCTCCCTATAGGTGGCCAGAGTGACCTATAGAAAACTTAAATCGGATTGTGTTGTGCCCTGTTTTAACCTTTCCCTGGCTACCCAAGGAAACATAGAATAAAATCCGATCCCCCTGTCCTGGCCTGGAGTGCCCCGTATCATCTGGCCCCTGCCTTCCTCCTGACATCATCCCAAGTTTCCTCAGCCAAAGGCGCCCACCTCAGGGCCTTTGTCTTGGCTGTTCTCCTTTTCCAGAATATTCTTACCTGGCTCTTCACATGATGCTTCCTTCTTCCTTTTATCCTCAGAGAGGCCACCAGGACCCCCAACAACAGTGTCCACTTCAGTCTCTACCTCATGTCCACCACACACTTCCTTCAGGGTGCATCACACACCAAAATCGCCTCGTTTAGGGGTATGTGTACTTGTTTATCATCTGCCTCACTCAGCTTGTAGATAAGCCCCATGACATAGAGACATGTCTGCATTTTTTTCTACTGAACTTCTGGTACTTCACAGAATATCTGGTTCAAAGGTAGGGCCTAATAAATATTCATCAAATGAATGAATGACAAATGACTTGAGCAGGGTCCTTTGAAAAGTAACGCCTGTGCTTGGCGTTGTAAGGAGTCTTCCTTCTCACTCCACCTAAGCCAGCGACGGTTCCTCCTCTCCCTGAACTGTTGTTAGGGTCCCACGGTCCATATATCGTTGTCACATTGGTTATAATGCGTCATCTTTCTCACATCCTCTCTGAGATCCCACTCTTGTGGATAGATTTCCAGTCTCTTACATCTTTATAGCTGCTGAAGAACCCAACTCAGATCTTACAAAACCGTTTTGAGTCAATATGGTATTTACAGTGAATATAACAACTATTTTCCCCAGAAGACCTTTTCTCTTCTCAAACATTCTAGGATATATTTTGTGACATCTGAGCTAAAAATGACCATGGTAGGTCCACAGAGAATGTGGCTTCATTCTGTCCTGTTAGCAGTGAGTTACTTCCTTGGCTTTGTTCCTAATCTTTCCTGTTATGCCCCCTTGTAATGGGTTTGGGCGGAGAGACCTAAGTGCTAGTAGCCTTTTTATGGGATGACTAGAGAGAAAATGCCAACCTCCTTTCCCTCACATAATTGTGAATTTGTATCCTTGAGGTAAACTTACCTCTGCAGCCATGGCTCTGTGGCTTTTCCCAGTTAATATTCATTTATTTGAATAATTTATTGCAAATCTTTCCCCTCCCTCAACTCTAGGAATGTATGTATCTCGAAAACAGAATTGAAAGAAAACAATTGCAATAAAGACAACCATTGAAATTAATGATTTAATTTAAAAGGCCTAGTGGCGTCTTTCTGCCCTACTCAGTACCTTATGGAGTAGGCATACTCAGTAGCTTCCTTTCCCAGGTACAGGAGTGCAGGCAAACAAGGCTGAATAACCTGTCCAGTGCCACAGTCTGTGCAAGGCTATTGAAATTCCTGACTCTTTCTAACAGTTTCCTGGAAGACCAAACTATTCCCAAGGGCCTGAGAAGAGAAATGGGACAGAAGTTATTTAAAATGAATTGTGAACATTCTCAGAGCCATCTCATACTGCTGTCCTGATAAGCCAAATAGATTAGATATTTGGAATTCCCCAGAACATTTATTTGTAAGATTTGATTTAAGTCAATGTCACCCAAGCTTATCATTCTTATGGCATATTTAGAATTTTTGCCTTATTTGTCTATCACTTATGCCCCTTATTTATTTGTTTCCTTCAAATTGACTACCTAATCTGTATAAATTTAAATAAAGAGGAAACAATATTCTAATGGTAAATGCAGAAGCAGTATTGGGCAAAATAGAAGGTAATCATAAAAATAAATATATAGCTATTAAGATGTTCACCAGTGTACAGTCTGAAATCTTACAGATTATACCATGAGTGGTTCATCTACTGCAGTTTGTGAAACAGAGTTTTATAAAGTAAGTCTAACTCTTATTGACCAGAGAGAAAGGAAGACAGGGGAATGGGAATGCAAACTAAAGCTCACAGAATGGTCAGAAAGTTTTAGTCTAACACTTCGTGCTAAATTTGCCTCCTCATGTTGATTGGAAAGTGTGATGAAGATTTGTCTCAGTGACAGATCTGCTTTTGTCCTTCCAGTTTGCCATGGGACAAATTGTGGTTATTTCTTTGCCCAGCAAAAGGTTTTATAGATACTTTGAGCCCTGCTTGGCCATAGGCATGGTTAGGCAATATATACTTTCATTTATTAGTTCCACAGACTGTAGTGGCTTTGAGAAACCCATTTTGGTTTAGCTGGCTCCTGAATGAAAATGAATCTGGGTTCCTTATGGACTCATGTAGTGAGCAGCTGCTAAGAGTAGGGCCAAGCACTAAACTGCATATACATAGTATGTAGTTACTGAGCTTAAGGAGCTAAATAGCAAATTAGGGAATTCATCAGTGGGGGGTTAGTCCAGGAACTAGGAACCATTCTTCGTACCTCAAACAAGAAGATATTTCATACAGGGAGTTGGATACTTATAGAATTTCTAGAAGAAAAGAAATGAGAAGTTACGAAGAACAAAAGTTAGATCTAGGGGTGCTCATCTATAGTAGTTTGACCTTGAAACCAAGAGTTCAACCAGACCCTCCTAATGTGTATTACAACAAGAAAGAGGGCCTGTGCCTCACTCCTCATGCAGGTGCACCTCATTGACAGAACTCAAATTAAACAAACCTGTCTACTGGCATGAGGACTTGAAAATCCTCAACCTTCTTTATTGTGAACCCTTTCTTGGTGCCATACATTGTACTGAAAATGTTTTACATGCAGTAATTTAGTTCTTCATCTGAATGTTATTTCTTCCCATTTTAGCCTCAGAGAACCTAAGTAATCTTCCTCCCTGACAAGGTCACACAGCTATTAGGCAGCTGAGCCATGATGCTAAACAAAGGTCAGGCTGGTCCTGAAACCGGTGTGCCCAGTTGTTAAGCCACACCACCTCTCTGTGGAGGGAAGGCTGGTGGAGATAAGTTGGTAGCATTGCACTACTCCATCTCTGACTGTTTCTCATCCAAACCTTACTACCACATGCCCCTACACACCCTGAGCAGAATTCTGCAAGATCTAGATTAAGCCAATTCTGTTCTCTTCTTCCTGTGGCCTTGCTGGTACTTGCTGCTTGTTACCATGTAGCTGAGATTTGCACACTTTCTCTGATTAGGTAGTCTCCCCATGGCTCTATTGTCTCTTGGCACTCGGCATCCATTTTGGCCCCCACTTTTCTTCTCCTCCATCCCCTGCCAACTCCATATTGCAGAACCCAGGTGAGGCTGAGGCAGGGATATGATGAGTCCTGAGTGCCAGGCTAAGGATGCTGAACTTTATCTCAAATGGTATGAGGGGTCACTGGCGGTTTGAGAGCCAGAGAGTGATGTGATGGAGGCATGTAGAGGATCGAGCAGGAGAATGTGGGCCTGGTTGGCATGAGAAAAGGCCAGAATCAGAGAGCAGCTAGGAAACAAGAGCAGTAGATGAGTGCCCCCACTTCCCCTCCCCACCTCCTGGTCTTTATTGGCTTTTCAAAGAGCATGAACTCTTTCCCTAGCAATTCCTGAATCTCAGGTGGTTTTAGGCTCTTGGTTTGGCCACCAGTGGTTTTATTGTCTATTGGCATTTGCCATCCATTTCAGCTGCAATTATGTTCTCCACCTCCTCCCATCCCCATATTGCACAGTTCAGAAGGCTAAGAGCAGGTTCTTTCTGAAAAGCATTTTTCTTTCACTCATGGAGAGTTTTGATCTTAGACTATTTCCAAGGCTCAACTTGTAAATGCCACTCATTCTCTCTTTTTCTTTTCTGTGCTGTTTTTTAATGCCTTGACCATGATGTGGAAGATTTGATTGGCCTTCTGACCTGAGACACTCTGGTCATGACAGTGAGTGGGAGCGAGCCAGCTTCTGTGGACACAGACAATGAGATGTGGCAGCTCTGGTTGGAAGGAGCCAGTTCTTGGACAATGGATGGATTTTTGAATTCAGAAATATCTGCTTTGAATTCCTACTCTGCCAGTTTGTGTTGGGAGCTTATAGAACGTGGGCATCTTTCTTAGCTTCCCTGGGCACCAGTTTTCCTTTCTGTACAGGAGGGATAACAGTGTCCCTCCTCAGGTGGTCCTGAGGACTCAATGAAGTCACCGGTATAAAGCTTTCACCCTGGTGGGCATGCATATGGTATGAGTTCTGGAAATACTTTTCACCTTTCCTTTTCAGCTTGTTGGGATCTGTGGGAGATGGTTCTGACCAGCTTAAATCAGTTGATGTTTGTCTGATGATGTAACCTCCAGGGCTTTTCTTTCCTAGTGGCCATGGAGTGATCCCCTCCCTCTGGTCTCTAGCAAAGGCCTCAGCATAGATAGACACACATTCCAGACCCACCCAGAGGAAGGCCAGTGAGCCAATCCAGATCACAGTTGTCTCCCAGTGAATTGAAGTCCACACCAAACACCAGCTGATGGTTCATCTAGCAGATGCAGTGTACCTACTCAGTCCAGTTAAAATGTGGCTCTTCCTTCCAGTAATAGACAGAAGTGCACTCCCTTCTCACCAAGAGAAGTGCTCAGACATGACTGCTTGACTGCTCCAACTTCTCTGCCAGTGCAGAGAGCTTGAAGCTTTTGCAGTTCTCCGAGCATCTGGCCCATCTTATCTAGATGACATTTGGAATTTTAATCTTCTAGTTATGGGTTTTCATAAATCTAGTTTGAAATCATCACTGCCAATCTCCTCTGCTGTGGGAAAATGGCTTTAAAAAGATGTGGGGAGGGGATGATTCGTGCATGAATGAGGATGACTAGAAATGACACTAGTTGTTGGAAGGGAGGCTGGCCACGGGGAGCCCTCATGCTTGTTTCTGACTGTGGATAAAGTACTGTTTTAGTTTAACTCGACTTTGGAAGCCTGAGTTGGTATTTTGGGGATCTACAACTGATACTGTGTCAAATACCATGTCAGATGCTTTACATGGATTATGTCATAGATGCCTTCACATGTGCCCATTTTACAGATAGAGAAAAAGCAAGGTTCTGATATATTAAGTAACTTGCCTGGCATTACCAAGTGGATAGTAGAGATTTTAAAATCTAGGTTTAACTAACTTCAAAGCCTATAGTTTTCCTGGCAATGCCTGACTTCGACCTATGAATCTATGGACTCCTGGAAACAAAATCCCTAAATTTACAGAACTGAAATAACAGGACTACCCCAGTTAGTATTCTTGTAACCCCTTTAGCACACATCCCCTCCACTCTGCTCAGAGGAAGTGCACGAGGTGGTTAAGGAGGAGAGGTGAGCACAGGCTGGGTCCTGCAAGACCATGCCAAGGTGTCAGGAGCTGGGACTTTATCTTGAGGTTAGCAGGATGATATTGAAAGTCCTAACAGAAGAGTGGCATGAAGCAACTTCAGCAACCATTGAGGGCCGACACTAGCAGATGTGCCTTTTCCTGCTGATTGATTGAAAGCATTCTTATGGCCACATGAATTCCAAGAGACCCTACTGCTTCACCTGCAAGAACTCCAGGGATTCTGGGCCCAAGGTGGGGAACTACCAGCATAGAACATTTTCATAGGACTTAGAAAGGTAATGAAGAGTGAGGAGGGCATTCCAGATTACAGACCTTCACTGAGTTAGTTCTACAAATGCTCAGTGTTGTGTCCCTGTCACCAAAACCCTACTAAGAAGTAACAACCCTAGGTGAATAGATAGAACTATCCAGTGGATCTTAGTGTGGGCAGATAGTGTGAGATTTGGAATCAGTTGCCCTGTACAATGAACCCGGTATCTCCCAAATTAGGTGCGGGGCTGCAACTGGCCAGGACGCCTGTTATAGTGGTGTGGGATGGGGGCGGGGAGGGTGTGGGTTGAAGAACTGCTGCTTCAGAAGCTCCTGGGCAACCTTGAGCTTCAGAAAGTCTGTCACCTGCCTCTGCCAGGACAGCCCAGCATTTACTTGTTTTTCCTGCAGAGCATGTGCAAACCATTAAGGGAATAGAGTCCCAAGTGCAATAGAGATAGTGAGGTCAGGTGTGCGGGTGCTTTTTGGAACCCACCCCCCACACCCACTCTGTTCTTTCCTGTCTTTGCCTCCCACTTGCTATATTCCACATATATTGGTGGGGAGAGCAGAGCCCTGAGAGACTCTACTTTATATGGACTTAAGTGACTTTCTTCAGTTAGGAGGCTGGAACATGCTCCTTTTCACAAGAATAATTTGATGGAGAAATTATTTTAACTGTCCCTGGGTTTGAGCCCAGGGCTGCAAACTTGAATAGGAAAATGCATCTTGGCAGTTTCCTGGAGCTCAAGGGAGCCCCTCATCTTCTATTAAATTGACACACTTTGTTTGATTAATGCAGGTATGACATTAGTGATAGTTTCACAGTGCTTCTCCCATCCTCTCCTATCCATCGTCCCCACTGCACCTCTGTCCTCCCCACTAGCTAGACTGACGTTCCTCCCTGCACACTGGAGTTTGCTGTCCTCGCTGGCAGTTCTGTATGGGGAGAGTGGGGCTGGGCCCACTTCTGACAAGTCTGGGCTTTGTGGGGTTCTCTGGATATTCTAGCACTTGGGGAGCAGCCCACAGTCTCACACAGAGAGAGGATTCCAGTTGACTTCCAGGAGGCCAGGCAAGGCTGTCCCCTCCTGGGAACATGTATGGGCTTCATAGAAGTTTTCAAGTCTCTCATGGTTGGAGAAGCAAGAAAAACTTCCATTCTCTTCAACATATCAAATGTAAAATAATTATTCTTCCCATTTCTAAGTAGACACCCTAGGACCTGCTCAAAAAAATCCCTCTCTTGACCAAATCATGTTACTCTGAAAATCCAGCTTCTGAATGAATCTTAAACCAAATTATCTTGAAATGCAAGCTTAGTGTGCTCCAACTTGATAGCTTGATGATTATTTGTTTTTCTAAAAAGAGAGAAAAAAAGGAGAGTGGGTGTGTGGGGGTGTGTGTGTGTATATGTTTGTATGCATGTGTGTATAGATAAATATGTGTATATGTGTGTATCTTTTGGGAACTTTTGTGTTTTCATTGCACCATGATTAAAATGTGAAGGTGTATGGAAGCAACATTGGGCTCTCCAAACACCTGGGATGCTAGTCTGGTCTCTAGCCTTGGGTCATTTATTTAAGCTTCAGAAAATTTCCCCATCCTAGACAAGGCGTGAGGCCAAATGAACAGTAGGTCTTACCTCAGGACCCAGATGTATTCTTTAGTTAGTTCCTGATAAGTTTCCTCATGGGGTTGTTAGGACTGAACATTTCAAAAGCACAAAAGATAACTTTATTTTTTTAGGGAGGTTTTGTATTTTAACCCCTGAAGTAACCGTATAGTTTATTTTTCGTTGTCTGATTACAATCTCCCAACTTGCTGACAGTTCGCCTTTGAAATGAGTCAGCTTTGATCAGGGATGTGGCAGCCAGACAGGTCACTTTTACTGTCTGTGACTTAGTCCAACCAGTTTGGCAACAGCAGGACCCCATCCCAGTTTAGGGAATGGAAAATGGTAGACACAAAGTCAGTCTGTGGTGATGCGGCCTGCCCCCTGCCTGTGGGCAGCAGATTGCCCCTCTCCTCTTTGAACTGACTAACTGGGTCTCCCAAAAGGCAGAGTCCTTTGCCAGCCCTCTGCTGTCCTCCTCAGGCACCTCTCCCTTTGCTGTGTCCTCTCCAAGCCCAGCATTGCTAAATGATACAAAACGTGTCCTCACTGCCTCCCACTTTCCTTTTCCTCTTCCCTCTTTGAGGCTTACGTCTCCCTGGATCTTTTTCTTTTCAGTAGAGCAAGGCAGTTTCGGCCTCCACCTGAAAGTGGAAGTATAGGGTCAGGCACATGGACCTCCTAGCCCTGAGGATCGTGAGCCAGGCTAATGCCACAGGGGACTACTTTCGGAGGATGTGGCTGAGCTGGAATATGCCCCCATCTTCTGGAGGCATGGTGACAAAGAAGGGCAGCCTCTGGCTGAGTCTGAGTTCAAATCCAGGCACCATCATTTACTAGCTCTGTAACTTTGGGCAAGTTACATCACCTGTGAGCTCCTATTTCTTCAAAATGTGAAATTAAGAGGATAATAGTCCTGAACTCCCAGGGTTGTTGTGAGGATTCAATGATAACTGCATATAAAGCATGTAGTATGGTGTGTGCCACACAGTATGTGCTTAATGAGAGCTAAAATCATTGCTTTTATTTTAATAATTATCATTGCTGACCTTATCCATCATCACCTTTGTCCAGAGGAGAATAGCCAGGGTGGTGAGAGAACCAAAGCTTTGTTCTATGAAGAGTATTTATTTGAAACTCTTTTATGATATTATGACTCACGCAAGAGACACTATGCCACCTTTTATCTCCAAAGGGCTAGAAGGATTAATCACTGGGGTTCTTCACCAAACTGGGACCAAAATTCAATTCAGTTGGAGGTAGAGTTTTCTGAGATTAGTGCCAAATGGCTCTCATAGGAGGTCAGAAGGTTTTTACCACTGGCAGTTTAGGGAAACTTGGCATGGAGCTTGTGCAAGGGATTCATGCATCAAAGAGGAGTGGGATTGGGCTAGAGGGCTTGGCTGGCCTCTTCCATTCACAGAATTCTCTGATTCCGGGTTCCAGGAGGGCCTGTGCTCTTTTTTCTAAAGAAAGATTACCTAGAGGAACATGCCACACTGTATAGTAACTTCATGTGATTGCTGTGCCTCCCCCAGCCACCTGTGATCTGTGAACTGGCCTCTTATTCTCGCATCTTTTACATAAGTTAATGTCCATGCTCTTAATTTTGGTTTTGGATGAGTTATTTAGATACTTAAAGCAATTAGGCCTTATAGTGCCAGTATTGGTTAAGAATAGTACATCACCAAGGCAGGAGAATCACTTACGGCCAGGAGTTCGAGGCTGCAGTGAGCTGTGCTCATGACACTGCACTCCAGCCTGGGTGACAGAGTGAGACCCTGTCTCTCAAAAAAAAAAAAAAAAAATTACATAAATGTTTTTTCATCCTGGAGAATGGTTTTGTGGGGATGAGAGAGTCAATGGGGACAGGCAATTTGCAGGACCTCTGCTCTCCCACGCAAATCAGCCTTCTAGGAAAACCTCAGATGCACAAATTTAGAATATATTTTCTTTCCCAAGAAGCCATTAACCCTAACTAGGAAGACAGACAGAGGGGAGCAGCTGCTTCCTCTGTGTTATAAACAGCCATTTTGATCACAGAGAAGGGCCTCCTTTCCATTCGTTTCCAGGTTTGTCATGTTCTTGCGCAGAGACAGTTGTGTGTTCCAGGCTGGGGTTTATTTTTATCGGCAATACAGATGTTTCTGCTCTTGTGCAAAATTTCATTAAAGTTCAACCAGTGGTTTACTGTGGCAGGAGGCTGCCAAGGTTAATATTTCTGCAGTGCATTCCCTTCTGTTCATTCTTGGCACCAAAATATTCCCAGGTGGGCATGTTGTGCTGGTGCTGGATATCAAAACTACACAACAGAATCTCCAGTGCATCTGTTGAACTCAGATGGAGTCTCTGATCACACAGAGCACATCAGCTTTGTCTTGAAAATGCAGGCAGGGAGATGCTCCCTCTGGTGAGTATCTGCTCACCCTTTAATGCCCTTTAGCAGAGAATGCCTCACACTGCAGAGGCTGCCTTAGGGGCCAAGAAAGCATTTGGCAGCATGAAATGCTACATCCTTCCACTTTTTCCACGAAATGGTGGGAACAGAGCTTCAGATATGTGTCCAAATCCTGTCCGTGGCTTAGGCAAGTTACTTACCTCTATAGAGTGTCAGTGTCCTCATCTGCAAAATGGAATTAGTCATCCCTGCCTCATAGGATATTGTGAGGCTTCATTGAGATGCTGCATATAATTAATTGAGATAGAGCAGAATGCCCTGGGGCAGGGAAGGTGCTTGTGAGAGGAAACTCTTAAATGAGCCCTTGGGGATTCCCCCAATGGTAGAGGATAATGTATAGTCCAGGAAAGCCCCTCATTCTTCACCCTGCTTTTGCAATGGAAAAATTCTGCATGCAGCAGAACCAGTTCTTCTACCTGAGAGCTTGAAAAAGGCAAGTTAAAAGTAATAGCAATCTGACTTGTTTGACGTGTGTTTCCTCTGCCTCGCCCCATCTGTGGCTTATCAAATTGGAAAGTGGTCAAACAAACATGGCCCTTGTCTAGGAACAATTGACAAGGGTAGAGTAGAGCTTGAAAGGGGTGTGGCTAGGATGAAAGGTGAGACAAATGTGATATGGTATAAGGTGATCTGTGGCCAGTTTGCTTAATGACTTTTACTACTGACTTTCTGAGTCCAGGTCTACTCATTAGGTCAGTGAGAAGAGCCAGACCTCATGCACTTAAGAGAGCAGGTGTGTGTGTGTGTGTCCTTCATGTCTCTGGAGATTTGTTAGGGTCATCTGGTTGAAAATAGATAATGTTCATACTCATTTTATAGGTCTCCATTGAAGAAGGGAATATGGAAAAAAATTATTCGTTTTCAATTACAACTTCACCAAGTGTATGTCTAGTTATCTAGGATTATTTTAATCAGTACTCTTTGTAAGCCATCCCTCTCACATACCTCAGTGCAGTGGCAATTGCAATTTCCAGCCCCAAGTCTTGCAAGATATGTAAGTGCTGAATGAATCATCAACAAGAGACAGTCTTTTTTAGTCCATTTGAAATTCAGGGTGGATCTTATTTTAATCTTGAGAAGGTCAGTTATCAGTGGTTGAATCTGTGGATGGTCTTGTGGGAGGAGCATTCTGTTAATCAGCGTATTGTGATAACCAGGACATTCCATCTCCTGGCTGTGTTCAATGACAATGACATAGTGGATAATGTGTTCCTTTGGTGGTTTCTTTGTAATCCATCAAATCTGTCCATTTTTCTATCTGTCCTTCCATCCATCTATTTATCCATCCATCCATCTGATAAACATTTATTGGCACTTGAGTTGACATGAAACTTACAAGGGGATTTGGAGATAATGATCATAGATCCTGCTGTTAGAGACTTTAACATGTGAAATAGGGGATAAGACATGTAAGGAACTGGATGAAAAGGCCAAGGAAAAGTTTGGGATGAAGAGTGGCATTCTAACCCAGTGCTTTTTGAGAAACCCGTAGGATCCCAGTTTATGAAGACTGTGCATTCCCACTGCAGGAGTAAAGGCCCAGAGGCTGGAAAGAGTTGGTTCTTTATGAGGAATCACTAGTAGTTGAATTGGGCTGAAGTGAAAGGGAGGAGTGGGAAATCAGGGCACCTGCTTAAGTGGCAGTTCTTGAAAGTCAAGTTAAGGAAGTAGGACTTGGTTCTGTAGGTGCTTGGGAATGGTTTCAAGGCAGGGGTGGCCAAGGGAAGACTTTCTGGCCCTCATTTGAATCTGGGTGCATACTGACAGTTTCTGACAGGTCTTCCAATTTTTAAAGATTAAGTGTGAGCTGAGAGATGAGGCAGTCTCAATGATGAGTGATGGCTGATTCAGCAAAGCCAGGCATATGTAGCACTACTTACATTTTCTTCCCTTATGGCTTCTTTTTTCAGACCTCTTCTTATTTTTAGTTTTTGTCACTTTTATTAACAGTTTCTCCACTGTCACAGGCATTCCTCTAAGACCTACTCTCCAGCCTCACCTCTCAGTCCTCTAGGAATGAGAATTTGGAGATGGGAGTTCAGTGTCCATGACTTCTTCTATCTTTGGAATCTGTCCCTTGGCTATAAATAAGGCTGTTGCTTAGTGCCAGTATTGATGGTATTTGCAGCTGTCCTCTGGGAGATGGACTCAGACGAATAACCTATTTTCAAGAGGACATGGCCATTAGGTGACAGCTATTTATGGTTCCTATTGACTAGGGCCAAACCTGAACTGTCACTGACATTAAAATTTCATGAGCTGTGAGCTGCCTTTCCTTATCAGGCTGTCTCTTTCCATTTATTTGAAATATCTAACCATGTTTATCTAGGTTCTTCAAAAGATAATCTTGAGGAACGCTTGTGTTGTGGCTGCTGGGACTTTACCAAATGTACTTCTCATCCCCACAACGTCCTTCTAAACCAGAGCATTCACATCTCCATTTCACAGAAGAGAACACTGAGGGTCAAAAGGTTAAACTGCTATCCCAGAGTCACCAGGTCAGTTCATAAGTGACAGAGCCAGAATTCAAACCGACTTCTGCCTAGAATCAAAGCCTGGATAATTTCCATGAAACCATGCGTGTCTGATTTCTGAACCTGGAATTTCACTACAGAGGTTTTTATTTATTTATTTTGTCCCCTGATAGCTCAGTCACTTGGAGTTAAGTAGTTGATTGAACATGCAATTTTTAAAGCTCATTCATGCTGCATTTGCTTTAATGTAGTAACCAGTGTTCCATCTTTATAGAGTTTCTTTCCCACACTCTTATATGAAAATAAACAAGGCCCTAAAATGTCAGGCAAGATTCCTTCTGGCTTTATAACCTAATGTATTTTATAGATGGCTGAATTCTCCAGTGAATGTTTCATTGGAAAATATTCCTTTCCTGACTTCTGTTTCTCCATCAAAGGGATATTACATTGTAAGTGATAACTATTTCTTAGTGGCCTTGACATTGCAGTTCTGTGTAGGAAATTATCCTGCATCAGTCACTTCTGTTGTCATCAGATCCCTTTCATCTCAAGTACCTGCATTTCTTCAACTTAAAATTTGGAACATGATCAGGCCTGGGGCCAGGGAGAGAACCTCTTGATCTCTCATATCAGTGTTGATTCTTAGAAAGAAGAAGGTATGATGATTGATAACCTGGTCTTTGAAAGCAGAAAACCTTGGTCGAATGTCAACTTTGCTTCTTGTTAACTACTAGACCTTGGGCAGATCGTGT
This sequence comes from Papio anubis, assembly GCF_008728515.1. Taxonomy (NCBI): domain Eukaryota; kingdom Metazoa; phylum Chordata; class Mammalia; order Primates; family Cercopithecidae; genus Papio; species Papio anubis. The sequence continues at coordinate 79,126,213 of NC_044987.1, forward strand.
CTCTGAATCTCAGTTGTTTTATTTTTAAAGTGGAGATTCATTTCTAAAGAGGGGATGGGGAATTTCTTTTGGTAATCTCATAGAGGCTTTGTATGCTGATGCTTTGATGAATTAGAAAAAACAATGCTAGAGACCCTCCTTTTGGGGGAACACTTAAGCCTCGCTGTCCCACTCACCATATAATACAGATTTTCTAAATATTAAGAAGTAACTTGGGTGTCAATGAAATGCCCCTCTTTCCTCTTTCAGAGATAATTATCTATATATCTCTATGTAGAGTGTGGTATGATAGCTAACCCTGCCTGGGCATCAGAATCCTCTTGAGATCCTTGAAGGGAAAAGAAAAATGGTCATCCAAACCTACTGACTCACATGCTTCAAATATGGGACCCAGGCATCTGTGTTTCTTAAAAGCTCCCCCATGGACTCTGATGCACAGCTAGAATTGAGACTACTTATGTAACCAGCATATGGGGCAAATGTGATGTATGGATTGTGGACAAAGCCCATGGAGTTTCCCTGCCATGGGGGTAAAGGCGTCAGCAACCCATGGCCTTTCTGTTCATTCATAGAAAGTCCGATGGTCATGATAATTTGCAAAGATAGTTTCATATGACAAATTAGAATATCCCTTCCACAATACAAACCAAAGCTCTAAACTGGAATTCTGGTCAGGACCCTGAAGAAGGAGAGTGAAAGCAGCTGGCCTCCTCCACCCTCACCTTCCTGCTCCACCCCCAGGGAGCTACACAGAAGACAAAGATGCTTATTTAATGCTGCCTTCTTGAGCTGGTTTCCTGCTCTGCTAAAAGCTGGGCCTTTCTTTTTTGGGGCACATTTAGGGTCCCTTCTTAGAACCCAAAATGCACCTCTGTGCACACTCTCTCCAATGAGACTTTTGAATTCCTTGCCCCAGTGGTGGGGGCTGCAGGCCAATCCCAGCCTGGAACCATCCTCTGGTGCTACCACTGAACCATTAGCCATGCTCTTCTCTCTCCCTCTAGATTCTCAGGGCAGGAGTCAGGCCTCAGGCCACAGCATCCCTAACTGCAGGGATATCCACCGCAGGCTCCCCAGTGACCCTGCTGAAGTTCTCACCCACCCACTAGGTTTGAGTGGGTGAGCAAAGGATGTGCTCATAGCAGTGTTCTCCAATGATAACCTCCTCTCAAAAAATTATCTCTCTACACGTTCACCTGTTTTTCTATCCTCCATCTGATACAGCAGGAAAAGTTGTGAAACTGGCTCTTTGATATTCCTTGAAATTCTGCATTTTGCATATTTGTCCTGCGCTTGCTTACTTTGGTAACCACTAACTGTGGTATTGGTGCCTCAGCTTAAGCCAACTTAGGAGTGGCCACTCTGTCATGCTGAATTACCTGCATAGTGGCAGGTGGCTGTCGGGTGAGATGAGCTTGGTATTGGGACCTGGCTATAAGTCCTTAAGTGTTTTAACTTCTCTGAAAAATGGGACTAGTCACAGAAACTAACTCTAAGATTGTGAGGATTAAATGTGGCAAACACATATAAAGGGCTTAGTGTGTGGCACATAGGAAGTGCTAAGTGGTACCCATTGTCCAGCCTCAGTTCCACTAAAACTCCAGCCATCTTAGCTGCCCTCCTTAAAACTTCATTCACTGAGGGGCACCAGCTGGAGAGGGGTTGCATCGCCAGTCCATGGGGGAACACTCCTCTGGCTCAGTCAGCTCCTGCCTAGGAGCTGTCAGAAGCCGCCAAGGAAAGGTCCCATTGAGAACTGAACACAAAAGTGGGGTCACAAGAGCTAACTGAATTAAGCAAGTTATCAGGCAGTAGAAAATGCAGTTAGATTTGCATCCATGAAGCAGATGGCCTGCACAAAATGATTAAATTAGTTTTATTAAGTTTGGAGAAATTAATTTGTCACTTTATTATTTTTTCTTTTATTTATTAAAAAAAGAGGAGATGTGAGTTTTTAATCTCTGGCAAAAGAGATTTGTAGCAAGTTTATCCGCTAGTGGAAAACAAGAGTTACACTAGGACCTTCAAAAACAATTGTCTTTTTATTGTCTATTAATAGTCAGTACAATTATGTAGAATGTGGCCCAGAGAATAGAAATGCTGCCACCTATTGCTGGTAAAACCTGGCTTATGTTACCAGTCATATGGGGGATTTTTTTTGCCCTTAGAAATAAATCTTCACATCATGGGTTATTGAATATTTAGTTCATTTTGGAGACATTTTTATGCTACTGGTGTTCTTAGGATCTGATTTTTTCTAGTTTATTGATTATTAATTACAGTGTCTCACATCAAGTAAACTTGAGGGAACCTCCAGCATTTTTGAGTCCTTCTTTTAATGGTGAGGAAGAACCAAATGCAGAATCTTTATCTAAGAACAAATGGGAGCTTTTGAGTTAGAGCTCAGCGTTGTTAACTGGAGATTCCCAATACTTATTGTTTGGACACAAATAGTTCTTTCATGGCCCTTTTGAATGGATCAAAGCAAAACCTGGAGTTTTGAATGGCTTCTTTTTTGTTAAGTCCTTTTATCCTGAACAGTTACTAATGAGTATTCTAGGAAATTCATGCATGCAGGAAGAATTTCTTGTACATAATAACTAGGGTATAAACTTTATATTCACATACCCTTGTATGTTGTTTGTGTGTTTACACACACATGAGAGTTTCTGAAATTTTCTGATCTCAAATCAAACATCAGGCTAGCATTCTGCTCGTGAAATGGCTAAATCCACATGTTATCCATGGAGGATTAAGCATTGGGTTTTCAAACCTGGTTTCACACCGTAGTCAACTATGGAGTTTTGTAATTGTTCTTTTTTAAAAAATAAACTTTAAGACTAGATTTAATTTTACAGAAAAGTTGATAGTACAGAAAGTTGCCATATACCCCACCCATTATTAATAACTAATATTCACATAGCACATTTGCCACAGTTAGTGAACCCATGAACCCACATTGAAATATTATCAACTAAAGTCCATACTCTATTCTGATTTCCTTAGTTTTTACCTAATGACCTTTATCTGTTTCAGGATCCCATCGAGGACACTACATTTGATTTAGCTGACCTGCGTCCTTAGGCTTCTCTGGGCTTGACAGCTTCTCAGACTTGCCTTGTTTTTGATGCTCCTAATGGTTTTGAGAAGTTATAGTTAGGTATTTTTGTAGAATGGACCTCCTCACTATTGCCCCCAAACTGGGGTTTGTCTGATGCATTTCCCCTAATTAGACTGAAGTTGTAGGTTTTGGAGAGGAAGACCACAGAGGTAAAGTGACATTTTTCATCCCATCCTATCAGGGCATGCTATCAACATGACTTGTTAATGTTTATGTTAACCTCGATCACCTGGCTGAGATAGTGTTTGTCTGGTATCTTCACTGTAAAGTTACTCTTTCCGTCTTTTCCATGTTTTACTCTTTGTGCAGCCCACACTTAACCTTGAGAGCAGAACATCTACATACTTTATTTGAAATTCTATTTACATGGAAGATTTTTCTATTCTATTTATTTAGTCAGTCATTTCTTTATAGCAGTATCAACCCATGGGTATTTCTTTCACATTTTGAGTTATAATCCAGTACTGCTTTATTTTGTTGCTCACATTATTTTGAGCTTGGTCAGCTTTGGCCGTTCATTGGGAGCTTTTTCAGTTGGTTCCTGTGTCACTTTGACATACGCCATCATTGTGTTTTGGAGTGGGGATACATGCCTACATTTTGGCGCTATACTATGCTCCAGGCTTATTTTAAATACTTCCTGCCCCAGTCCAAGAATCACTTCTCCAAGGATCCCTGGTTCTTTTGATTGGAGAATGCTATTAGAAACCAAGATCAGGGGCTAGATCTGCTTGTTGCTACTGGGCTGTTGTTATTTTTAGAACTGTTCAGCTGAAAGAACAAGGATATGTACACATATTTACAAATATCCTATCTAGATTCCTTTACACTGACATACTATATGGATCAGTACGTAATTTATACTGATAAACTATACTATAGTTTAGTTTATAAACTGAGAGTGGTTTTTAGTTTCTATAGAGTCTTCAACTCTAATCCATTACCATGTGGCTCATCCTAGCCTTCCATCTTTGTTCATCTGTAAGCTTTCACTCCAACAGTGAGAACATCCTGTGAAGCTTGTTAATAAACACACCTGGGCCTGGGCCTTATGGCCTGAGGTTGAGGTAGATGCCCACCTGGGGTTTTGGCATCTGTATTTTAGTAAGCTTTATACAGATCGAACTCTCCCAATATAGGCTCTCATGATGCCATGTATTTCTCCTTTGTTCCATTTGTCACAGTTGCCCTTTGGCGTCTTTTTATAATATCTTTATTTGGCATCCTTATTTGATTAGTATCTGTCAACTCCCTCAAGACAATAGGCTCTGTGTCAGTTTTGCTCATCATTCTGTCCTCAGAAAGGGTACATTGTAAGTATTTATTAAATATTTGTTGAATGAATGGGTGGAATGACACACAGCAACACTGAGGAGGAAGAGAAAAATGTGTATGATTTATCGAACTCTTCCTACATGCTAAACGGCTGTCTAGTTGCTTTCTAAATATTGTCCAGCTCAGGGACTTGAATCAGGTCCGGCTGACATCAGAATCCACACCCTTTCTGTTGTGGAGTTCCTGCTGGTAGGAAACCTCTTGTCTTCTGCTTTGTATGTCATGGGCTCTCCTACTGGCCTGGATGGAGCTGTGTGGGTGGCCCAGGAGGAGGTCAGAGCGGGAGAAACGGCAGCACCCATTTAGAGTGTCACCCAGGCCCCATTAGGAAATTGACTCCAATTTGGTTTGGGAAGGGGGGTGTTTTTTCCTGCCTTTTCATGCTCACAATGAAGGTGACATTGATTTACAAGTCAGTTGGTTGGAGCAGGGAAGGGAGGCTTCTATGGGTGGAAAAGATCAATTAAATGATTATCCCAGCTGCCACACACTAATGCCTTTCTTACTGAGTTTCAGAATCAGGAAGCAGAAGGTTACCACATTTAGCCTTTTACAGGAAATCTAATTGCCAACCTTGTGGTGCCAAGGTTTATTAGATTGGGAAGAGTTGCTCTTAGCGGCTGGCAGTTTCTGGCATGACAGAAAGCTTTCCACTGGCCACCTGGAATTGTAAATGACTGCCTCCTCTTCCTTTTTGCCTGCTTTTGCTAAAGTTTTATGCATATAGCCTTTTGTGATTTTTATCTTTTTGTGATTTTTATCTGGATTCTAGGGGGCTGGGACTTAAGCTTGGTGAGCAGTCAAAAAAACATTTATTCAATTCCTACTATGCGCTATGCCCTGGTCTAGTGGCTGAGAACTGCAGTGGTGAGCAAAATAGATTCACGTTGTCTTTAGAATCCTTCGCCTGGAATGGTCTTCCTATGGCTTAGTGGTTCCCAGACTGTGGTGTGCATGAGGACCACCAGAATGCTTGTTCAAACCCAGTCTGCTGATTAGTTTTTCCATCACCTTTCCATGGTCCTGTTCACATTGAAAAAAGGCGATCTCAAGAGCAGACCAGAATTCAGTCCAGCAAGCAACTCTTGCACAAATTGCACTGCTAAGCTGCCGCCCCCGCAATTTCTGATTCAGTAGGCCTGGAGTGGGCCTGATAGTCTGCTTTTATGATGAGTTCCCAGGCCATGCTAATGCTGCTGGTCTGGGAGAACCACTCCCTGAGCCTTTGCATGGTTGTTCTCTTCTTATCAGTTGGGTCTCTAATCAAATATTACCTCCTTAGAGAGGCCATTCTTGATTTCCCTACCACACTATCCTTCTACTCCTGTTCATTCACTCTCCAATGCATCTTCATAGCACTTATTATTCTCTAATATTAGTTTGCTTATTTTTTATTGCCATTTTGTCTCTCCTACCCCTCATCCTCAATAGAATAAAACCTCATGAGAGCACTTCCTTAGACACTGTTGAATCCTCTGAGTTTATCAGAGTACCAGAGTATATGATCAATAAATACCTGAATGAATGAAATAATTGCAAGTGTAATGAGTCACATGAAGGAAAGACCTAGGATGCCTTGGCAGTATAACAGGTAGACCTAAGGTGGAGCAAAGACATTGCATTTCATCCTACTTGGAGCAGTTTCTAGCCTAATTTAAACACTGCATACCAGAGTTTTGTCTTCAAGGTTACAGGCTGTGGGGTTTGTTTGCGATCATAGCAGGCCACTCTGGATTTGTTTAGTTTTTCCATCGCCTTTCCATGGTCCTGTCCACAATGAAAAAAGTCAATCTTAAGAGCAGATCAGAATTCAGTCCAGCAAGCAACTCTTGCACAAACTGCATCATGAAGTTGCCAGGCCCCTATCTCTGAGCTTGGCAGGAGGCGAGGCCTGAAATGTACTTCTTCTAATAACCTTCCTCCTGAAGCCTATACTCATTCCCTTGTTGGAATCTGGAATCCGGCACCCATGCCAATGTCTCAGTAGCCTTTTCATAATCTCTACGAAGTTGAATGAAGGCTCAAACTCTTCTTTGCAGGAGTGAGACCTTCCAGTGAAACATGCAGATTCCTCTTCTGCACTGGCCTTTTAGAGAAATGTAAGGGCAGGCACTGTTTTTTCTTTTCAACAGAGTCAAGCAAAAGATGAGGCACGTGGAGGCACCATGCGACTAAAAGCTCTGAGGATGATTGTCAAAACCCCACTGGAGGAGTTGGAAAGCATGTAAGGTTTTGCTCTTGTGTGGCCTCAGCAGCCAATGCCTGGTTCAAGTGAAGTTTGCACAGTCCCTTGGCCTAGAGCTTCATGCCCAGCTTTTGCCAAGCATGGGCCGAGGGGGGAACGATTCCCCAGGTTTGTTTGCCTGGAGCAGCCAAAGAAGTGGTGATTTATTTCCCCTGAGTGTGTCATGAAAATGTAAGCACCGAGAGTTGGATTATTTTGGAGGGTGAGAATTTGATGGGGGAGATGGAGGTGGAAGAATTGCAGCAGTTTGGAGTCAGGGCTGGGGGCCAGAGGGCCGCCCAGTGGGTTGGGGTAACATAAGCTGCCGCTATTCAGGAGGTGGCCTGTGTAAGAAAATCTGACCACAGCGGGTGCGTGACTTCAGCTAAAATTAACCTTGGAGGCTTCACACGCTTCCACAGTGCTTTGAACTAGACACCCCCAGAGAGGGCACGGGACGTTGACTGCTGAGGACCGTGCTGCTGCTGTGGGTTGAGCCATGCCTATAAGCATCAACTTATGGGTTCCCACTCGGGGTCAAAGTCGGGATTCCTGTGACCATTATAAAGTGGTAAGCAACCTCCAGGGATGTTGGCAGAGTCTCTGGGGAGAGACGATGAAGTTTATTTGAATTGGGCTTGTGTTTAGAGATGGTTTCAATTTATTTTCTATGCAGAGCAGAGACCACGAGCCCTCCAAGCAGGACTTTCATCTGTGGAAAGCTAGAAGAGCTAGCTGCCACCTTTGTGCTGCTTTTTTGTTTCATACGTCTGCCCAGGGTGAGGGCTGGTTGGTGTATTTTTAGAGCAGGTAGAGAAAGATCTGTCTGGACATTGTTGGTGGCCTGAGAAAATACAACTGCATAAACCAAAGGCCAAGCTGAGGAAGCTGAAATTGGGAAGGTCCTGGATGTCAACAGGTGTGGCAGGTTGCGGTTGTTTTCTTAATTGTGGGCCTCAGCAGGTGCAAAAGAGTTGGAGGAGAGGTCAGGGAGTATTCCAGAGGGCTTCATTGAAGGAGGGATTTACTTGGGGGAAACTGGAAACAATTTCCTGTTCAGTGAGACTCAGGGATGTCCTGGGAAGGGCCCACTGCCCTCTCCCTCCCCTGGCCAGGGCGACCTGAATGGGATCTTTCAAGCTGGAAGGCATCTGCACCCATGGCTTTCTACTTGCTGCCGAGAATCCATTTGGGAGCATGCATTCACAGAGCAAAAAGGCAAGATGCACTTTTCTTCCTTTATGCCTCCTTAACCTTCAGACAGTTACTGTAACTCAGGGGCTAATGGCAGTCCTGGTGCCTGCAGCCATGTGGCGCTCTGGTTTTACAATCAGAATGGTCACTTTTTTGTTTGTTTTTAGAGAGCAGATCTCACTGTGTTGCCCAGGCTGGTCTTGAACTCCTGAGCTTAAGCAATCCTCCTGCCTCAGCCTTCTGGAGCAGCTGGGACTCCAGACTTGAGCCACCATGCCCAGGCAGAATGGTCACTTTGATGTGGTCAGAGGCCATGGCTTTATGACAGAGAGAGAACCTTCTTAGCCTATTCTTCTTGCAAAAATGCTGTAGTTTACCCTCCCCTCCTAAAACTTACCCTTCTCCCCCACATATCTAACTGAACTTTCTAGGCAACATTAGCATTATTAGGTGGTTTGGCAGGGGCTTATTTTCTAGGAAAGAGTGTGCTTCTCTCATCTGCTTAATGATTACTGTATACAGCTGACCCTGGAGTGATCTGTTATAAAAACGTTTAAACCCCCAAAGCATTTGCTTTGGTGAGCAGATATTCTGTGTGGCCCTTTATGTACAAAGATATGAATGATGTGGGTGTGAAAGGTGTAGGGAAAAAATCCCTGCATGAAGATATGTTTTCACACAGTTTTGAGGTCATTTTCAATGTGAGCCACTTTACTGAGTCCTCTATTTGATATCCTCTTGTTCCTTCATCCTCTGGGTGTGTGGCTCATTAAAGGTGGAAGGCTGCTGGGATATTGGACATGTGTGTCGTTTGCCCTAGATGTCTAACACTACCCAGGCGAAGCACAATTAATGGGGATGTCCCTGGGTCATCATTATTATTTTTAACTCCTGGGGTCCAGGCTCACTGCCCTGTGGAAGAGATTTCTTTTGAGGTAGAATGTTAAAAATAGACATTTCAATAGGAGGCAGCTATGGTATGTGGTTCTGAAGTGGGATGAACACATCTTATATGCCTGCATGGGAATTTCCATCCCCTGCTGGACCTGGCTGGATAGACACAGAATTCAAATTCCCATCTTCATAGGAACGCAAGGCTCCTTCCAGTTCCATCCTAGAACTTCCTCTTCATCGTGGTCATCTGAATGACCTGGTCTGATTTTTGTAACTGCCTTGTGGCATAAAGATGACTGGACTGAGTTGGAATACCTGGTCTGTCATACAGATGCTAACCTTGTCCTGCTGGTATCTCACTGGCTTCATCCATTCTATGGGGAGAATGCAAGCTGCCGCCGCCCATGTTTGCCAGGATTGTGGTGAGGCTCAGATTGGATTGTGTTTATGAAAGAGCTTTATAAACTGTAAGCACTGCAGATGGGAGGCAGAGACAGCACTGTTGTTAGGACTTTATTATTCTTCTTGAGATGAATCAATCAGGGCCTTCTTCCAGGACTTTGGAGAATAAATAATATCTTTGTGCAAATTGTTCTTTTGTGCTCTGGGCCAGGTTTTCCCCTGGGCAGGGGAGACACCCCTTCTTTCCTAGGTGCCAGCTTGGTGTTTGGTAGTCTTCCTAGTAAACACCTAGTATAATAAAAATAATAAACACAAAAAATCCGAGATGCCTCCAGGCCTGAGAGCTCTGACATCTGGGCTGGAGAAGGGCCCCGGGGCACAACGGTCATTTCCACTGTGGCCAAGTCTCTTGGCCATGGAGTTGCTGAGAAAGGAATGAGGCTCCTAAATGGGGAAGGAGCAGGCGAGCGCGTTCCTGAGGCCGGGCAGCGCCAGCCACTGCTGGGAATTGCCTGCCTTCCAGAGTTTTTTAAAGCCTTTGCTACACAACTTTCCCACAAATGACACAACAGTCTTTGCCAGGTTCTGTGCCTCTCTGCCCAAAGGGCTGGAGGGACGTGGCCATTTATGAGAATGTCAGATCTTCTCTAGTCCCTCTGTACTTTCCTTCACCCCTTCATCCCTCTGCCCCTTACCCCTCCCTGAGTACTTCTGCAAGTGTGCTCATAGGTGCTTCACATTTTTTTCCTCATTCAATTCTTCATCTAATTTGGTGCAGTAGATGCGATTACAATCTCCACTTCACAGATGAAGAAACTGAGTTTGAAGAGTTTAAGGGACTTGCCTGGACTTGGATACATTAGTAGAAAATTCAGGGAAGTTTATGGTTCATAGAGTAACATCAGCACAGAATATCTGCTCTCCTAAGCAAATGCTTCCAGGGTTTAAACATTTTACAATTGATCATTCCAAGGTCAGTGCTTTATGGTCCATTGTTTATGGTTGGCATCATTATGTAAAAATATGTAAATATACATATAATATTTATACACAAAATATAATTTTCAGGCCCTTCCACCTCCCTCTTTCTCCAGGTGAAGCCAGAGGAGGCTCCCATCACCTTTTTTTTTTTCCCCTCTGTGCCTTCGGTCACAGCCCCTTATGCAGAAAAAGGGACTCCACCTGGGGCCCTCTCTGGATCTACTTCTCCCAGATAAATCAGTCTGCTGTGTAATCTTTCAGGAAACCTGACCCCTCTTCTCCTAGGGGAAATCCTTAAACTACCTACCACCCCACTGCTCAGGTTTCTTGGGTAAGAAACATTCTCAAATAATCACCATGAGTGCACACGGTTTGCCTTGGGTGTTGGGAATTTTAATAAGCAATGTACCCCTTATATAGCCACTCACCTGCAGTGGTCTGAATGGCCCTAAGAAAACAAAAACAAAACAACCAAACAAAAATCCTTTACCATTAAAAAAAAAAAACCATTCTCTCCCGGGCTTTCCAGAGTGATTACATAGACTCACATCAGTCTCCTGGGGTTAAAGCATTGAGCATCCCATTGGAAATGTAAATGCTTTTTGGGAACCGTGACTCACCTTTCTCTGCCAGAGCTGCGTGCCTGGGACCTAGCAAGCACTGATGGAATGGAATATGGGTCAGGTGAGTTTTGAGCAGAAATAATTAGTTAGGTCCAGTGTCTGGAAATGGGGAAACACCTGGAGCGGGGCTTTTGGGACACCTCAGTGGGTGAAGAGGTCCGAGTTGGGGGAGGGAAGGACTGGGCAAATTGAGGATGGGGCCAGTGCCAAAATCAAAGACACTCATGTGAAAGGAGGGATGGGGTGGCCAAGAGGGCCTTTGAGTCAGCAGTCCTTGAACAGGTGCTCTGTAACAAGCACACTGAGAGGTGCTGCAAAGGGAAACCTTGAGCTCACGCTCTACCCACTTGGCCCTGTAAATAAACCCGGGTCACTCTCTTAATGGGGAGTAACTGAATCTTGGCTCCACCTCACTTGCTGCTGTCCCTTCACCTACTAGGAAGCAGAACTTGGCACCTCTTGTCCTTTCTGAGAAGGATTCCACTTGCCCTAGAAAGCACCAGTAACAACACAGATCGCATTGGAGATCTCCAAGGGGAGAGTTCAGATCGTATTCAGTCTCACTAAAGGCCTATGGATCTCATCTCCAAGCCTTCTCGCCCACCCAGATAGCCTCTCTGTGCCCCACAGGCTTCCCAGCTCCAGATCTTACCTCTCTCCTTAAATTCCCTTTTTTTCATGCAAAGCATTTTAGCACAGTCTACTGTCCCCTAAATTTGCATACTCCGACCGGTCATTCTACAAAACAAAGAGATTTCCAGTTTGGGGGAGGGTGATGGGTAAGGAGGGAAAATAATAACTCATATTTTTTTTTCCTGTCCTGCCTGTGTGTATCTAGTGATGTTTTTTTCTCCATCTCATCTGTGTATACTCAGTGATGTTTAACAGTTGGCCCTCCAAGGAAAAAAGCCTGATAGATAGTACTTGCCAATTACCATGGTGTAAATCCTTCTACCAAGACTGATTTTGATTTACCAACTCTGAGCTGGGAAGAGATGTACAGTAGTGCATTATTATATAGTATTTCCCTCATACAGATATAATAGGTGTAAATAATCTCATGACCATAAACAATAGTACAACACAGTAAAATAATTAGAAAGTGATACGTTTTAAATATTTACTATCACCTTAAAAATATAATTTTAAGTTTATATAATTTAATTATTAAAATAATGGCTGTAGTTAACAATCAGCTCCAAAATTTATTGGAGATGTTACAACCAACTCTCTTGAACCAGTCCATGCCTGCCCTGACATACCACTGTATATGTGTTTATACCTTTGAAAATAGCACTTTAGTATCCACAGTCGGGTGGGTCCTACTACCAAGCTACTGAAATTGTCTCATGGCAGTGTTACTTACCAGCACCTGCTGTGGGCCTTTTGCTATGACTGGCCCAAAAGCAACATGAAATATGTTGGTTTCATGGACTTTATAATCTAGGCAGTGAAGGGGAACATACTCATTCATCTGTCCCACCCATTCGTCCATTTGTCTATTCAGGCATCCCCCACCATTTAATCATTCATCTCTTTTTTTCCACCCACTCGTCCACACTTCCATCCATCTGAACATTCACAGATCTTCCTCCCTCCCTTCCTCCATCCATTTTGCCTTTCTTCCATTCATCCATCTACCAACCCACCAGTAAATCAATGAGTGCTTGTTTATCATGCTCCTGTAGTGAGTCAGGTGTGCTCGTGTTTTAAATATATATATATAAAACTTGTTCTCTACTCTATAGAAGCTCCTGATTGAGAGAGATGTGAGTAGTTAAAACAGCCAGGATAAAGGCTGATGCAAACTGCTTTCGGAGGTGAGAAGAAGAAATGAGTAATTCTGTTAGGAGTAGGAAAGCAGGTTGGGAATGGCTTTACGGGGACTGACATTTACTTTGCTTTTCAGGTTTCAAGTGGGCATTTCCTAGGTCGTGGGGGAAGGGCACCCTAGGCAGAGAGGGCAGCGTGTGAAAAGGCACAGAGGCCGGGGAGCCGGTCCCACAGGGTTGTTTTAATTGCCTTCTCTGAACTCCCAGTTCACACAGAAGCCTGGCAGGCAGGATTGGCTTCTAGGAGAAGGGGGCGTTCTGCTAAGTGGAGGGGACAAGGGAGGCACATGGGACCTGAGAACCTGCCCACAGGGGCTGAGGATTAGAGTAGCATGGAACTGTCATGTGAGGGATGCCACCAGCTGATGCACTTGAAGGCATTTTTTAGGGACATGGAGATGATGGAAATAACAGAAGGAAACTAACAGTAAAGGCACCATCTATGTGCTAAGCACTTTACAAACCTTGAGTCCTCACAATAGACACAGCCGTCTTTACAACAATAGAGTATTATCCCATTTTACATATGTGAAAACTGAGGCTCAGAGAGTGGTAGATTGCCCAAAGCCACAAAGCCTCGGCGTAGTCTGTGTCCAAACATGTGCAGAGTTCTGCAGATCTAAGCTCTCATTCTATCTCCTCAACAATCCTGAGACGTTAAGCAACCTGTCGGACGTCACCCAGGACTCCAAGGTCTTGGCTGGGCATGGTAAGGCCGGAAGTCCTAGGGAGCCTGTGCCTAGAAGGTGGAGCTGAGGTGTTTGGCTGGATGAGGGCAGCGGACAGTTCCTTTATCTACAGTCTGCAGGTGAGGGGAGCTGTGGAGGTTTGAACAACTAGATGGAGGCTATGCCTTAAAAGATCAGTTTGTGACCAGAGAGAGGTTTTACAGTTGCCCGGGTTCTCTCTACCCCCTTAGGTGTGTCTGCCCTGCCAGGCAGTGGCACTGATTGATGTCTGCTATCAATAAGTGTGCTTGTAGCTGCTCCCAAGCCTTTCTGCAAGGGCCTGATTCCCATCATACCAGAGGAAGCACTTGGAAGGAGAATGCATCTAATTAGTCAGTAACTAATGAACGAAAAAAAAAACACTTGAAAAATTCCTAGTGGGGCTCTGACATTTGGCTTTCTGGCAGCTAGTAGACATTGTGGTTAAAAGTTGTTCAGATCTAGGTTCTAAGGTTGGAGAGGGTGGGAGGAAGTGCTGTAGAAAGGGACTCAATTTTGTTCTGAAGTGACCAGTAAGAATTCCAGTTTTCAGCCTCACTTGGACTTATTTGATTTTCCAGGGAGTTTCTAGGGAGACCTGGAGACATATTTTGCCATGGTGAGAGGTGGTAGCTGTGAGGCTGGTCAGCTTGAGTCAGATGGAGCTTCACCTTTTATTAGCTGTGTGATCCCATGCACCTTAACCTCCTAGAGCCTGTTTTCCAGTATGTAAAATGGGGCTGATCATCCATTCAACAGCTGTTTAGTGAACACCTACTATGTGACAAGGACTGCTCTGAATGTTTCGTCCTGGCCTATTGGAGCTGTTACTCCAGTGAGTGAGAGAATGTAGATGAGATTACAGGTACAAAACACCTGGCACGCAGTAGACAGAGAAGTACAGACTTCATAGTACATAGGGGGTAGTGATCAAATGAGGAAATGAATAGGAAAGTACTTTCTATCATGTGAAGTGTGGTACGGGGCATTGCCTGTCCAGGAAACAGTTCAAGAAAGGAAGACTATAGGTACTGAATGTGGGTTATCCTGAGGTGTGGATGAAGCAGGCACCTATACCCTCTTCCTTAAAATATCACCTGTTCCTCCCAGCACGTTCACCAGCCTGGTTTATTTTTTCTTTTAAGGCATAGTTTCAAAACCTCTGGATGTACTGTGCACACCCACCTGTGGCTTGTTCATGTTCCCAACAGACAATGCCACCATTGTGTGGCTGTGGTGCCATTCCCAGGCATGACCCAGTGTCTGCTGCTGCATGGGGTCCCAGACCAGCCTTGCACACCACAGACTGGAAGAACTGGGGAACTTTGCCCTTGAGTGTTTCCCTACTTGGATACAGTCCTGCAATGCTAACTCCTGTTATATTGGCATTTTTGTTTTTGCTACAGTGAGATTGTTGTGAAACTATGTTTGCTTTGTGCTTTGGTGACATGGGAAAGTGTCAGCTCCCCTCTTGGGTCTGTTAGTCCTGAGTGACAAGTGGCCAGCCCTGTTCCCAGGGACAGGGGGAACACTATGATGGTTATTATGCAATATGCCTTTCCCTCTCTCTCTGCTTTTTCCACACTGCTGTAGCACTTGACCTTCTGTGGCTAGTGGTTTCTGTGTGGACCCCTCAGTAACAGTGTAGCATCATTAGGAGCCAGTTATTGCTTTCAAACCCTGAGTACTTGTCATGTAACATTGGGAAAGTCACTTTACCTCTTTGAGCCTCAGTTTCCTCATCTGTAAGATGGGGAAAATAATATCTCCCTCACAGCTGGGTTGGAAACTGAAGGAGTCCATTGTTGGTAAAGTGTTCACATTGCATGGCATCATCTTCATGGTAATTATAACCACAGCTAACCTGTTGAGCCCTTGCCATGTGCCAGGCATTGATAGATTGTCTCATTTCAATCTCACAGTAACCAGAATGAGTGATCCATTTTACAGATGAGAAAACTGAGTCTCAGATAGTTTTAGTAACTTGCCCAGAATTACTCTATCAGGAAATGGTTGGAGCCTGTTTGGAACTAAATTATCTGACTCTAAGAAGTGTTCTCTTAATTGTTTCACCATAGACATTTGGCAGATGGTAGTTACTATCCTACATAAGACTGGAGCAAGCATTGCCCCCTGCACAGGTAGATGCTCAGACAATGTTTACTTCATGCACCAAGGCACACATGCAGCTCTAAGCTACTTAACTTGATATTCAGAGGCAAAGTTAGGAGTAGGGATAGTCCCAGGATGTGGAAAAAGATGAAAATCCTAATTAATGAGAAGCTGTGCCACTCTCACTGGTCACTTGCTCTGTGTGACTATCCCTTTGAAACAAAGGCTTCCACATGGGCAGGTATTAAGGTTTATATTTGTTTGGTGGTTGTGGAGACAAGTAGTTACTGCAGATAACAAGTGAAGAAACTGACAGATGGCTCTTCCCCTCCTGCTGCTGCCTTCTGGGTCCAGACAGGGATTTATACCCCTTGGTATAAATGTTCATGTTAACCGTATTACAAAACGTATGTCAAGAGCAAGCGCTGGCAGTACAATTCCTCATATGCTCAGATGGGGAATAGAGAACCCATTCACATCTCAGTGCTCCTGGACCCCAGCTTTCTAGGAATCTTACCTGGCTCAAGATCAGCTGAGAACCAAAGAGCCTTCCCTGCTCTACCTAGGAGCAGCTCAAAGGGGTGTCACAAAATCCTTCTGCTTATGTGTTTTCCTTGAGGGAAAAGTTCCAGTGTGGCTCTTGCTTAAACAGTATGTGCTCTTACTTTATACAGAGTTTTGTTTGTTTGAGACAGGGTCTCGCTTTGTTACTCAAGTTGAGTGCAGCGGCGATCACGGCTCACTGTAGTCTTAACCTCCTGGGCTGAAGTGATCCTCCTGCCTCAGCCTCCTGAGTAGATGGAACCACAGGCACATGCTGCCACACTAGGCTAATTTATTTTATTTTGAGATGGAGTTTCACTCTTGTCACCCAGGCTACAAGAGTGCAGTGGGGGGATCTTGGCTCACTGCAAACACTGCCTCCCAGGTTCAAGTGATTCTCTTGCCTCAGCCTCCCAAGTAACTGGGACTACAGGTGCCTACCACCATGCCTGGCTAATTTTTGTATTTTTAGTAGAGAAGGGGTTTCACCATGTTGGCCGGCCTGGTCTCAACCTCCTGACCTCAGGTGATCTGCCCACCTTGGCCTCCCAAAGTGTTAGAATTACAGGCGTGAGCCAGCTAGAGACAGGGTTTCACCATGTTGTCTAGGTTGGTCTTGAACTCCTGGGCTCAAGCTGTCTGACTGCTTCAGCCTCCCAAAGTGCTGGGATTACAGGTGTGAACCACTGTGTGCAGCTTATACAGTTTCTAAAGACTCTGGGGTCTCTTAAGGAAGGTCCAGCAACTCAGTAGGTCCTAAGGACATATCCATGTAAACATCAAAACACTAACATTCATAGTGATGTCCCTGGGGCTGGGGCCTGTTGGGGGCTGGGGGGCTAGGGGAAGGATAACATTAGAAATACGTAATGTAGATGACGGGTTGATGGGTGCAGCAAACCACCATGGCACATGTATACCTAGGTAACAAACCTGCACGTTCTGCACACGTAACCCAGAACTTAAAAGTATTTTTAAAAAGACAAAGGAAAAAGCGCAATTGTGTTAATTAAAAATCAGGGATCATTATAATCTGTTTGGAAAAAAATCCCAGCAGAATAGTTTAAAATGTGTGGCTCTCAGAAGTGTGAACCTTCAGCAATCTAGAATGACTTATTCCTCCAAAACTTAGTGTTATTCATTTGAATATTAATAATCGTTGTTTATTTGCTACATACTATGTGCCAGACACTGAGTTAACCACTTATATGATCTCATTTAATCTGTAAAGCAACTGTATATCACCACTGCACCAGTTCAGAAGGACACTGACGTTCAGAAGAGACATGGCTCCCCAAGGGTCATCTAGCTTGTAAGGCAAAGCCAGAGTTCAACCCTGATCCACACCCACACCTGAGACTGTAAACACTTGCCTTTATGATTTTGTGGTTGTGGAAAGCCCACAAATGTCCCAAATAATACTTCAGAAGATGGCAAGGATGGGGATAGAAGGATGGTCATTGCCCTAGAGGTTGGGCATGTGGGACACTGCGGGGACATTGGGCAGAACCGGACTTTTCTGAGAAATCGGGGAGCAGAAACCCCTGTTGTGCTGTACAGCCTTGGGCAAAAGATTTGCTTCTCTGTGCTCTACCTGTTTCTCCAGTGTGTAGGGCTGGGGATACCATTTCACCTATTTGACTATTGTAAGGCAGTGTTTTTTAATCCCAAGGTGGGAACTACATCAAAAGGATACACTAAACCGTTATAGAGAGAGGGAGGTGGGAAAAAGCCACCAGCTAATTTTGGTTTCCTCACCCCATGCATCTAAAAGGTTATGTGGACATGTGGCTGATACCTGTGGGGTGGGTATCGTACTCCTTGCTAGATGCTGCAGATGCAGAAATGAATGGGTCACCAGCTTTGCTCTTGATAACAAATGGTGCATTTCGATTTTCTTAAAATTGTGAACAATTAAATAAACAGTGACATTCTTTGTGGTGTTCAAGGACAGGATGAACATGCTACTATTGTTGCAAAATCATTTTCATACTCCAGAGCATTCAGAACTACACCATTTAACTACATACTGCTCAGTCTTAGAAATGACATTGTGTTGGCTAGGTGTGTTGGCTCATCCCTGTAATCCCAGCACTTTTGGGAGGCCGAGGTGGGCAGATCACTTGAGGCCAGGAGTTTGAGACCAGACAGGCCAACATGGTGAAACCCTGTCTCTATTAAAAATACAAAATTTAGCTGGGCGTGGTGGTGCACACTTTTAATCCCAGCTACTTGGGAAGCTGTGGCAGGAGAATCACTTGAACCCGGGAGATGGAGGTTGCAGTGAGCCAAGATTGCACACCTGTACTCCAGCCTGGGAGACAGAGTGAGACTCTGTCTCAAAAAATAAAAATAAAAAAGATTGCATTATATTGATGACATTACCAAAGTCTAGAGTGAGGCTTCTTGAATTGGGGCCAAACAGTAGCATTCCCCCTACAATTAATCCACTGGAAATGCCTCAGATGCTAAACGACTGATTTTCTTTAATCATTAGTCTCCACATTGGCATTTCCTTCTAAGAAATACAGTTTGCTCTGTTTCTTCTGGAGCTGCTAAACTGATGCCATCTGCCTCTGGATCCATCAGGCTGCCTGGCATATCCATCTGCATTTATAGTTTGGTTGCTAAGGCTCCATTCTAGCACTTTCAGTGCAGTTGTTTTGCAGAATTTTTCTTGGGTTTTTTAGTGCTATCTTGCTTCATTTGAGGGCTAATTGCAGTATAAACTTAGCAGTGTTATTATCCCCTTTGGTTTAACATGGTACAATTATTATCAGTTTTTGTTATTACAACTAATGACTGGGTTCTTTACTTGAATTGATCTGTCAAAATGTTCCCTTTTGGATTTCAGCCTGTTTGATGTGGAATGATGTGGAGTTATAAGCAAACAAATGACGCACTCCTTGAAATTCTGTCAGGGGTAATAAAGTGAATCAAAATGAATTCACTGTTTAGCTGTCTAAGCTTTCCTTCCCCTTTTATCTTGTCAAGCCTTTGACAGCAGCTTCTCTCCTCACACAGCAGTTCTGGAGCACTGAGTTTCTGGTTAGAAGGGATGGGCAGAGGGTTACCTCTGCGAGATGGAGTGATTGGAGCAAGAGGATGGCTGGATTCCTTCTTGGGTACTAGTGTCAAAGGATCCTAGAGCCTTTCTCTTGGAATGACTCGATGATTTAGGATTGGAATTGGGGATGGGGATGGTGGTTTTGTTATTTCCTGCTGTTCTTTGCTGGTTCTTTGTCCTACCAGTTTCTACTGAAACTTCGCAGCTATCCACCTGGGGGCAAACCAGGATGAAGAATCAATGGGCTCCTGGGGAAAAAGCAACAGCAGCCCTCAATTTTCCATCATTTTAGGGAATGAAAGGCTTTGGAGAAAACAGTTCTGGATAGCTGAGGCTTAGACAGGAAGCCTACATGCTTTACGCCCTTACTCAAAATCTTGAGCCCTTACTCAAAACACACATTGCTCCATTTTTGCTGAATTGCTTTACGTGATGAAATCTATCTTTGATGACTAAAGAAATTATAAGTTTATTTTTCAAGGGTACCCCTTGGAAGAATGATTTTCCTTGCATGAGCTACTGAAACAGCAAGTGAAGGAGATGGGGCTGAATTTATGTCTGTGATTAGCATGGCCCATGAACACTGATTTAAAAAATAAATCTAGGTGTTTTCTTATGATTCACTTCAAGAAGTTGAGAGCTGGGGACAGGGAGGGAAGGGAGGGGAAACTCCAGATAATTAATGATCCTTGTTAAATGGTTTCTGATTAATGAGCCTGAGCTATGGAGTGATTTATTTTCCCTGCTCCCTGCTCTTTTTAATCAATAAAGAGATTCTGGTTGGAGGATTTGCTGAGAGCCCACATTATGTAAGTCTCAAGTGTAATCAGTTTCCCAAGATTTGCCCTTTTTCTCCATGTTCAGCTCTACCTGGCAACCACTTACTAGCCTCCTGCCGTGGGCCAGCCCCTGTGAGGCACTACCAGGAGTGCAGAGATGGGCAAGTGGGAGTGGAAAGGTGGTGCCAGCATACACGTTATCTACATCTGCTATATCACAGGCAGCTGAGGTTTGGGTGAGGAAATTAAGAGGGACTTGATGGGGGATGGGCATTAGACTTGAGCTGGACTAGACGGCCTCAAGCAGCAGAGGTACCTGGGCAGAGGGGATAGGCTGAGTTCAGAGAGAGGGAAGTGTGGGGCGGGTCTGGTTTTCCTGAGGGTTATTGTATTATTACTACTGAGCCTGTGGTATGCGTAGATGTATCATCTCATTTGGTCCTTATAGACTGGCAGACTTTCTGTGAAGAGCTGGAAGTCAGTAGTTGAGGTTTTGTGGGCCACAGGTCTCTCGGTCACAACTGCTTAGCTTTGCTTTGTAGCACGAAAGCAACCAGAGACCACAAATGGATGAGTCTGTGTCCTGATACCTGTCCCGAGATTGTTGACCACCTATTTGTTTACATACATAGGTGGTCAGCTAGAATTGGCCCGGGTTGCAGTTTGCCAGCCCCTGCCTTTTAATATGCTTGATGTTATCCCTGTTTTATGGAGGATAAAACCGAAGAACAGAAAGATTAGTAGAAACTAACATTGCCCGGGGCCAAGGGCCCGCTTGACTAGGTCAGATACCAAAGGCTCCATTCTTCCACACACGCTGCCTCCCCTTCAAAGGTTGGAGGACATTCTGGGGTAGAACAGACAGATGATAAGTCTGCCTTGACTCAAGAGTGAAGAGTGTCCCTTTAATTCAGTGGGAAGTGGGGAGCCACTGATGATTTTTTGAACAGACAATTAGATTAGAGCTGTGCCCTATGAAAGTTCATTTGGCATTGGTGTGTAGGTAAATTAAAGTTGAGAGAAGAGCTCTTGTTTCAGAATGATAAGTTTACTTTGGCAGAGCTGTTTCCAACCACTCTATCCTGTAGAGGTTCTTGTGAGTGTACCTGATACTTGTATGGCCTCACCATGGCTCTGCAATCGCAGTGTGTGTGTATGTGTACTTGTTAAAATAAGTTTAACCTCGGCTTCTTGCTGGGTTATGCAAACTCACAAAGAAGCCGAGTTGTAGAGACAGTACGTCTACTTTAAACAACCTTAATCATCTAAGAAGGGATGAGCTGAGGTACCGGCATCTCATCCCATTCAGCTGTGCCCTTGTTGATGTTCACGTCTCACTCAGCTGATGTTTTAGATGCACATGACTTTAAACTTCATGGTGCCTCCCATGTGGCTGAGGAAATCCCTCTGGGGTTTGAGAGAGCAGTGTGGTGCATCCCCTAGTTAAGGAAGGAAGACTTGCTTTATATACCAGCCTGGCCAGTTTCTGGCTTGTTTTTCTTTTACACTCTGCCATACTTTGTGATTCCAGGTAGGGGATGTTCCAGACTCTTGAAATTTGGCTGTGAGACGGGGAAGAAATCTTTGAGCCATTTGTATCCTGGAGATTCAGGGTGGAGGCTGTGACTGATTTTGTTATGGCCCATTTCATGAAGCTGTTAATAAAATTTTTTATTATTAACTCTTATTTACTGAACACTTAGAATGTGCTGGATTCTGTGACCTTTGTATATATGAGCCCATTTCATCTTCATAATACCAATGATGTAGGTATTATTATCTTGCAAATGACAACACTTAGGCCAGAGGGCTCAGAGGGAATTGGTAGCATAGAAACTAAGATTAAAGCAACTCTGTCAGTTCCAGACCATGCCTCTTTATTGCCCTTCTCCCCAGTTGCCTTCACTTCCTAAGCCCCCATGTGGGTCAGGCCAGGCACTTCCATACAGTGCCACTCTGAGTCTTCACATCAACCTTCTGAAGCAGGCCTTATTGTACTCATTTTACAGGTGAGTAAACTGAAACCCAGAAAAGTAGAGTCACTTATCCAAAGGCATTCAGATAGCAAGGAAATTATCTAGGTTTGGGTTTTGATTACTTTTAAAATCTGGGACCGGGCACGGTGGCTCACACCTGTAATCCTAGCACTTTGGGAGGCTGAGATGAGCAGATCACGAGGCCAGGAGTTAGAGACCAGCCTGGCCAACATGGTGAAACCCCATCTCTACTAAAAATACAAAAATTAGCCAGGCGTGGTGGCATGCACCTGTAATCCCAGTTACTTGGGAGGCTGAGGCAGGAGAATTGCTTGGACCTGGGAGGCAGGGGTTGCCGTGAGCTGAGATCATGCCACTGCACTCCAGCCTGGGCGACAGAATGAGACTCTGTCTTGGGAAGAAATAAAATAAATTCTTTCACTGAGAACATAATAGAGGCATGAATCTAGAGTCAGTAGGAGGATGCCATGGAAGGGATGAATAACTCGATTAACATTCATATTTGTATTGAGGGAGGCATTGTAGAATGTTGAAAGGATTGTAAAATAGGTTAGCCTGGGCTCAAATTCTGGCTGTGCCACTTGTGACCTTGGACAGGTTATTTACCTTTCTGCTCTTCAGTTTTCTATTCTGAAAAGTGAACACAATAATAACCTCTGCCACATAGAATGAGGATTGAGTGAGTTAACGTGTTTAAAATGTTTATGTCAGTGCCTGGCGTGTAGTAGGCACTGTATGTTAGGTGGATTTATTAAGCTCCTTCTCTGCCCCCAGGCACTCTTTCAAATGTGCTCTTTTAGATACTTGGCATACGTCATTAAACAAAACAGACCCAAATCCCTACTGTTGTGGAGCCTACAGAACTGGGACCTGAACCCATGTCTGCCTCTTTTCCTTTTAATGTTTATTTTCCTTCCTCTCTCCCTCTTAATAATTTTCTTTAATGCTCTTTTAAATTTCAAATTTCAAGTTGGCCATTGTCATTACAAAGGTGGTGGTCTACTTCCTGAGCTTTCTTTGTGCTTATAAAATTGAAAATACTCTTGCTTTACTGGGTTGTTGGTCTCTGACAACTGGAGAGTCACAGGGAAGGAGACTAGCATGGATTTAAGAATTGGATCCTTGGACTGTGTTGTGAAATAGAAGTACACCGTGGGTGTGCCTCTGCAGTGGAAGACAGAGCTTCTAGGTGGGTGGGTGGTGGACAGGTGCTACAGCTGTCATCTCTTCATGAACCAGATGATGCAGCTCCACCTCATCCCTTCCTGTTATGAGGCCCTCATGGTCCCCAAGTGGAGTAGCCAGAGATGCTGCCTCCTTAGAAGGTCTCTGCTTGGCAAACCTGACCCCAGCTCCTGTTCCCATTCCAGGAGTGTTGGGGAAGGGGGCCATGACCATTGTGTGAGATTACACTGGGAAAGGCATGTGGAAGAATAGGATGGAGGGTGAAGATAAGACCATATGCTGCTCTGGGAGTCACATGGATCCTCAGAGCAGGCCTACTGGTTGAGGTAGAATGATCACCTTCATTTTGGTGGAGACATCATGGAATTAGTACTTGAGCCTGTTGCTACTAACCAGTTGAGGCAGGACATTCTCTGTTTTCCAGTCATTTGTTCCTATCCCTCTGAAAAAAAAGAGGTGCTGATACCCTAAGGCCTATGTATTCACGTATACACTCTTCTGCAAACTCACAAATCCATGCATGGAACTTGGCACTCAAAATCAGTGAGAAGGTTTTTTGTTTTGTTTGTTTTTGGCTTTGATGGTTGGGGAGAAAATTTTCAGGCAAGAGTTTTCTTGTGCTTGTTGGCCTGTTTGGAAAGAAAATATTCTTCTGTTCTGACCATTCTGTGACCAGGAAGAGCAGGTCAGATATGTTCCCCAAGGGGGTCTGCTCTCCTGATTCCATGGGTCAGCCAGTCTTTGCCTTCTAAAATGCTGCACACAACAGTGTTGTGTTTAAATATGTTGGAATTTGCTGGGTTTTGTTCACAGAATCCCAACAGTGAAAATGATGCCTGGCTTTTAAATTAAACCGATTAAATTTGAGATTATTGTGAGGCCATAAATAACTTCACTCACACAAGAGTAATTGAAGGGGCTCTGTTTTCATACTTGGCTTCTTTTCAAGGGACCCAGGCTCCTGAGAACTCAGAATAGCTCACTAGCCCTCCTTACCCTGAAATGGCCCATTAAGAGATGCCTGTTGGGTGGTAACCTCCCCATACGTTTTCTCAATAAAGAGAAAAAGATGGGAAGGGGTGGGGGAGACTTTGCTTGCATCTAGAGTCGCAGCCTCTCAAAGCTGCAGCCTCTCAAAGCCGTCTGGAGCAGACTGTTTAGTTCTGTGTCCCCTGTCTCATTCAGGCCTCTGCATGTTTTGAAGCTTTCTTTAGTTTTTCCCTGAATCTTGACAGCAGTTCTCTCAATAGGCTAAGGCCCAGCTATGGTTAGCTGAATGCGTGATCAGCACAATGCACTGAATTTTAATGGTGCTGGCTGGCCCTGAAAGCTTGCCAATGGGACAGTGGCCACTGTGCCGGCCCGAGCAGCTGTCTCAGATTCTGAGAGGGGATCCGACTGGCTTCCTAAAGTTGCCTATTTGCTTTTCTTGCAGATCTACACAGACTGGGCCAATCATTATCTAGCCAAATCTGGCCACAAGCGTCTCATCAAGGATCTCCAGCAAGATGTGACAGATGGCGTCCTCCTGGCCCAGATTATCCAGGTTGTGGGTAAGAGCAGATTTTACCTTGTGGGTAATGAGTTACAGTGGAGCCATCCCAAAAGGCTGGGGTGAGGGGAACAGAACACTGAAATCTCTCAGAAGGCAGCTTTCTGTCTCACGTCTTGACAATTGATTTGATTCGTGTTTTGACTCAGGTTGTGTGAGTACCAGCATTGATTTTATGCTTTTCCTGTTAAGGTCACATACACAGAAATATCATCTTGATTCTCTTAGAAGAAAGGCTGGCCAAGGCCAGAGGAAAATGCTGGTGGTTTGGGGAAGAGGTGTTCTGCCCCACTTCTTGCCTCCCATTATCTTTCTGGTTCTCTCATTTCCCCCTTTGTATGGTACTTTTGTGGATTACTCTGGAAATATTTCCCAAAAATAAGTAACATGGGGCTGGTTTAATCTTGCCAACTCTACTTGGGTCTGACAAATCAAAGACTAAGACTCCAGAGAGGGTTAGATGGTCCTGGTTAATACTAGGGGATGGGAACTTGAGCAGTGGAATTTTTCATGCCTTGGCCATGTGCTGGGAGGAGAGAGTTCCTCCAGTGAAGGCACGTGGGTGGATACTGGCCACAGCTCTGCCTTGGGCTTTAAGGCAACCATCCCGTGGGCCTGCCTGAGAGCCCACAGCAGATTGAGGAGGCTTGGAGGTCAATTGGACAGCATTAGCCTGATTATTGTCGCTGGTAGCCTTGACTAAGGGAGAAGATGCAAGGAGAGGACAGGGCCCAGCCTCTCTGGCGTGTTGTTGTTGAAAAGTTGCTCACCCTTCAAGTGTGAGAAGTAGTCTTTCATAGTTGGAGCTCTGCTTAAATCGGTGGAATATGTACCTGAAAACACAGAAGGTTGGCCTTAGCTGAAACATTTGGACTATTGCTGCCATTCAAAGAGAAAGGAGTTTGTTTTCCCTGCTGTCTTATTATTTATTTCTTAAGACTACCCACCATTGATTCTCCTCTTCTCCTTTTTCCTCCTCTCCCTGTATTAGTTTTCTGTTGCTGTATAACAAATTATCGCAAACTTAGCCACTTAAAACAACACGTATTTATTATCTCACAGCTTTTGTGCATCAGAACTCTGGGCATAACTTAGCTGGGTGCCTCTGCAAGGCTTCAGCCAAGCTGTTGCCCAGAGTTGCATTCTCATCTGGAGGCTTGACTGGGGAAGGGTTTGCTTCTATGTTCACTCAGTTTGTTGGCAGAACTAATTTTCTTGCAATTATAAGACTGTGGGTCCTGGCTTCTTGGTGGCTGTCAGCTGGAGGCCACCATCACCTCCTAGAAGCTGCTCTCAGCTCCTTGCCACATAGGCTTCCCAATATCTGCTTGCTTCCTCAATGCCAGCATGGGAGAAAGCTTCTGAAACAAGTCTGCTAACAAGGTAGAATCTTACCTAACCTAACATAATTGTGGGAATGGCATCTTATCAGCTTTGCCATAGTCTGTTGGTTAGAAGCAAGTCACAGGTCCCTACACTCAAAGGGGATGGGATGATACAAGGGCATGAATACCAAAGTGCAGGCATCATTGGGGGTCTCTGTAAAGTCTGTCTGCCACATTCCTTTTTCCAATTCTTCCTCTTCCTCCTACTCTTCATCATTATTGTCCAAAGCTCTTTAAAAATTTCTCTCATTTTCTCAAAACCCTTTTGAAGTAAGTGGTGTTCTCTCCATTTTACAGATGCAGAAATTGAGGCCCAGTGAGGCTTAGTAGTCCAAAGTCACCTGACTAGTTTCCGTGGGAATTCTAACCCAGCCAGTCTGCTTCTAACGCTTCTGTTCTTTGTTCTACTATATTATATCACTTTTTACTCCAGAGATGCTGAACTTAGTGCAGGGCTTTGTCCTCTTTCACTTTAGTAACCACTTATTGAGCACCAACATGTTCCAGCACTGTACTCCTTGCTAAGAATAAAGAACAAATGTGTGGAAGGCCAAGAACCTCAGAGGAAGGGGTGCCATTTTTTTTTGGTAGGGTCTTCATGGAAATACAACTTGCACCTGAACTGGGTTTTGAAGCCCACATCAGCAGAATCACATTATGCATGTGGGCCTACTTTAACTGAGTTTTGCAGCTGTGGAGAGTTTTTCTACCTGAAACCTTCCCAGGTTTTGGCACAGGCAGCAGGAGAGGGAGTATAAAAAGGATCATACTGAGAGGTCTTGCATTCATTCCAGCTCCATTCCTCCTGATTGTGGGATCAGCTCTGCTGCCTGTTTCTCCATCTTTAAAATGCAGATATCCATACTTGTCTTGTCTGATCTTATAGCCATCTTATGAAATTCAAGTTAGGTATCAAATATGACATGTATTTGAAATCTATGACATGTTCCTGGATAGCACTTGGCAGCAGCTACCTAGAAAGGTATGTATAGAAGGATGATGAGGTCTCAATATCTGTGTCAGTATATTGTGATAGATTAGTCATGTCTGCCTTGGGCTCAGAAGAGGCAAATGGGAGTATGTATGTTGTGCATTTTCTAAACATAGTGCTATGAAAATGTAAGTTAGCAGTTTTATCGTTGTTCAGGAGGATGCTTCCCTGAATCTATTCAGATGAGATGAACTTCCCTAGATAGTGGCGTCTTTAGGCCTAGGGTACTGGTTTGCAGTTCCAGAGACCCAAGTTAGCACCACTTGTTCAGGCCACAACTGAGGCCACTAAATTGCTTCCCTAAACCCTCAAGCACAGGATCGCTCTGTCCAGAGACTCCTGAAGTAAGGCTGGATATCAGCATGTGACTCTCTCGCCAGACTGGTTGTGCTGGGGCTTGGAAACTGCTCTATATGTAGAGAACAGACTAAAAGGAGGATTGAGAAGACAGCAATCATAGGCATCTCCTGTGTGACTTCTTTCCTCAGTTGTCTATCAGCCAGCTCCGAGCATTTACTCTTAGATTGTCTTATGAACGCAGGTCTCTTGGTGAAAGAGGGGGAGAAGCATCTTCTAACTCGGGTGTTGAACTACTGGCCATTTGAACACTTTGCCTTTCAAGTCCATGCTTTCCCCCATACATACCCATTAAAAGAAAATGTAAAAATATATATTTGTATGTGTACACATATTTAATATACATATATGTATATGTAGAGAGAGAGATCCATATCTATGTATCTACAAAAAATTTTCCCAGAATTGGAATCTTGGTGACTTTCATCTTATGCTGGACAGAATTCTAGTGGCTGCACTTGTTCTTTGACTGGCAAGCTCCTACTCATTCTTTCTTTTCTTTTTTTTTTTTTTTTTTTGAGACAGAGTCTCGCCGCCCAGGCTGGAGTGCAGTGGCGTGATCTCGGCTCACTGCAAGCTCTGCCTCTTCGGTTCACGCCATTCTCCTGCCTCAGCCTCCCGAGTAGCTGGGACTACAGGTGCCCGCCACCATGCCCGGCTAATTTTTTTGTATTTTTAGTAGAGATGGGGTTTCACCATGTTAACCAGGATGGTCTCGATCTCCTGACATCATGATCCACCTGTCTCGGCCTCCCAGAGCGCTGGGATTGCAGGCGTGAGCCACCACGCCTGGCCTCCCCTTCTCAACATTTAGTACTCCCCTAAACATTCCTCTGAATTCTATATCACACCGTTCTACTTTCTAGGGATCTGCCACAGCTCTCAACTGTCAGGTTTGGAAGGGGCCTTTAAAAGCCCCAATCTGATGAATGAATTGCTTCTGTAAAAAGTAGTCAACAACCTCTATTAATTACTTCCTGTGATGGGCAGCTTACTACTTTTTCAGGCACTAGTTCTAATGGTGGAGAGTTGGAATCCTTCAAAAGCTCTTGTCTGAGATTCAGGCTGCTATAACAAAATACTAGACTGAGTGGCATATAAACAAAAGACATTTATTTCTTACGATTCTGGAGGCTGGAAGTCAAAGGTCAAGGTGCTGGCAGATTCTATGTCTTGGGAGGGCCCACTTCCTCATTCGCAGACAGCCATCTTTTCACATGGAAGGAAGGCGTGATCAAGCTCTCTTGGGCCTGTTTTATAAGGGAACTAATCCTGTTCATGAGATCTTTACCCTCATGACCTAATTATTTCCCAAAGGCCCCATCTCCAAACACCATTACGTTAGGGATTAAACCTGCATAGAGAATTTTGGGAGGACACAAACATTCAGACCACAGCAGCTCTTCTTTTATTAAGTCCTCCCCTTGGTAGTGTCCCTTCCCTGTAGGGCTACAAAGAACAATTCAATCTGGGGACAGTGTGAGCATCAAAATCAATTGAGGACAACAGTGGATTATAGCCACTAAATAAAATAGGAATCCACACGCCTATGATAATAAATAGATACATTTAAAAATAGATCTATCAATGGAGGAGAAGAGAGGGCTGGACTCTACAGGAGAATGTTGACTGATAAAGGTAGAGGGAGTTGCAACCATCTGGTAGATGGGAGTTAAGGCAAGAATCATCAACAGATGCTGAAATCTAGAAGGGAAAATTTGAGGAGGAGCAGGATTTTTGCATAGTCTCAAAATATCTCTCTATTGATTGCTTATTAGCTGCAAGGGGAAACAAAGTAAGTACTAATTGGAGTATCCAGGTCACATCATGACTAGGTGATGAAAATTACATCACTGGTGAGAGACAGATGGACGTCATGTGCTTCCTGAGGTCATACCCTGAGAAGAACACAGCATCACTTACGTCGTATTCCAGTCAGGGATGGAAAACCTGAAACTAATCATGAGGAATCTCAGACAAACCCAAATTGTGGAACATTCTATTAAAAAAAAAAAAAAAACTGGGCCATATTGTTCAAAAATGTGAATACTGTGGAAGACAAAGGCTGAGAAACTGTTCCAGGATGAAGGAGACTAAAGAGATGTGACAACTAAAAGCACTATATAATCCTGAACTGCATCCTGTGCAGGGCAATAACATGGTCTAAAGGACATTTTTTAGTCAATTGGCAAAACTGGAATGTTGGAATTAAATCAATGTTAAATTGTCAGAATTTATAGCTGTACCATGGGAGACAATATCCTAGTTCTTTGGAAATAAACACTAAGCATAAGAAGCAAAGTGCATGATCCACGTGGCTTACTCTGAAATGACTCAGAAGAAAGATATGTGTGCCTTACAGATAAAGAGGGGGAGGGTAGGAGAGGGAGAAAGGAAAGGAGAATGGATGAGGTATATGAGAATTCTCTATACTATTCCTGTAACTTTTCTGTAAGTTTGAAGTTATATCAAAATGAAAAGTTAAAAAGAAAACATATCTAAATCAAGGCCCATCAAAATTTGCAGGCAGCAAAATTGTGCCTTTTAAGGGACAGCCCCTTTCTAGGCCCGGGAGGAGTGTAGAGATGATGGCATGGTTAAGGACCCACTCCATCATGGGTCGGGTGCTAAGACCCGATCTAGGACGGAGTGGGGATGGTGGGAAGGTGGCAATCACAGAAAGGTTCCTCAAGGAGCTTGCCTATAAGCCAAGACTTCAGACTTTATTAAGAGTGAGACAGGCAAAGCAGTCAGGGAGGGCATTCCCAGCAGAGAAAATAGTGTGTAGAGAGGAGAGCCAGAGGGCCAGCAAGGCAAAGTCGGGCAGGGCCACCAGGTATAAGGCAACAAATTCTGGGCTTTAGCCTAAGAACAAGGGCTGGTGGTTGACGAGTTGATTTTTCAGGCTGGGAAGGGACATCAGATGTGTAACTTCAAGGAAAATCTTAAATGTTTTTTGTTTTGTTTTATTTTGAGACAGTCTCACTCTGTCACCCAGGCTGGAGTGCAGTGGTACGATCTCGGCTCACTGAGGCCTCCGCCTCCTGGGTTCAAGCAATTCTCCCACCTCAGCCTCCCAAGTAGTTGGGATTACAGGCATGCACCACCATGCCCGGCTAATTTTTGTATTTTTAGTAGAGATGGGGTTTTGCCATATTGGCTAGGCTGGTCTGGAACTCCTGGCCTCAAGTGATCTGCCTGCCTTGGCCTCCCAAAGTGCTGGGATTATAGGTGTGAGCCACAAGCCTGGCCTTAAATGCTTTCTACATGCCCTGTTCTTAAGTCTTCATCTATCCCAGACACCCCTGGAGCTGGGCTTCCTAGATAGTGGGATTGTTTGGGACTTTTCCGCCATCATCTTCCATAAGGCAGAAAGTGGGCCTTTTGCTACTGTTCTTTAGGAGCCTTCCTTTGGTGGCTAAGGTTGGATCTGTGTGTTCAGCCTCTTGTTAGTGTGATTATCTTCTTGAGTCATGAGCTTCCCCAAGTTGACAATTGCCTGCCAGCCCATCACAGTGGCATCTCTGTGAATTATTAAGAAGGTTTATGAGGCCAGGATAAACAGCATGAATCAAGAGAGAGACAGCCCTCCCTCCTTTGCTTACGTTGCTGTCACTCAGGGAGGATGCCAGAAGAGTTTGGAGCAAGAGAAGCAGGGAGGGAGAGAGAAGGGGTAGGAGAAAAATGGATAAGAGTTGAGAGAGGAAGGAAAAGATGAACAAAGGAGGATTGGAGAAAAGGGGAGCAAAGGGAGAGAGAGAATTTCTTCTTAGAAGTGGGAAGACCTGATAGCAGCTTCTTTTCCACCACCATTTGGGCTGCCTCTGCATACAACCAGGAAATTCAGACAACATGTAGGACTATCCCTTCTTTCTGTTGATGTTCTACTACCATTATGTGACCCTGGGTAAGTCATTTGCCTTTCTGGGGAGCCAGTTTTTGTCTCTTCCCATTGGCAGGATTGTTAACTGCCAGGGATGGTAAGTGCATTGATGCACAAGCTATACTGAAATGCTCTGAATCCTTTAATGAAGTCTTTTGAAAAGTAATAAGCTTGATGCCACTGTTCTTATTTTAAAAGTGCGCTGATGCTTTCCAGTCACTAACTTGTCACCTTGCATGCAGGCAGGTTACTGCATTAGTGGGGCTAAGAAAGTCTTGAGTACGCTGGGATAAATAAATTACCATTGGCACTTAAAGATGCCAGTTTTAATCACAGATGAGGACTTTGGGGATAAGTGCCTTTGTTTCTTTGATTATCTGCTTTTGGGATGCTGCCAAAGACCCCTTGCCCTGAGTTAATAAATTCAGCTTCGAAGACCAAGCTCTTCCTTCTTACCAGCAGAATCAGAGCTGCTATTAGCACTCTAATTATTTATGACAACCATAGGAATTCCTGGGAATTTAAGTAAAGGAGAAGTGTTTCAAGTATATGAAACTGGAAACTAGGAGGCCCAAAACTCGTTTTGTAGTTTTATTAATTATTTATTTTGAGATTGGATTAGTCATTTGATTCATCTCTTCCCATATACTCTTTACAGTGGTTGTAATTAGGCTCTACCCCATCAGTTTATTTTGACTTTTGTAAAATGGAACTATTATGCTTGTAAGAGCCATGATATTTAAATTCAAAGAGCACCTGACTGGGTTTAGGTGACAGACCATGAAAAGGAATTAGAAGAGAAATTAGACCAAGCCCTTTGGTTTCATTATTCAGGTGGCATATAAAGAATCTTTAAAATGTCCCAAATGACTTCTTAGGATCACAGTTATCCATCCTTTACTGTAATGAGCACTAATGGTCTAATGCTGAAGTAGGTATTGATCAGAATCCAATGACTTATGACTTTGGCCATCACGAGTATCCAGTTGGAAGACACCTTGATTGGCCTTGATTCTCAAAAGCCACATATTTATTCTCTCCAGTGCTGAGTGTCAAAATCCAAGGTCAGAGCTCATGCCTGCCATAATTTCCCATGTATGAAAGAGTGCCATTTGTCAAGTGTTTGGTTTTTTGGGTCTTTAGTATGTACATCTGTATTACAAGTGGAAGGATAGCTGCCTGAAAATAGGCAGCTATTCTTGATTCATCTCAATGCTCAAGAATCAAGATTTCTTGATTCATTGAGATATTCAAAGACTTATTTCTTAGTTCCATTCAACAAGTATTTATTGTGTGGCTCCTGTGTACCAGACACTGTGCTAAGCTCTGAGGTGATGGTAGGAAATGAAGCACATAAGAATCTCTGTTCTTATGAAGTTTACATGCTAGTGATATATTCTGGTTCATTATATTTTCTAATAAACAGAAGAACAAACACCCATAAGTGATTCCATTCAGTGGTCGCCTTGTTTGTGGTTTTCATGGCACCTCTTTTGGGAGCAAGGCTTTCTACAATGCCTATCCTATTGTTCTTATATTAAGAGGAGTTGAGAAAATGCAATTAGATCTCTGAAGATTGGGATTTTCCCAGGTGGGTCATAAACCTTAACATCTATTACTTCTGGCAAGTTCTAAAAAAAGGTGTAGATTAGACTGAATATACACTAGCCAGTCTGTCTTATGGTGATCAGATTTTTGAACAATTTTCTGCCACTCGCTTGCTTCTTAATTTTCACTTTTCTCTCAAGATAGAAATAGTAGAGAAAAAATAAATTCAATTTGGGACAATGGTTCAGATTTCTAAAATCTTGGAGGCTTGGGACACTGTTATTCTATTATCTTTTTTAGACAGTTTCCAATGGCTTTTCTCTTCATGGAAGTTTTAGGTATCATATTTATTAAAATATGACATGATTTTATTTGGGGAATTCAATTTTGTGAGCAGTTATTAAGCTCTAAGGATACAGATGTGAAACATAAACTACACACGTCTGCCAGGGTCTCACAGCATAGTTGGGGGAAACAAGAAAAGGAGGAGTTATGTACTGGATGATTAAGAACAAAACAGAGACAGGTACAGGGTGCTGTGAGAACAGAGGCCTGAGTATAATACATATTACTGGGTTAATGATTCTACCATTTAGAAAATACTTACTACGTGTTGGGCACCATGCTGAGCATTTTACTGACATCATCTAATTCTCATTGCTTCTCTGGTGAAGCAGGTAGTAGTAACTATGTTTTATAGATGAGGCAACTGTGACCCAAAGAGGTTGAATGACATGCCTGATGTCACACGCTAAAAAACTCTGCAGCTGGAATTCACGCTAACATATCTTTGCCTCCAAAGCCAGTGCTCTAACCACTATGCTTACTGACCTTCTTGTGCTGCTGTATTCTCAAACATAGTCTCTCCATAGATATCTTGGACTGTGTCGTGCCAGGGACTCCTCCATACTTATGATGAACTGCATTCACCCTGGGAAGCTGGGCCAATCCTCCTTTGTATTAGTACTTGTTTTCCTGTGAATGCCATGCAGCCTTTTTTATCACTTCTCTGAGTAGCTGGGTGATATGACTTCACACATGTGTGTCCCTTGATCTAATTTGGACTTACTGTGTGGCATTGGTCAAGTCACATAGTGAGAAAGTGATAAAGTCTCACTTTCTCATTTTCCCCATTTGCCACTGCTGTGGGAATAGTTATTAGGACAAACAAAAACAATATTAGTCTGGCCAAAGATAGAGTGAGATGCTTTCATTTGTGGCTTTTGTCCCTGGGAGCTGAGTTGTAGCTGGACTGATCCACTCTGAACCATTCTGTCTTTTGTGACAGTTGTGTTTGCCTTTCCAAGAGCCTAAAGTACAATCACAGCTCACTCTCTTTCCCAGTCTCCAAGCATTTCCACGATGCCCCATCACTCCAAGACTGTCATCGATGCAGTTGTCTCTGTTTTAGATGACGACCTTGCCCCAGCTGTCCCTGGAGGACGGCAGCTCGATGAGTAAGTCCTGAAGCTTGCTAGATGTGTCTCAGTATTTCACATGCCTGCACTGATTGGACAAACCCTGGTATGGGCCTTAGGACTTGGTTGCCTCAAGTGTCCTGAACATCACTACTGAAAGTGTCTCTCTGGTGATTTATTTTTCTGACTTGTGCTTCCTTTTTCAGCAAATGAAAAGATTGAAGACATCAATGGCTGTCCGAAGAACAGATCCCAAATGGTAAGTGGTGCATAGGTAGCAAATGTTTGAGTTCTGTCAGTAAGCCCTGCCTCTAAATGATATTGACCATCTTGAAAACATTCATACCAGATGCTTTACTCCAGGGGATTATATTAATAAACTCACAGCTATTTCCAAGTAGCCGTGTTCTGCTTTTCTGACATTTGTTGGCATTTATTGAAAAATGGCTGTGATTTTTATGTAGATTGTGAGACAGTTAAAGTGAAATATTGTCCTTGCTCTTAGACACAAATTATGCAGAACTGGTACAAACATATACATGTTTAGTACTTGAAATGTTATGACTCGTTCTGCTTCCTCAAAGACCCACATCAATATGTGTTTGTGTGTGGAGCTGAGGCATGGATGAGGTGATGGTATCTTACTAATCAGAAACTGGAGCATGTGGTCAGATTGCCTTTAAAGGTTAGAATGATGTGAAATCAGAACTGTGACAGGAAATGTGAAATGTGCAGTCACATCTGAAGCTTTTCAACATAACCTTTGCAAGTGATATTCTCTCTGGCATGATGCATTTAAGCTCTGATATTATAGCTTTATACATAACCCCCAAAACTAATCTTTTAAAAATCTGTTCTTTTTCTTATTGCATGTCCTGCACATAATCTTTGAATTAAAATTTATGGTCATTGTTGAGTTCAGAAAACATCAACTTAGTTTTTCACTTCAAAACACATTTCAAGCACGAATATTTATTTAAAAAAATGTATGTTTTCAGTGTCTGTTAAGATAACACTAATAACCTATTTAAAACATGAAGGTGGCAACTTAAGGAAAACTATTTTTTGCTGGACATTCGCTTCCAGAAATCTAAAAAAAAAAAAAAAAAGGCATAATTTGCTTCTCTAACCCCATCCTACCTCCTTTGAGTAGGCACAGTTTGATAGGTCTCATATCAGAATAAACCAAAATGATTGGCATTCCTTGGGTTTACTGTTTAGTTTTCTGAATTGTTATCCCAATGACTTGGGCAAATAGGCAGCCTTTTCAGCTGGCTTTGTTTTTCGTGCACAAAAACATTTTTTTAATAAAGATGTCAGTGTATGTATGGAAGGGGAGTCATTTTCCAGTTTATATTCTGAAAAAGTTTTTGTTGTTGTTGTTCCACTGAAGGTTTTCTTTCTTTTTGATCCAAAGACCAACCACTCCTTACATAGGAAAGTCCCCAGGCTGACATCTCATGGCTACTTTGACTTTTGGAAAAACTGGGCTGCTATTTTTGCTGCAGCTACTGCAGCTGTCTAGGGTATTAATAATTGAGAAAATTTGGATGATAGAAGACTTAATTTTAGTGCAGGCATGCTACACATGTAGTCCTATCTTCATATGAAACAGATGCATTATTTCCCTCCAGGATAGGTACTGATGCAATTGCCCTAGCCTATTATAATGTGCATGTAGAACTGGTGTGTAGAAATCGTCAACCTTTTATTCTATTTGGTGCACCTGTATTCTAAGCACCTTCTGTTGGAGGTTTTGCTTGTTGTTAGAGTCTACTTCCAAGCTTATACAGATTGAGTAGCCCTAATCTGAAATATTTGGGACCAGAAATGTTTTGGATTTTGGAATATTTGCATTGTATTTACAGCATCCCAAATCCGAAAATCCAAAGTGTTTCACTGAGCACTTTCCTTGAGCCTCATGTCATGCTCAAAAAGTTTCGGGTTTTGGAGTATTTCAGATTTTAGATTTTTAGATTTGAGATGCTCAACATGTAATATTGTCACTTCAGATTCCTCTTTGCAAATTTATATGCAAATAAGTTACTTATAAATACTACCATAGCACCAATGCAGTGTTGCAGTTTCTCCATAACTCTTTCAGCCATGCCAGTGCTGTATTGTTTTGTTTTTGTTTTTGTGTGTGTGAACTGTGTGTGTGTGTTTTTTTCTTTTTTAGAACACAAGAATATAAAATCCTATAATTGTCTGTGATAATTAGTTCCAGCTTAGGGGTGAGGAGGCAGACACAGTCTTGTGGTAAGCCTAGCAGAGAATAGTTCAGCGTACAGGATGTGAGTCCAGGAAAATGTAAGAACCTCTGCCACAGTTATTCTATTCTGTAGGAAATAAGTAGGATGATGGTAAGGACAATAGGATCATTGTTCTTGCCCCTACATCACAAAACAATGACAAGTTCATAAAGCAGAACTCACTAGATCACACAGGAAGTTTTTTCGATAGACAGGCATGGGTGATTTTCTGGCTAATAGGACACCTGTGTGCACACAAGCATATTTTGCTCAAGTATGATTTGAGAATATGGTATAGGGTGTGAGCCACCATTTCTAGATTCCTAGGTGGTTAACCTTCTAATTAGACTTTATATGGGTGGCCAATAATAAACATTGGTTGTTTGCTAAATATTGCCTGTTTGGAGGATACCAAAGGAGGAGATATGTAGAAAGCATGGCAGAAGGAAGATGACACACAATGAGATGAGAGCTTGGGAAGTGTATCCTGTTAGGAGGGTAACGGGCTCTGCCAGAAAAAAAGAAAGTCAGCATAGAGTTAATGTGGTCACTCCCTAAGAAAACAGATAGAGCACCTTTAGGGTCCTTTAATAATGGAGACAAAAGCAGTTTTATTTCAGAGCAGGAATGGAGTGGGTGCTATTTCAGTTTTCAGTGGGTCAGTTCGTATCCTCAGCTAAAGGGTAGGTTAGGAGCATGAGCTTTGTAGGAGGAGCAAGCCCTGGAAGAGGGCACCTTTTTCTCCCTCCCTTCACTCTTCCTAACCCACTAGGCTGTCCAGCTGCTCTGTTCTCTGCCCTAACTCCTGCGGTCTTCCCAGAGGATAGGGAAGTGAAAGCAGACATTTGTGGAATATGGCTTAGAGGATTCCAGGGGCAGCAGTGCGTAATCATAATGGGCTTGGCATTGTGTACTTTTAGACTGTCAATCTGCAAGCAGTCACAGAGTGCCTGCTAATGCCAGGTGCTGGGCTAGGCCAAGCTGAATACACAGGTGACCAAGATGTGATCCCTGCCCTCAAAGAACTCAGATGAGTGGGCAAGAGACCAGAGAACAATTAGAACAATAGACTACTGCAGCTGCGCCCACAGACATCTGTGCATGGCACAGTGGGGACCTATTCTACCCCCAGGACAAGGAAGGTTCCAAAATAGCTTCTAAAGGGTTAGTCTTGAAAGGCCAGAGAGTTCACCACAAGAGACGATGGGTGGAAGAGGATTCCAAGCGGAGACAGCCAGGCATGGAACCCGTTTCTGGAGAATGGGTTTACCTGAGGATATCATGGATCCCACAGAGGAAGGTTTTACAAACAATCATTCATTGACGGTACCAAATTGCCACGAACTGTGTCTGGTGAGGCTCTTCTAGCCCCTCGGCAACATCAACTCCTCGTCCTGCTGTGCCTAGGGTGAAAGGAGGGGCATGGAAGAGCCCAGAGTACAACAGACTCATAGGCACAGAGGTCTTTTCAGACCTGGGATAAGCCTTCTGTATGCTTTATCACACAGATTCCTACATCTGGGGGAGAAACCTCAGAACAGAGTTTTCTAAAGCAAAAAATTCAAGGTCATCAATTCCTGTGGACAGAAGTTCAGCCATGAAATTCGGGAAACGGAAACACAACCCAGTTGGAAGCAGCTGTTAATATTTTTATAGCAGCACTAATGTGCATCTACACAGTTCTTTAAGGCTTATGAGCCCATGACACATTCAGTCCTCCTGACTGCTGTGGGCTGGTGTAACACTCACACCTTTTGGGTGAGAAACTGAGATGCTGTTTCCGGGACGCAAGCCTGATGCTTTTCCATCAGCATTTGTAACCCTCAGTGCCGCCCTCCTCTTGGCCTTCATCAAATGGCACCAGGACTGTAACCCAAAGGCAGAGAGGCACAGCAGTGGCTTCCCTTTCCTGGAGCAAGCCCAGCCTTGGCTTGTTTTTAAGGAGCCCTTTGCCCTGTTTCAGTCTGACCCAGATGCTTTTGGGGCCAAATTCTTGGAGATGGAGCTTTAGAAACAACACTCCCACCCCATTCCCTCTCCCCCACCAAATTCATCCCCTTGGCCCTTAAGTAAGTGTGTGTGTGTGCGTCAGAGCTGGTTAAAATGTTTTGTCTATTTAACATTGCCATGGCAACCAAGGGGCATCTCTTTGGCTTTCAAGTGGTGTGTTCAGCAGAGTTATGTGTTAGTGTGGAAGGAAAAACATTGCTTGGAGGTTAGCCAGCGGGTGCTGGGGCGGACCTGCTTCCCAATTTGAACTCACTATACTCAAGACATTGGGGGCATTGGCTCACTTTGGAGCCTGGGAATAACCAGTGGCAGGGGGTGGTTTTCTTTTTTCGTCATAATTATTTTAAGCAGCTTGCCTTTCTGTTGTTGATGAGGAGAAGTGCAAAGTTAGGGAGGCTTGCTTGCCTTTTCAGCAAAAAAGCCCCAGGCCTGCTTTCCCCTTTAGCTGATCTTGGGCCTGGGGTCACCTGAGCCCAGAGCTTCCTCTGGGCTCTTCAAGGAGTCCTCCTGCCTTCTTCCCTCAGTGCATCTAGACTGAGGGCCAGCCTGAACTTGGGGACCAGCCAGGCCAGGTTTCCAATTCCTTTTCTGCTATTCTGCAGCCTTGAGCTAATTACTTAATTCTTTGAAGCCTCATATTTCCTTTTCTATGAAGTGGGGTTGATAATAATACATACCTCATAAAGTTTTCATGAAGACTAATGAGGCAATGAAAATGATAATAATGGATAATAATAATTAAAGTGACAAAATACAACCAAAGCTTACAGCGTTTGCCTTGTGCTAAGCACCATTCTAAGTGCTTTACAAATACAGCATGTCCCCTTAGTTCATCCTCCCAATAGCCCTTTGATGCTGGTGATCTTATTATCCCTATTCTCCTGGCATATAATCAGCACTCAGTATATGGCAGTTGCTATGACAATGAAGATTTCTTTCAGTGGCCATTCATGTTTTGGGAGACATGGAACCCTTTGGAAATCTGAGAACCCTTCAGAAATCTTCTAGCTCTCTCCTCCCCAGATTGCACTTACCCCAGAATTTTGCATACAACCTGAGCAGATCATGAACCCCAGAGGCCAGCTCATGTATGCCCTGGGGCTCCATAGACCCCAGGTTTGGTGCCCCTGCTGCGTAGGGCACAGCTCTGCTTCTTGCCCTGTCCTTTCAGGGAGCTCTATGGAAAATGCCCACATTGGAGTTCCTAAGACAGTAGGAATCTACACTTAGGCACAGAGAAGGGCCAGGTAGTGATTTTCTAACTTCTATTCCATAAGCAGAACCCCTCATTTTCCCAAATAAAAGCTATGGAACCCCATATATGAGCGATAAAAGCTGCTATAAGTAGGGATAGGTAGCCCAGGACAAGGCCACCTCCTTTGCAGGAGGCCAGCACCTGGAGAGATGCAGTGGGATGGAGCCTAGGAAGGAACTTGGCAGCATCAGGTTTCTGCTCTGCTCCTGGCTCCAGCCCTCCTTTCTCTGGTCCTCCTCAGTCTCTTTTCTGTGAAAAGACACAGTCGGATTAGGTCTCACTTACCTCTGACCTCTGCAAGGCATCACAGCTGAGAGCAAGGGCTGGGAAGGCCAACTGCTTGTAACCCAGGCATGTCCCTTAGGCTGTAAGGGAACCAGTTCCTATAACAGAGGTAGTAACAGTACCTGCCCCACAGGGTTGTTTTAAGGCTTCCATGGGACAATCTACATGAAGTGCTGGCACGTTGCTGGCCACAGAGTTGCTGGCCTCAGTAGATGTTAGCTCTTTTGATGATTTTTCAAGGGACTTAAGTATTTGTTTAAAAAAAGCAGACATGCCTCGGGAACAGCCAACCCTGCTTTTGGGTGGGGGCTTGTTTAGTGGGGTTTGAATTCATCTGTATACCTACATCTCTCTGAATGATAGCACTGGACTCAAAGGAAACCCCTGAGAGATCTCATGTCACAGAGCAGGGTGGTCAGTCTCACTCAGTCCCATCATAAGTAGCCCTGGATAATCCACTTGGCCTTGGCACTTGACTTCCTTCTATGAGAAATGTGGAAGAGAACAACACCTCGCAGGGTTGCCATGAGATTTTAATGAGCTAACATTTACTGAGTACTCACCATGTACCAGACTATGTGCTGAGAGCCTACTTAATCACTCAGAACAGCCCTATGATAAAGATGCAGTTATTGTCTATATGTTGTACATGGGGACTGAGGATTTAAAAGGTTGCTCTTGGTCCCAGATTATTTACCTAGGCAGAGGCAGAGTTGGAGCTCGAACCCAAGTCTATTTTCAGAGATATGGTGTTTACCTCTGTGACAGAGAAGGGGTATCAAAAATAGTCTCCACCTCACCAAGCCTTGTTCTCCTTAATTTTCATCTGCTGATACAGCAGAACCAGTTAGGCTTAGCTGAGAGTTAGCAAAAAGGGAGGAGATGGAATATTTCTGGAAAGGGCCTGAGTTGACCTGCTGATGGGAACATGAAAGCTGAAATAGGGGCAGGTGGCCCCTTGTGAAAGGCAGCTCCTTGAGTTGGCCTCGAAGAGCCCTGGCGCCAGGTACCTCTGGCTACATTCTCTCCAGAGTCTCCTGGGCCAGGAGAAGGCCATCTGCAGTGGGATCAGGTTTCCAGACCCAGTGACCTTGAGCCCTCCCAACAGCTGCCAGAAAGCCGGCCACATGCCTGGGGAGTGTCTGAGATCCCTGGGCAGCTGAGTTGCCTCTTCCCTGGGCCCTGGGCCTATTTTTACACGGCCCTAAGGGTACACACATGTTGCAGAACCAAGAAGGAATGAAGAAAAGTCCATAGGCCACTTAGAATTTAAAGCAAAGTAGCAGGAGCTCAGGGCCAAGATCAACAGGAAGCATGCACTGCTTCCCGCCCAGGGCGGCACATACACACTATCACTTTTATGTGTTGGCCATTGTTCATTGTCTTTCAAAGGTGGCAACAACCTCCACATCTGTCTCTCTCTTCAGTCATGCCTGTATAAAACTCTCACTGCGTTCCCATTTCCCTCTCCATACTCTTGAGCACAGAATAGAAGATCCTTCAAGATCTGATTACCATCCTCTCCTACCACTTGGCCACTCAAACTCTATGCCCCAGCAAGACCAGATACCTTGCAGTATGCCAAAGAGGCCATGTATTCTCATGCCTTTGTACTTTGATAATGTACAAAGTACTTATTTACAGACAAAGTACTGTCCAGTCTGCTAGGAGTGACCTCCCGCTTGCCCCTTCCTGGGCAGTGTGACCTTTAATATTCAGGTCACTTGTTTCCTCAAGGTGTTGACATAATGAGGTGCCTGTCATCTTTTGTGTCCCCAAGTGTCCTGTGCCTGCCTTTAGTATAACACACTCTCTTGTGGTTGTCTGTTTACTCATCTTCTTGAAGGAGATACCATGTCTTTCACTTGAGTATCCTAAGCATCTGTCATTTTGGTGAATGGCATGTGGTCAGCATTTAGTAAATACAGGATGGGTAGGTGGACAGACAGAAAGACCAAGGAGGGAGCTGACCTGAATGTATGTGTGTGTGACTAGAGGATTGTAACATGCCATTATTCTGATTTCATTATCTACAGCTGAGCAGTGCTTTGAGCACTCAGTATTAATTTGGAAGTTCTTTATAGGATTTAAAAAATAGATATGTAGCACTGTTCTAGAAGTGTCTTTCCCTAATTCTTTTCTTCCTCAGTTTATCCAGAGGACCCAAATAGAACGCTGTAATTACTCTCAGGAATTGTGGTTAATTTTTAGTTTGTTGAGTTTTTTGTGTTGCTTGAGGTGAGCATATTTAAGCACCCTCACAACCACCAGTTTATTAATGTTGATAACAAAAACAATGATAAGGTACTGTTCTAAGTGCCTTACATGTTTTAACTCATTTTATTCTCATAACAGTCGTATAGAATGAGGAATATATTTTATTCATTCCATTAAAAAGAATGGAGAACTTAGACCTTGATGCCACTTGATGTGCTCTGCCAGGGGCCAACTGTGGGTTGTGATAAAGAACCTCTCATTCTTTCCCCTCACACTGTAGCGCCTTTGTCCCTGACTTTCCACCATGCTTTTATTTAATAAAGTACAGCAAACACTTAGAGTAGGTACTGGTTTAGATATTTCATCTGTATTGACTGATTTTATCTTCCTAAAGCTCTATGAGAGCATATATAATTATTATTGTCATTTGACAGATGAGGAAACAGAGAGCAGTTGAGTAACTTGCCCAAGGTCACACAGCTAGTAAGTGGCAAGCTGGGGTTTGTTTGCTGGAAGGCTGACTTGAGAGTCTACTCCCTTAACTGTTATACTATTCTACATGTAAAGAAATTGATTAAAGGAGAAAAAAAAGACTCACTATGACATGGAAAGGCAAATATTCCATTTGTAACCCTAGCCCCTCATCTAGGCATAGGCAGAGGCTCAGGAGTCGACATTCTATTGTGGGAAGGAGATGTGAGATAAGAAGAATAAGCATGGGCTCTGGGATCAGGCAGACCTGGGTTCCACACACGGGGCATGTGTGCTGGGCAAGTTAATTTAATTTCTCTGAGTCTGTCTTCTCATCTGGAAAAGGATAATGATGGAAGCTACCTTCTAGGGTTGTTGTGGGGGGTTATAAAAGGCACCTGGTTTCATCTTGGCTCACAGTGAGTGCACATGAGAAGGTCATTCCCTGCCCTGTTTACAAGTCACATATTTTCTAACTATGGTACATCAAAAGATTTCTTCATATTCAAAAAGTATGCCCTCAGTGGGGTAGCTGAATAATGTCAACCCATCCCCAACAATGTTCACATCCTAATCCCCAGAACCTGTGAATATATTATCTTACCTGATGAGACACTTTGCAAATGTGATTAAGTATTTTGAGATGGGATAATGATCCTGGATTATCTGGGCAGGCCCAATGTGATTACAAGGATTCTTGTAAGGAAGGTGAGAGAGGTGACAATGGAAGTTAAGTTGGAGAGAGAGATTGGAAGTTGCTAAGTTGCAGGCTTTAAAGGTGGAAGAAGGGGCCATGAGCAAGGAATGCAGGTGACCTCCACAAGCTGGAAAAGGAAAAGGAAACAGATTCTCCTCTAGAGCTTCCAGAATGGATGCAGCCCTGCCAAATCCTAGGTTTTA
Organism: Papio anubis; assembly: GCF_008728515.1. NCBI lineage: Eukaryota > Metazoa > Chordata > Mammalia > Primates > Cercopithecidae > Papio > Papio anubis. The sequence goes on from NC_044987.1 coordinate 79,169,733, forward strand.
GCCCACTGAGACTGATTTTGGACTTCTGACCTCCAGAACTGTAAGATAATACATTTGTATTGTTTTAAGCCATTAAGTTTGTGGTTCATTTATTGCAGCAGCAATAAGAAACTAATACACTGGGATTCATGCAAAATAACTCTTGCTATATCAGAGAGTAAGCTATTTGGATTTTACAGCATAGGCTCATTTTGCTGTAAAGGTAGGTTCCTTGGATTTCTGAGTTTACTGGAAGGTGCTTCTATGGTTAGAACCCTTCAGAATGGAGCTTGCTGCATCAGTCCATTCAGAGCACATCACTGTAGGGAAGCATGTGGAGGACAGAGACCCACAGCTTTTTATTTCTAGCACTGTGTCCACATTGTGGGCTGATAGACATACTGAACTGTCATGAGAGAGGCAAGTGCATCTCATCTCAGTAATTAGAAGTGAATATTGCATCTTCTGGACCTCTTTGCCAACGTAAACTCACAAGTAGGTACTTTGTCCCCACAACTAACATATGTTTGTCTTGTTAATTAACATAACATTTAAGCAAATGTTAGGAATTTACCACATTTTATATGCTATTTAATAACATCAAAGCTTTGAAATGTGAATAGTTTTTTTTTTTAATCTTTTTCAGTTCAGTAAAAATATCCATATTCTCAGCACCTGGCATAGGCCTAGGTATGTTAGAAGTGCTCAGCGAATGTTTCTCAGATGAGAAAGCTAAATAAGTGGTCCAACAATCCAGGAGTTTCAGAGAGAATGGAGTGATGTGACACATCACATTTTAATATTTTGAATGCACTATGTAAGTTTAAGTGCTCTCAAGAAATGTGAGATTCAGTTTCTTCACTCATAATTTTATATTTTAACTCAGTTATAAAGGTAAATAAAAAGACACCAAAATAACAGATTATTTACATTAATAAGGGAAATGGTGTTTGGGTTGGTAAAACCTCCGATAGCAGTGTTCAAGCTTTATGTGTGAGAAGCACCTGGAGAGATTATCAAAACAGATTGCCGGACCCCACCCCCAGAGTTTCTGATTTGGTATGCCTAGGGAGGAGCTGGGGAATTTGCATTTTTGACAGTCTCCCAGGTTACTGCTCTGTGACCCACCACACTTTGCCAAGCATGACACATTGTCTCTGAGTTAAGTAACAAAGCCTCTTTGCTTGGATATGACTGAGCAAACATGCATTTAACTATATATGAGTTTGTAAAGTTGTTTGCAGTTTTAAAAGTTAATATGAGGGAATCCTTTTGCTTTTTTGGAAAGGTTAGGATGCCTTTAAGCTGGTCCAACCCGTGGCCCACAGGCCGCCTGCGGCCCAGGATGACTTTGAATGCACCTCAACACAAAATTGTAAACTCTCTTAAAACATCATGCGATCTTTGTTTTTGCGACTTTTTAAAAGCTCATCAGCTATTGTTAGTGTATTTTACGTGTGACCCAAGACAATTCTTCTTTTTGCAGTATGGCCCAGGGAAGTCAAAAGTGTGGGCATTCCTGCTTTGTACATTCTTTTTTCTTAGAACTATTGTAAGTTCCAAATTGATATGATCTGAACTGTGCACGTGGTCATGATCTGATTGGAGTTTGAGATGCCTTCTCTACCCCCTTCCAGCTCACTTAACCTCTGTAACTTTTTTTTTCCACTGAATGTTTGGGGTGACAATTCTTTAGCATAGTGGGCTTAAATGCCTGTGTCCCCACTAGACATTAACTTCTTTGAGGACAGGAGTCGCATCTGTCCATTTGCTCACACTGCTTAGCAATCTCGTAGATGCTCACTCAGTGCATGTTTAATGAAGAAATTCCCAACACACCTGCATTGGGACTGAGGTGTTGTGAGTGGCAACATGGTGTACTCAGGAAGGTTAAAGAATGTAGCAAATGTGAGGCTGACCGAGGTTGGGGCTGGGGGAAGGGAAACATGGCTACATATCTGAGCTGAAAGAGAAATTGGATGGTGATTTATAACTGTGTGGATTGTGGTTTATATAAAAGCCATCTGGGCCTCATGCTTGGATCCACCTCCCTGCATATGTCTTCATGGAGTTCTTATGTTTCAGCCTAGCATCAAAGGGGTGTTTTTTTGTATATGTGTTGTTTTTTTAAAAATTTTGCCATGAAGTGGAACTTAGCAAGGAATTCCTGTTTGCACTTTGTAAGGTATGATTAGCCTATGGCATCTGCATGTTGGGAACTGGTCAGGTCAGTGGACAAATGCCAGTGTGCTCACTTCAGAGAGTAGAGAATGGTGGCCAAAAGGCTAAGTTGAGATGCTTCTAAAACAAAAATTGAACAGATGCCAACAGTTAGATAAAAATCAATATATTTCATTAAAGTTGATCTTTTGTGGATTGGCATGCAACAGGCAAAAAATTGACTATAACTGGGTAGCAGCTGCCTCCTTTAGGTAGGTGTGGGCTGTTGGTCACAATCTCCACCATTCCCTATTGTCTTATACCTAACCCCTTTTACTCATTTGTTACCAGCCTATCCCCCTGCACACATTTGAGGTTTTTGATCCCTAAATGATTGTATTCTCATAAGTTTCCTGAGCTTCCTCAGGAATCCTAAGCACTGGCATATGGTAGCTTGAGATATCTCTGTTTTGGGAGCGTTTTGATTTGGAAATAAGGCCTATAAATGTTTATATTGATTTAAATTATTCTTGCTCCTGAAGATTTAAAATACTACAGAAGAACCTAAATGTCTTCCCTAAGGAAGTTACTTCTTCCTCTGTGAAGTGTCCTGTTTAAAATGTAAAGGTTAGATTTGGTTTGGAGGGACTGATTACTTATTGCCTTGTTGTACTGCTGAAGTCAGAGGGCAGGAAAAATGACCAAGAAAGGTGGTGATGTTTCTCCTCAGCTCTGGCAAAGCACTTGCTGTTTGGTTGTTAATGCCCCATGTTTGCACAGGGCTTCGTAGCTTACAAAACATTTCCTATTGTGTTCAAATTCTAACTCTGCTATTTAACAGCTGTGACTTAGGAAGGCTGTTAAACACCCTGTGCCTCCATCTCCCCATCTGAAAAATGATAATAATATCTTTCTTATCTAGTGTGGGTTAAAAAAATAAAAATTAACTGAAATAATAATGTATGAGACAGAATTTAGCCCAGTGCTTCATGTTTCGTAAGAATGCAAATATTAGTTTCTGGCAAGGTCTCTGTACGGCTTTCAAGAAAGGAATAATTATCCCCATTTTACTAAAGGAAAAACTGAAGCTTAGGGAAATTAAGTACCTTGCCCAAAGGTGGCCAAGGAGCCCTGAGAAATCCAAGATTCCCTGGACTTTCCATCTGGTCATCTGAAATCCTTAATTCCCCTTTCTACCCTTGAAATCTCCTCTTAGTAATAGCTCCCATAATGATGAAACTTTGAGATGAGTTGACTTTTCCTATTTCAGTAGCTTTCATGGGTGAGAGGGCTCCCACAGTGGTGGGAACATGGTACCAGTTACACAGAGTTGGATGTCGGGGGAGAACCTGTCCACAATTTAATCTCATATACTTTCCCCTGAAGGACTATGAAGCAAGAAGAAAGGGGCATGCATTCCAGGTTTCCACTAAGGGACTACTCGTGCATACCTTTAGTGGGAGGTTTTCTGAAGTGAGTCAACTTGGCATTAAAGTATTCCTCAGGCCTCCTTCTGTTTCTCCAAGGAGATTGTACAGAGGAAACCCTAACCAGACCAAAGGGCCTTTCATGGTTAGCCTTTGGATAGGGTATTTCTTCCAACTTGGTCTTTTCATCTACATACATTGCATAACCAGTCTTGTGAGACTCCTTTGAGAAGGATTTGCCAAGATTTGATTTGAGTTTCAGAATTTATTGGTTGCCTCCTTTTATGAATGATTATCAAGTGCTCTCTGTTTATAATTACCCAGCAGTTTAATTTTAGCCCTTGGGGTGGGTGGAGGGAGCCTTCCTGATATGTGGATATATAGATAGAACCATATGGAATGACCAATATTTAACCATTTTTTACCTACAAAAATGGCAGTTTTATCTAGTTCAACCAAAGATTTGGCAAGGATGTAAATAGTAACAGAGATTAGCATTCTATGATGACTTAAAAATTATCACTTTTTCTTCACAGGTGCATTAGGTATCTTGTGGCCTTGGAAAGCTCAGGGATATCCTGTAATGGAATCTTTCCTTGTCTAGTTTGCTCTCCTTTTTCAGTGGATTTTGGTCATGCCTCTGACATTGTGGCTGTGGCAGTAGGCAGTATGCAGAGTGGAGAATTAGTTATTATATGCTTAATTATTTTTAATTTCATAATTCCTAATCGGCTGGCATGTAGCTCTTTGCCTTTATCACAGACTTTAGAATTTGAAACTATTGGCCAAATCGTTTCTTAGTATAAAATGTTTTGTGTATTCCTTGCAAAATTCCCCCAAATTATATATTCACAGTCATCAGTGATCTAGCATTCAGGTGCAACTCCTTAGCCATGCCTACAACTAGCTTTTGAAATAAAAAATAGATTGAGGTAATGTATGTGGAAGTTTCTAGTATTGTGCCTGATATGTAATAATCACCCACTGATTGCTAGCAGAATTTGAAATTAGAGTGGAAACAATGGTGATTTGGGGTTAGATTTCTCATAGACATTAACACAATAGGGTGTACTATAAAGGCAGAGAATAGCAGACCATGGCCTTCATTCTAGCCATCATCAGAGTAGGTAAGCAAAGTCCTGCAGGATTCTGAATTGAGTATTAACGCATTCAAAGGTATTTGCTTGGCTTCGTTTCCTGCTTATGGATGCCACCAGGAGAGGTCTTACATTTAAGTACATACTATCCTTGGAATTTCAGGAAATGCATGGATTGACTGTTCATGAACAACCAGAAGAACCATAAGCTGCCGATAGTGGCAAATTGGCTGAAGCACAAAGCACAAAGCTGACTTACACAGGCTGGTGTGAGGGAACTGGTACCAAGCTGAGGAGTGAGTTTCACTCTTGGCCTTCCTCTACAGATTTTTCCATTACCATATTCCTTTATATCTACTTATTTTGTGGGTATAACGATGTGGTCTAGTGATCTTCCAAAACTGAAGATTCACTGCACTCTAGAGACATATCTACTCCTGAATTTCAAGGATCTGCTGTCTTATTTAATTTTGCATTTATATTCTGCTACCTCTTGAAGATTCTATGGTGGCTTATGGGTTTAAGCATGTAATATGGCAAAGGTACCAAAAAAACAATCCAGACCTTTTTAAAAGAGCATAGTGAGTAAGTGTCAGGCTTTTGAGTAGGTGCCTTGATAAGAATAAGTTGTCCCTTAACATATTTGTGACTGTATGTTTAGTGGAGTGATTGTTTACTTGAAGTCAACTCTTGCCCAGGAGACTAGCTGCTCCTTGAGGGAAGGACCACACTGTCTTGTCTGCCTGCATTTTCTGCCCATTGAATAGGACTGAGAAGAGAATAGATGCTCAGTCTGTATTTTCGAGGAATGAACGAGACTGTCAGATTCCAGGTAGTTGCACTGGGTGACATCTCCAAGTGTCTGTAATCCCATTCTCTCTACCTCTGTTGTGTACCTTGGGGGACTGGAAGTCAGGAATTTTTTCTTAAAGTTTGAGTCCAAGTTTATGTCCTCCTCTGTGGGTAAAACCAATGTTTTCTGCAAAAACTATTTGGTTTTTAAAAAGTAAAATTGATATATGTATACATTGTATAATGATTTCCACAGTCAAAATAATTGATACTTCTAGTACCAGGCATGCTGTACCTTAGATCTCTAGAACTTGTTCTTTTTAAAACTGGAAGTTGATACCTTTTGACTACCATCTTTCCATTTCCCTCATCCACCAGCCACTGGTAAACCACTGTTCTGCTCTCTGCTTCTATGAATTCAACTTTTTATAATCTCACATATAAACAAGATCATGCAGGATTTGTCTTTCTGTACCTAGATTATTTCACCTAGCATCATGTCCTTCAGGCCCATCCATGTTGTTGCAAATGGCAGGATTTCCCTCCTTTATTATGGCTGAATAATATTTTATAATATACCACATTTTCTGTATCCATTTATCCTTTGATGAATTGCACACTTAGATTATTTTCCTAACCTGGTAATTGTGAATAGTGCTGCAGTGAACATGAGTCCCCAAATTAAAAGGAGCTGAGCAAGGCAATAAAGCAGGAGGAGAAGCAGTCTGACATGGGGACTCATAAGCTGTGTCCAGCCCCTGATTCCCACATTCTGAAGCTTTCCTGTTTCAAAGCCACCATGAGAGCTTGAACTGGCTTGCTGTAAACGTTAATGCTTGAATGGCCAAATATCTCTTTGAAATACCAATTTACTTTCCTTTTGACAGTGGTAGTTCTTATGGTAGTTCTATTTTTAAGTTTTTGAGGAACTTCCATACTGTTTTTCGTAATGGACTGTTGACTCTCCTTAATGAAAGCTATTTGCCTAAAAGGTCTTAGACTTTCTCATGTAACTCAATAGAAGAGACTTGGACCACAAAGTTTTTTGGATAGATAGTTGTGGTTCTGGCAGGGTAAAAATGAATGCTAGTGACAAATTATGTATTCGTAGAAAGGCTGTACTAGTGTCACATAATTTAACAAGTCTCAGAGTGTCTCACACTTCGAAATGATCTTTCACTTTCAGGAAATGCCACTGGTATGAAAATTCTGCCATTATGAAATTACATGAAGAATGAGTCCTTTTAGAGCTCTAAATATGTGAAGTTCCAGATCATTGACATATATCCACCCACCCAATCCTCTCAGTAATGGTGGGAGATAGATATCAGCATTTCATGTTACAGATGACAAATCTAAGGCTTGAAGCAGTTAATAATTTTCTCAGAGTCTTGTGGGCATCTGTCAGGGAGCCAGAACCAGGGTAGAAGGAGTCCAAAGTCATGTTCTTTTAAACAGATATTGTCACCTAATAATTGTGGGCAAGAGGTAATGTGGGAAGCCAATGGCAGTCCCTTCGGTCGTGATGTGAATTTGTTTATCAGCAACTTTTCAAGAAAGAGTTGTGGAGAAGTAAGCATGACATCAGGTTATGGAGAGGGCCCAGATTCCTGGAGAGCTGTGCTTGAAAGGAAAGCCGGGGGGAGGAAACGGAAAGCAGATAAGCCTGTTCGATTCTCTGTTTCACCAGGGGCCAACCCAAGACACAGCTTTGGAATGTCCTGTCCTTAGAACTATTGCCCAGGGCCACTCATGCCTAAAATTACAACACAGTAACAAAAACTACCAGTTGTTGGGCACATATTAAACATCACAAATATATCCTCTTGTCTAATGACAACCACCACCCTGGGGGGTAGGTGTTATAATGCCCATTTTATAGATGAGGACACTGGGGTAACTTGCTGAACATCATAATTTAGTAAATGCCAGAAACATGATTTGAATCCAGACTTGTCAGAACCTAAAGCCTGTATTACATCCTCTAAATATCACTCCTTAGCCCTAATCATTCCCCGTTTGTGTTTGTGTCCAGCTTCTAGCTTGAAGTCCTTGACTTGGAGCAGTGATTCCTTTTGGAAGTGCTAGGAAGTTTTAAGGAGAGTTACTCTGAAATTGTAGCAGGAGAAAGGATATACAGAATGGGATATTGATTGAATGTACACAAAGGTATCCTTGGGCCTTTCTGACAACACTGGTCACCAGTGGAATTTTTCCTCTCATAGGGTCTACCATCTCTAAAAGAGAACAGAGTTCAACCATAAGAGTTTCTTATGGGAACCTCCAGAGTAAGGATAGACTTCTAGAACGTTAGCTACAACTCCCCTCCCAGGTTTCTTTCTTTGTTTCAAGGGAAAAATTGAGAAGTCAGAAAATAATAGGAAAATTATTCTAGGCACTTGGAAGCAAAGTGGAAAAAGATAGTCACTGCAGGAATTTGAGAATCTTGCTTTCAATTTTTTCTCTAGAGATAATTTTCTTTGTATCCATATGGACTTGCCCATTTGCTGTAAAGCAGAGAGACTCTTAAAAAGTTTTTTAAAAAGGGAATTTTTGACAACATCTTGGAAAGCTGAAGTTATAAATATTATAAACAGTATGGTGGATAACACTGCCAAATTAAAAGGAGCTGGGCAAGGCAATAAAGCAGGAGGAGAAGCAGTCTGACATGGGGACTCAGAAGCTGTGTCCAGCCCCTGATTCCCACATTCTGAAGCTTTCCTGTTTCAAAGCCACCATGAGAGCTTGAGCTGGCTTGCTGTAAAGGTTAATACTTGAATGGTCAAAGCTGGGACAGAGTCATGGAGCCCCTCTTATGACTGGACGAAGTTGGCTTTCTTTATAAATCAGCCTGTGTGGCTTACACAAGGGCAGGCCCTGATGCTCCCGAATATTTCCATGCCCAGGAGAACTGGAAGCACCACCATGTGTTTCCCTCATTTCTGAGGTCCCCTTCTAAAATTAAAAGTATAGTGTCAGGACGCTGCAAACTCTGCCTTATGGGGTTGTGCATCTCCAGGACCACACTATGCACCATGAGACATGCGATCTTGTGAGTTTGCTAGGCCCCCCACACTGATACAGGTGGACAAAAAAAAAAAAAAAAAAAAAAAAGAAGGTGGGTAAATCATGTGTAAAGTTGTGGCCTCTAGGAGTATAGAGGAAAGAGACAGATAACACTGCAAGACAGACATTTAGGAGGGCATTTCCCCAAAGTTCGTTTTGCTTTTTGGCTTTGTTTCATTGTTTTCTTCTTCTTTTTTCCCTTTGGAAAGAGACAGAGGAAGGGGTATTAGAAGGATATGGAGACCTCTTAGATACAGAACAGACATTTCCAGTACATGTGACCACAGATGTTGATATTTGCCTCCCATCCCTCCCCTTCTTTGTGACCAGCCCAGAAGCCTCTGGAACCCTACCTTGAGGCCCCTGTTTGACCCATCCCTAACATGAAATAATCCATCCTCCAGCTTTCAGATAGGAAGGACTTGGCTGGGTTGCTACTGCCATGGTAATGGGGCAGGTCGAGGTACTGACAAGACTTCCCAAGGAATGAAGAGACCCTTGCCTTTGCTCCTTCTCTATGTCAACTCCTTTGTGTGGTCAACATGCCCCAATGTGGCCCTGTTTGCCCTTGCTCAAGGGACCTCTCATTGCCCTTCTCCCTTGCCCACCATGCTCCAGCCATTATGACTTTTTTTGGGTTCCCAGAATGTGGTATATTGGATCCTGTATGGAGTCTTTTAGCTTTGGATTCCCTAGGCTTGGTAAGTTCTTATTCTCCCCACTGTTGGTGCCTGGCTAATTCCTTAGGTCTCAGCACAAATTTCCCTTCATTCCTTCAGTCAACAAATATTCTTGAGTAGATCTATTATGTGCTGCACCCTATCCTAGGTGCCTGGGGCTACATCAGTGAACAAAGCAGACAAAAAACCCTATCTGTGGACCTACATGCTGCCGCTTCCTTAAGATATTCTTGTCTGTTACCCTCCCCCTGGCCCTGCTGCACCCAGAGGCTAGATTAGGTCTTCCTTCCTGCATACACGTTCCCAACACTCTTCTCTTTCATGGTAACCATAACAGCTTGTCATCATGTACTTATTTGTGCATTCTTTATTTAATGCTGGTTTCCCTATGTTAGACTGTAGGTTCTACAATGTTGGGGATTATGTCTGTCTTATTCACCACTATATACTCAACACCAGCACATTGGTTGACACCCAGTAGGTGCTGAGTAAATAGGGGTGAAGGAATAGATAAATGAATGGATGACAATTATTTTTGATGGCAAATAGCAATATCAGGTATGAGGGTCCCACCCACTTCTGGGAGGAAGTTGTTTGAGTTGACATATGAGTTTTATGAAGAAGCTACACTGTGCTTCCAGAGTCACCAGAATTTGCAGGTTCTCACTTAGCCTTGCCTGGGGTCTAAAGCTCCTACTGCCTAAGCTTTAGGCATTTCATGATTTACAAAAATGGTTGTGACCATGCCTGACTTTAATGCAGCAGCTGTTTGCCTCTCCTTCCAGACTGGAGATTTCCCAAGGGGCTTGGTGAGAAACTGTTATACCGTAAGAACTACAGTTCCATTTATTTGGTATGCCCAGAATGTCATCTTCCCCTAGGCTGTGGTAGCACCCATAGAGATGGTCTTCGTTTGCATTAATCATTTTCATGCGCTTTGCACTCAGCTACACTGGTATTCAGAGAAAAATGCTGCCATGACAACTGCCACAACAGATGGTATTTGATCAGTCTCTAAGCTACCAGGGAGATATATAGCAGTGCTTCCGAGGTTTGCATATTTTGCGTTATCAGGAGACCCAAGTCCAGCCTTAATCATGATTGAAATGCAAAGTTTTCCATTTGTTTCTTATCTCCTGATTCTCTTTCCAGTTGTTTGGCATTTGTTTTGATTTTTCTAACTCCCTAGCTCTCCTGGGTGGGGAAATACTTCAGGATATGGGAGACAAAGGCCGCAACACACATAGACCATGGAAGTTGCCCTGCAAGTCTAAACTTCAGAGACTGTTGAAAAACTATTCAACTTTGAGATGGCAGTCTCAGCCGAGATTGGCAAAAAGGCTTAATTGCAGCCTGTCTCATGGATGTTCAGGCACTGCACAAGGTGGAGGCCACATTTGGCTCCAAACAAAGGGAATTCTGGGGAGGTGCATCCTGGTCTGCCCCTTTTCTCTACCTCCATCCTTCATCCAACACCTCTCTGCTCCCGGAGTCTCCAAGTCACGTGGTGGTCCCTCTTCTGGGGAAACCCAGAAGAGGGAATGCTGCAAATTCCAGCAACTCAGTCCCAGAGCTCTTGGACCCATTTCTATGGCAACAACTACAATAGCTTCTCACCCAGTCCCCAGCCCCCTTCAAAAACACTGGAAAGTCAGACTTCATACAGATATTTTTCAGCTCATTTTGGAAAGTAGTTTATATTGGCCACTACGTGCTAATGAACAAGTTTGGTCTTATTTACATACTTTGCTGTTTAAGAGTCTTTTCTTTCACCTGCCTCCCAACTTTAATCGGATCCTTATCTCATGCTGTGTGTCTGGATCACACATGAGTCTGGTTGAAGATGGGCACGAGAACATCATTGTGCTGTAATGACTACTGGGGTGCTGCTGCTGGGGCCGTTCCCTCTTGAGATGTGGTAGGAGTTGGCAATTTCAACAGTACTCGAAGATGGATTGTGTTTACCTGTACAGTATTTAGAAGAAAACCTTAAGGTGAATTTTAATCACAAGAAGGACTGGATCAAAGAAACAATCTCCCTTTCTGATCTCCTTCCAAATGAAGCCAGGAGGTTGGAAGCCACATCTGACCCCACTCTGCTTCCCAGCCTCACTCTCTTCCTGGGGTGCAGATGAAAGAGCGTGGGTCTCGGCCGCCTTGTCAGCAGTGATTTTTAACCTTAATGGAATCTTATTAAACAGTGGATTTGAGACTTGAGGAATGTTTTTTGAACTCCTTCTGTGAACAGAGAAATCATAGTAGAAAGGTAAAATTCAAGGCACTTGATGGACTTACGAATGATCTTTTAAATAATGACCATGTTCTTTGTTTTAACATTTTCTGGAGTGCAGACCAGCCATCTGCTTTTGGCTCCCTGTATTTCTTCTCTGTAGAAGAAAACACTGGTGCCCTTAGGCTTTTTCTGTTCACCTAATAAAGGAAGATCCTAATGCTTCTCTTGTTTATGTGCTCTGATTCTTCCTGAGACAGACAGGAATCAAGGTGTGTGTTGAATGGCTCTGTGGACCCTAGAGGAGGATTATCTAAATGCAGGCTCCTATGTATGATGGGCAGGAGGACTTCCTGGTTTCTCACCCAGCTCTGTCATTTACGTTGACCTGTGTAATCTTGGTCAAAAATCTGACTTCCTTACCTCACTTTCTGTATCACATAATACTTGCTAAAACCAACACCATCCAAAGAATTGAGTGCCATGCTGGCGCAGAGCAGACATCTACACAACAATGTTGACTGAATGAATGCTTGAAAGAATCCTGCAACTCAGGGCCTCTCAATCTCAGCACTGTTGACATTTTGGACTGGACAGTTCTTTGTTGTGAGAAGCTGTCCTGTGCATTGTAGTATGTTTAGCAACATCTTGGCCTTTATCCATAAGATGCTAATAGTACCCTGCCCCCCTTGTGACAGCCCCAAATGCTGCCAGTTGTTGACAAATTGGTCCTTCACCTCCACCCTCCATCCCTAGCCAGTGGAGAGCTACTGATCAAAATTATAAAATTCTGTGAAAAAAATGACAGGACTTTAAAAAGTTAACAAAGAAGAAGTATTCGGGTAACTTATTTATAATTATCCTTTTAATAGCATCGGACATTAAAAGAAAGTCCAGCAGATGGCTGAATTGAAATGTATCAAGGCTAGCCTTGCAAACAGACACTATCATGTACTTTAAATGATGCTGTATGTGTTGAATGTTCCATAAATATAAGTAATGTACTTTATGCTTCTTGGAATGTGAGCTCTGTAGAAATAGTGTTGTAGTAGAACAGTGCTTTTCTTGAATATGTTGGCAGTTGTCTTTATTTTTTTATTCAGTGCCATATTGCTGGACTATTGCTGAAAAAACTTAACCTACCTCATCAGCCCACCTCCATGACACTTTCCAGGATAAATATCAAGTGTACTATTTTTGAATTTGCAATTAGAGATTCAGGGATGGTGAGCTTTTTCTTTTTCTCACTTTCCATGGGAACAAAATTGCCAAAGCCTCACTTACTAGCCATGTGCAAGATATTATATAAAAGGACTGGGAGAGAATGATAGGAAAAGGCAAGCAGTAGAAGAGGGATTTTATAATTTTATTATGATTTAAATACTAGTGTCTCTTTTAGGGGGCAACAAATCCTTTTGAGTGGATTTGGTATATTACCACTGTGTACAACAGTAGAAATAAGCACTGATAATTAACATTTTTTCTCAAAAGCAGGGTTTCATGGTATGGTGAAGTGGCATTCAGAGGCACAACTGTTATTACACTTACAAATGAGAGCAGATTGCTCCAAGACATCACACTCGGGGTACTCCCAGCCAGTCTTTCCTTTACTTTCCCCTCCCCTATTCCCTCTAAGCCAATAGCACCTGGTTGTCTGCATTTATGTAAATGCAGGCTCCTGTGTATGACAGGGAGGAGGACCTCCTGATTTCTCACCCAGCTCTGCCATTGACATTGACCTGTGTAATCTTGGTCAGAAATCTGACCTTCTTACCTCACTTTCTCCATCACGTAATACTTGCTAAAACCAACACCATCAAAAGTGGTCATCCCTGGGGCTGGACAGGGGACAGGAAAGATGAAAATAAAGCTTACCTTTCCTCCATGTATATGAGAAAGGACTTTCTGCAATGATGGCAGGCATAACGCATAGCATCAACATTTAGTTCGCAGCAAGTTGCATTCTGCACCTTTTTCTAGAGATGAGAAAATGTCTTCCAGATGAGGACCCTTGAAGTGTAAGATGGAGGTTGGAAAGGAGATGGGAACCTGTGCTAAAAATGCAAGGATGGAGTAACTTCAAGCTCAGGGTCGAGTAGAGTCTATAATACGGGAGCAGTTTTATTCAGGTGTCCCATAGCTTAATTTAAAGTCCTTGGAAGATGTAAAGACTGGGAGTAGATAAGTCATAAAATGCCAAATGTCAGTAGGCGGGTGGATGTGATCTTCAGGAAGACTGCCTTGGAGCTAGACTCTACTCAAATTAGAGCTCTTAAATGTAGACACTTTACATTTTCTGTGGCTATGAAGGAGCATTGGGAAATTGCTTGGGGTTGAAGAAACAGGAAGGGTCACATGTATACTGTGGAAGGCTATCATTTATTAGTTCAAAATAAATTCCATGGGTTAAGTACTGATTTGAGTTCATAGGAATGTTGATGGAACCTGGGAAGTAATGAGGGGTGGGGTGATGGTGGAGGGGAATGAGTGGGGTCCCCATTGTTAAATGCAAATTGTGTGAAATTTAAAGATCTCTGTGCTAAGTCTAAAGAAATTTCTTTTACTTATGGTACCCATTGACATTAATCAAGCCAGAACATTTTCCTTTAAACCAAAAAATAATTAGCCCTGACAACTGAAGTCAAATTAGCCTGTTGGGAATGACCTAATTGTTCTTTTGGGAAGGCTGGACACTGGCTTGCCCTTGGCTGTGGCGTCAGCCCTGGCAAACCTGGGAGATCTCACAGATTCTGGCGGGTCCCTTCTTGTCACAGAAAGCACAAAAGACAGAGGGGTTCAGGAGGTCACAGCCGTCCCCAGTCATCTGCAATGCCTCCCATCTGGAAAATTTTGTGTGTAAATGCTACCCAGATTCCTGCTAAAACTCCCATTCACTGTTTGTACGTTTGACTGCCTGCCTCTTTGGTGGCTGGCAATTTCTCCCAGCTGCTGGTAGATGGGTGTGTCCACTAACCTTTTCCCCACCTCCATTTTTCTGGCAACTGCTCTAGTTTTCAGGATTGCACTGGTGGTGGCAGTGACCAAGATGAGAGCTCCCATTCTGCCCTGGTTATTTTTGGCAGCTGTGAGCAATGCAAGGCCTCGACTTTTGGCACTATGTGGTTGGGATATTAGGTAAACTTTTCCTGTGCAAGTATAGACAAAGAGTCCTATCTTGCGTTCATTCATCCATCGGCCGTTTTTACAGCATTCTGTTTTCCCATTGTTCCTAATAAGAGATGGCTCTGGAGAGCGTGAACATTTATTAAATGTATATTGTTGTTTTTCCCCCCTAGATTGAAAACATAGATGCCTGCTTGAATTTCCTGGCAGCTAAGGGAATAAACATCCAGGGGCTGTCTGCAGAAGGTGAGTCAGAGCGCTTGTCATGAAGCTGCCTCATAATTAGAAATGCCCACCTGTTACTTATGAATGATATTAACACAATTAAGACAAGGGATGTTGGTGGGCTCCTCTGGTTTTGTTTTCCTTTAGGTTCCTCAACGGTTGCCTAGACTTGAGGATGCCAACATTATTACTCACCAAAGACTCACTCCAAGAAGGTAGATTCAACCATACCAGCTGCCTCTGCAAGACCCTGAGAGGGTAGTGAAGGGAAAGCCATCCTATTTGAGAAAGATTTGCTTAAACAATCCTGGTTTGATTCACCTGTCTAGTAATTCAGTTAACTGTCAAGTCAGGCCTTATCTATGGGAGAGAGCATGCTTCACCACAGAACATATTTCAGCTGTACAGTTCCCAGGGAGAAATGCTTAATCCTTATCTCTAACTTTTATTAGAGGAAGCAGCACTTTTTCTTGCTCTTATAAAATGCATGTGATTTATTAATGCAACGCTATATTTTTACATCGTGATTAGTTTTTAATGAACTTAAATTTGGTGACTAATTAGCACATTAGTTCACCAGCGTTTTGCTATTAAATTAGTTATTGGTCTGGAGATGGCTGGTTTGAATTCTCAGCCACCTCAGACAACATCTCAGCCTGAAACTTTCACGCG
Source organism: Papio anubis (assembly GCF_008728515.1). Lineage (NCBI taxonomy): Eukaryota > Metazoa > Chordata > Mammalia > Primates > Cercopithecidae > Papio > Papio anubis. Next base: position 79,185,184 of record NC_044987.1, read on the forward strand.
CTCTCCTGTTTGTAAATACAAGCAGCTGCCAGCTCAGAGCTGCCATAGGCCCAGGCATCCTCCCAAGCTCATTAGGCTGCACCTGCCTCCAGTTTTCCCAGAACAGGTAAAGCAGTTTGGGCTTCAGACAATAGCGCCTTTCCCTAGTGAGACTGCTTTTTGAAAGGATGCCTGTTAGCATGGACTCTGGTGGTCAGGGTGGGGCAGAGGAGAACAATGAGAAAGGAAACAGCCAAATGGAGCAGGTAAGTTTGCAGGCATGATGGATTCCGTCTGGGACCTGTTCCTTGCCTTTGCTCTGCTACACGGTGAAAGCTTGGTTTTCCTGGCTGCGTTTCCGAGTGGTAGTCTCTTCTGGTATTAGGGGTGGGCAGTATAAATGGCCATGATTAGTGCCTGGTGGGTGTGTTGTGTCTCATTGGGACTGTAGGAATTCCCAATTGATGAACTGTAGGAACTCTGATGTGCTGGACCTGTTCCCAGTCAGGCACGGACACACTGCTTCCAGAGGTCACAGAAGCAGTCGTCGTGTGGTCAGTCCTCGTTCCAGAGGATTCCCCAGCCCTGGGGTACGGACCCTCATCCATGGGGATAAGATCAGGGCTGGCTGACATGTGGAATATGCTTTGCTGTGGGGCGGGGGTTTGCTGGGAGTAGGCAGATGCAAATTCCCATTCAGAGGAGCACATGATTTCCTCCTGGTACGGAGTTCTTATGCTGGCTGGTAGGTGGCAGGGCATGCTCCTCCTAGTTTCTGGGAGTGATTAAACTCCTGGCACAGGCCTGTGTCCTCCAGCAGAGCACAAGCAGGGACTTTTATAAGGTGTGCTTGGCAGCAAGTGGCAGCAGGGCCTCTTGGGTATGCAGACTCTGCAGGCCTGCTTCATCCTGCCTGGCTGGGAGTGACCCCTGGCCACTCAGCTATCTTCCCATTGTCCTGACTTCTGCCTCATTTGTTTTCCCCGTCTGCCCCATCCTCTCTGTACCCCAAGGCATAGAGAATCTATGCAATAAGTATTTGTTGAATGAACAAGTACCAACTATGCTTTGAAGGTTTTTATCTGTATTGGCTTCAGTTCTCACAACTAAAGTTGGAGTTTATGACAGCCTCAGTTTATAGATGAAGAAACTTTGGCTTAAAGAGGTTATGAGTGACATCCCTGAAGCATGTAGCTAGAGAGTGGCAGAGCCAGGATTTGCACCCAGTTCTGTGTGATTTCAGAGTTCATGATCATGGCATCTTCTGGGAGAGCAGGTGGATAAAATCTAGGTATGCCTTGTAAAGGTAAAAGAAATGAGGTTTAAACTCTTGGTTACCTGGAACATGGTTTCAGAAAATGTTATAGCCCATGGAGGCACGTCATGCAGAGAGATACTCATCCGTCTGCCCCTTTTTAACATCGGGATGACCCTTGGAGGCTCTGAGCATGGGAAGAGCATACCGTAGCCAGTAGTATCAAGCCATCATGGTATAACCATGAAGGAGTTTTATGGTATTTCAGTAACTGCCTTAACTGTGCTGTGTTGAATCCCCATCCTTCCTGCTGCGTCAAGACTCACTTAATGATATTTTGGCCATAATGTATAGCTCTTTAGTCATCTTCAAGTTATCACAATTACTTGATGCCCATATTTATGACTCAGTCATGGTCATTTTTAAACTTCAATCTCATTTTAAACTTCAGTCTCAAACTTCAAGACTCTACTCAAAGCTCTTTACCCTCATTCCTTCCAGTACAAATGGCTTTAGGAGTTTGAAGAGAGTTGGGAGCATGCTGACTTGACTTTCTCTCCTTTCCCCTTCCCATGTTCTTGAGTCTGAGCCTCCAGAATTGAGGCAGCACAGAGGAAGCAGAGTTCTGCTGCTGGGGAAGGTGCTGACCTCAGTATACATCACTGCCACTGTCTCAGCTGGTAGTCTCAGCAGGCCCTTCTGACCAGGACTCACTCCCATGTAGCTCCCAGGGCACTGGTGGTCTTCTGTGAGACTTGGCCAGATCTTTTACCTCAGTCTTATGATCCCTCCAATACCTACCATAGGACTAGGAGGAACGTGTGGGCTCCATTTTCCACTTGCAGTGGGTGGAATTGCAAGGCCTCCTGTCACCTGGCAGCAGTCCCCCACCAGACAGTCTCTCTCCGGTTCTTTTCCCCACTCAGGTGGCCAAGAGGCAGATAAGCCAAGTCTTTTCTAAGCGGATGTCCAATTTGGGACTGGAATGCCAGGACCCTCCTTCTTGCCAGCACCCCCACTTTGAGCGATCCTCAGAGCTACCACTCCCTTGACTTCAAGGGGCCCAAGGACTCTGCTACCTTGCCTCCTTGGTGAGGGGGGGAAAATATCCTTTCTCCATGATCATCATACATTGTCTCCCCAAAATGACATTCTGTCATCTAGATCTTCTTATATTTTTTGGAGGTTGGGGAGTGATGAAGATATTAGTGGTAAAAGTGTGAACTGCTGCATTCCTTTGGGAAAGTGGCCCCAACGTCTGCCACATTCTCAAACTTACAACAAGCAAGGGTACTTAGAGCCTTTAATCCTCAAATTTGGCCTTATTCACAATTTCAGGGTACAGGCAATATCTCATTTGACATCATGTTAAATTACAGGAATAGATTTATTGAGAACTTATCACATGTCAGTCGCTGAGCTAAATGCTGTGCATATTTATATCTTATTTAGTATCCCCAGCAACCTTATGGGGTCAGTATTAGTATTATCCCCATCATACGGATGAGCAAACCAAGGCCCAAAGAGATTAAGCTACACAGTAAAAAAAAAAAAAAAAAGGAGAGCCACAAGATCAGCAGTGGCTAAACTACCCACATCTGCTGATTCAAAGGCCTGATGTGTGCTAATGCACATTACTGCGTATGTTTCTATCCACCTGCGTAACTACTAGCAAAGCAGTGTGGTGTATTAAAAAGTAATGTGGATTTAATGCTTTTTGTTTTCCTTTTGAAGATGACTGAGTGCCCTGAGGCTCCTTCTCTGATGAAAAAAACATCAGCAGTTGGAAGGCCTCATAGATACATCTCCACCCTTGCCCAGTCTAAAGCTGGGTTTGCATTCAGGAGGGTGTATGCACCTGTCCTCAAAGCATTTCAGCAGCTCAGGCCTGCCTCGACCCGCCTGCTAGAGAGCCACAGGGAGCCTTTGTTCTAGGGCACAGACAGCGGATGCTTGGGGGCAGAGGCTGCAGGCCCAAGTGAGCCCCATGGAGGTGCTGCTGGTTTGGGGAACTTCCCTGGACTAGACCTCCCTGCCCCATCAGTTTTCCTGAAGATTGAACCGATCTATTTGCTCTTGGAGATGTGCCAGAGTCCTGTGAGCTTGGGCCTCCCTTTGCCCTGGGGTGATGTTCAAGATCCTCCACCAACCCTTCCCCAAGACACACCACCTGTCACAGCCATCTGTAAACCTGCCCCTGTGAGGAAGGATGGCCTTTATCTCTGGCCGTTTTGAGAACACCTGGGGTTTGTGCTATCTGGCCCTGAGCCCATCCTCCTGCAATGGAGAAGCGGAGGTTGGGGAGTAAGGCATATTCTATCTAGTTCAGCAAATGTTTCCTGGGCACATCCTGTATGCCAGGCCCAGTGCTAGGCACTGGGGTACATCCGTAATCAAGTCAGTCATATTAAACTAACCTTGATTCCAATTAATAAAAGAGAGCTGTGTTAGTGGTAAGCACAGGATCCAGTGGTAACCAAAGAAAGGCAAATCACCTTTTCCTGGGGCTCTCAGTGGGGCTACACAGAAGTGGTGATGATTCCCCCCAGATTTCTTGGGATGAATAGGCATTTGCCAGACAGAAAAGGAAGGTGAAAGGAAACCTGAACAGAAGATCAGGCATAGGTAATATTAATATGATGGGGGGAAACCTTGCAGACATTGTATACACAAAAGTAGGAACATCCTTCCAGGTGAAGGAGTGTATGCTTTGAAGTGAAACCAGTTGCTGATTTGATTAGCTCAGTCCTGGGTTTGCTGCCCTGAGGACCAGAGATCTAGGTACTGAGTTGGCTCCTCCTCTCATCCCAAGCTAGAAAGCAGGAGGTCTTTCTGGACCTGTAGGGTGAAAGCAGCAGGTGGAATGTTTCCATTTCCTCCTACCTATATTACCTGAGTATGGCATTGACTGGGACTTTCAGTTTCTGTTTCTTAGCAGAAGGGGCACCATAGGCTCTGCTCCCACCCTCTCATCCCACTTCTCCTATGGGTAGAGTCATTGGCAGACTTGGAGAGCAGCAAGAACACAGAGGGCTGACGAGTGGAGGGGCAAGTTAAGTGGTAGATACCAGTTATACAGCTGGCCCAACTGCAGGGACAATGCTGCAGGCTCCACAGTCCTTAATCAGCTGGGTGCACCTCACACAACTGTGGCTCAAGGGAATTGAATAAGAGTTCTGCAGCTCTGTGGTCTGCACAGCCCCCACTTTGCTTTTCATCCCTTATACCCTACAAAGCAGGTTTCTTTGTATTAGATTATTTCAGCGCTTGTGCCATTGTAAACCAAGCCTGAAATTTCTCTTTAAAAATGTTGAAAGAAAATAACTCCTATTTATCTTACTCTTCATTCCTGGCATTACCCACAGCATCTATGCAGATTAGGACCAGCCAATGGGAAGAAAGCGATTAGTCAGAACCCAAAGAAAGTGGAGTCAAGGCAATACTAATGCAAATAGAAATTGGAATATGAGAATATGGCCTATGCAATTTGCTTTTCTGTTGCCACAAGAGTGGCCACAGGAAGAGAAAGAACAGGGCTCCAGTTTGGGTTTTGCCACAACTGGCTAGTGTCTCCTTGGGCAAGTCAGTTCTCTCTAAATCTACATGTTTTTCCTTCTCTAGAAGTCCAGAGGGCGAGGTTAATCAGACACAAAATAGTAACTCCTTTTCCAAAGCCTTGGGGAATGTCATGAGGGAAACATTCTTGTGGGGCTTTGGGGTTTTTTTTAGGCTTCCTGTGGAACTGGCTTACCAAGGCTCGTGGAACAGACAAATACCATTTGGAAATATGGAAAGAATATAATTCTAGCTATTTTGGATACTGTCTGTTATAGACCACCCAAGGTAGAAACTGTGTGGCTGTCAGCACATTCAGCTCTCTTGAGTTTTTGTAATCAGAAAAGAAAATTAAACAGTTATAATGTCCATCAATTGGTGAATGGATAAACAAAATATGGTGTATCTATATGATGGGAATATAAAAACTGACAAATGCTCTAACGTGGATGAACCTTAAAACATTATGTTAAGTAAAAGAAGCCAGATGCAGGCCCGGCGCGATGACTCACGCCAGCACTTTGGAAGGCCGAGGTGGGTGGATCACCTGAGGTCAGGAGTTCAAGACCAGCCTGGCCAATGTGGTGAAACTCCATCTCTACTAAAAACACAAAATTAGCCAGGTGTGGTGGCATGCACCTATAATCCCAGCTACTTGGGAGGCTGATGCAGGAGAATCACTTGAACCCGGAAGGCAGAAGTTGCAGTGAGCTGGGATCACGCCACTGCACTGCAGCCTGGACGACAAAGTGAGACTCTGTCTCAAAACAAACAAACAAACAAAACCAGATGCAAAAAACTATATACAGATGCTCCTCAACTTACCCTGATAAACCCACCATAAGTTGAAAATAAGTGCATTTAATACATCTAACCTACTGAACATCATAGCTCAGCCTAGCCTACCTTAAATGTGCTCAGAACACTTGAACACTTACATTAGCCTATAGTTGGGCAAAATCACCTAACACACAGCCTATTTTATAATAAGGTGTTGAATATCTTATGTAATTTATTGAATACTGTACTGAAAGTGAAAAACAGAATGGATGTATGGGTACTTGAAGTACAGTTTCCACTGAATGTCTGTTGCTTTCACACTATGGTGAAGGTGAAAAATTGTAAGTAAAACCATCGCAAGTTGGGGACCATCTGTATTGCATGATTCTATTTATGTGAAATATCCAGAAAAGGCAAATCTGTCGAAACAGAAAGCAGATCAGTGGTTGCCTGGGAGTGGGTTTGGGGATTGATTGTAAATGAGCACAAGGAGTCTTTTTAGGATGATAGAAATACTTTCTAAATCTAGAATTTGCTAAATGTACTAAATATCATTAAATTGTTCACTTAATTTTATGAAATTACACCTCAGTAAAACTGTTTTAAAAACCAGAAAGATTACCATTGCATTTTCTCTAATGTTAGATCATTCGTGATTTTCCTTTCTGGTCACCAGTGACTGTGGCATACAGGGATGAGCAGAGAGAATGGACCACTTCTCAGGCTTCCTTTGGGTGAAGAGCTCTGTAGTGGGTTCTGAGGAGGCTACAGGTAGAATGGCCACATTTTCTCAGCCAAAAAGGGAAGTACAGAGTTGGGCAGTATCCTAGGTGCACTCATTTTCTCATTTATTGTTTATTTTATTTTATTTGTTATTTATTTATTTTGAGATGGAGTCTTGCTCTGTCACCCAGGCTGGAGTGCTGTGTCGCAGTCTCGGCTCACTGCAACCTCCGCCTCCCGGGTTCAAGTGATTCTCCTGCCTCAGCCTCCCGAGTATCTGGGACTATAGGTGCCCACCACCATACCTGGCTAATTTTTTGTATTTTTAGTAGAGTCGGGGTTTCACCATGTTAGCCGGGCTGATCTCGATCTCTTGACCTTGTGATCTGCCTGCCTAAGCCTCCCAAAGTGCTGGGATTACAGGAGTGAACCACCGTGCCCGGCCTCATTTTCTCATTTAATCTTCAATTAATTCTCATAACAATCCTACAGGAAAGGTACAGTAGGACATATGCTCATTTTAAAGAAGAAAACCGGGGCTCAGAGAGATTGAATCCTGTAAAATCTCAAAGTGTATAAATAATGGAGTGTAGAGATTTAACCACAAGTTTTTCTGGCTCCAAAAAATGAGAGATCTTTGTTATAAAAATGCTGCCTCCTAAGAGGAAGTATATTTATTGGAGCAACACTATAGTCTCTGACAAATGAAAAAAAATGTTTTAGGGAACAACGGCCATTCTGATCAGTAAACGACTAAATGACCATGGTAGGTAGAGAATACAACAGGACTGGCTCTGTTTGTCTGCACTGGGATTGGGCTGGTAGGTTATGGAGGGTGCTGATGTGAACATGCCTACTTTTTGCAGTGGATGACCCCGATCCTCTGGGTACGCTGAATTGTTAGTTCCTCTCCTCTTGTTTTTTCTTGGTGTGGTTAAAAAAAAAAAAAATGCGGCCGGGCGCGGCGGCTCAAGCCTGTAATCCCAGCACTTTGGGAGGCCGAGGCGGGCGGATCACGAGGTCAGGAGATCGAGACCATCCTGGCTAACATGGTAAAACCCCGTCTCTACTAAAAATATAAAAAACTAGCCGGGCGTGGTGGTGGGCGCCTGTAGTCCCAGCTACTCGGAAGCTGAGGCAGGAGAATGGCCTGAACCTGGGAGGCGGAGCTTGCAGTGAGCCGAGATCGCGCCACTGCACTCCAGCCTGGGTGACACAGTGCGAGACTCCGTCTCAAAAAAAAAAAAAAAAAAAATGCATCATGGAATATTTGACATCCCAGAAAAAGAAAGAATACTCAAATGCCTACCAGCTAGCTTAATAAATAAAACAGGATGGCTATACAAGTAAGCCAAGTTACACAGTGTTAGAAAACTGGACCCTGAGTCAGAAAACCTAGATTCAAATCCCAGCTCCAGTGTTTATTACCTTGGACAAGTCATAAAACCTTTCTGAGCTTCTGTTTCCCCTTATGTGAAAGAGGGATAATCCTACTCACTTCCCATGTTGTAAGGATTAAATGAGATCATGCACATAAAGAGCTTAGCCTGATACACACTGGTTAATAATAGCTCTTATTGTTATAAACTGTATGACTTGATAACTGTAAAAGACACTAAAAATAAATCTTACATAGATTTCATCTATCCCTGTAATTAACAGTACTTTCTCCCTTCAGTGAATTCAGTTTTGAGGGGAAATTGTTTTCTTAACTTAATAGGCACTAACTTGTGTGTCAGCCCTTGCTTGGCTTACCTTGATTCTGTCCCTAGCTCTTGTCACTGCCCAGTTGGGTGACTATAGATATGTCACTTCACCTTGTGGGCCTTTGTTTTCCCATAAGTAAAGTGAGTAGCTAGCTGAATTATTTCATCCAAGCCTCACACTCTGTGATTCTCATGTACCACTGAGAACATTTGGAATCAGAAGTAGAACATGCTACAGGTGTGTGCCTCTCCTTTGGTTTCCTTAGTGTGGAGAAGGAAGCATGGCTGAAGGATTAAAGCTGAATTACCAAAAGAGACTGAAGGGCTGGCCCACCCCTTGGGCGTTTCTCTGCTTAACACATCACACAGAGTGGTTTATACGCAGTGACTTTGCATCCTGACTTGCCACATCAGTCCTGGCTACCAACTGTGGTCTGGTATAATTAAGAGCTCCCCACTCCCTGACTTCCATTCTCAAAAGAATCATGGTTAACACAATAGATTAAAAGGTCACCATAGTAAAAACTGTCATTTATAAGGTATGAAGCTGGAACTGTATGAGACTCTCATTCAGGATTCTGGGGTTATAGTCATATAATAACCAAGACGAGTGAAGGACTTCACTGTTTAAAGTGTGCTTTTGCCTAAATACTCCCATTTGTTCTGCAAAACAACCTTGTGCAATGGGGCAAAGTGGTGTCCGTATTGCCTTTCTACTGAGGCCCAGAGAGATTAAGTGACTTGCCTGGGGTTGCACAACTAGCAAGTGATAAGAATACAGATTGGAACTCATGGCTTAGGTTTTCCAAATGCTGTGCTCCTGTCTGCTTTGTCCTGTGATAGAATCTGCTAGCTCCCAGAGTAGGGTGTGAAGGCTGGATTCTAGAAGTTTGCATTGTCAGTTTCTTCAGAGCCTGGAGAATGGGATGCTCCAAGAGGAAGTAATTCAGCCTGACCTAATCAGCAGATCACGTCAGGCCAAGGCACTGGCAGGGCACACTTCCTCTTCTGCATGGAATGGAGCTTGCTTCTGAAAGGACTCCATTCATACTTTCTGCCCCTCAACTAAGCCTTGGAGGAAACTCTTGTTCCTTCACTAGCAGCCTCTTTCCCAGCCCGGGGCTAACCTGTAAGTGTACATTACCTACCCTTCTAACAAGGCTTTTGAAGCTTTCTTGCTTCACATCTGTCTTTCCCCCCTTGCCAGTTAAGAAAAACCCATTCTAGAGTGATAGGAAAGCAGAGAGTGCTGAGTATGTTTGCCCCCAAGGTTCCTTCTCCTCTGTCCCTCATGCTCAGTGGCCCCCGAACTTCACTCTTAGGGTCTGCTCAGACTCTGGCCATCTGCATCTAGTGTTAACTGCATAGAAAGGAGGGATCTCCCAAGGAGAAGCCCCTCGTGAGCCATGGCCTTTGCCTGTGAATAAATATTTTATTCTCCTCTGCAACTCTTTATGCATGCCTTGAGGCAAATGTATTTTAACGTTGAAAAATACTGTCTGGAATAAAAACAAACATTTATTCCCACTCTGTTCTAATTTCTTTTAATGTAGGGAATATTTTGTATGAGTCCATTATGGAAGCAAGTCCTTCTAGCCTGTCCTATACCCACCCCAAATTAGAGTTATTTGTTCAGCAGATGAGGGACACAGAGCCACATATTTGAGAGTAGAACGACTGGGGAAAGCAGAGCACGCAGATCATGGAGTGGGACAGCAGCCACTTGGCACACTCATTGTGGCTTGAAGCTTAGAACATGGACTTGGCAGAAGCCAAGTGCACTGTGAAGACCCATGAGCTTCCCCCAGTGCCAGAGTTCCTCCATCCCCTGCCTGTAGAACAAGCACAGTCTTGCTCGAGACGCTTGCTTTTTCAGCGAGTCCTTACTGAGAATTTCCTCTTGGCACCTACCAGACATCTAGTTGCAACTTGCCTCCTGTATCCACTCTAATTCTAATGGCGAGAATAAGCTAATTTATTTGTGGTATAGGCTGATTTTAATTGACTGTGATACCAATGAAGTGTTCAGGAAGCCTGTCATATCCTAAAGAAATCAAACTCACGTGCAGGCTGAAACAGCCCGTTGAACAGGAAGAAGAGCTCCCCATCTGACCAGAGTCTCTTTATTGTCTTGCAGAGATCAGGAATGGAAACCTCAAGGCCATTCTAGGCCTCTTCTTCAGCCTCTCCCGATACAAGCAGCAGCAGCAGCAGCCCCAGAAGCAGCACCTCTCCTCACCTCTGCCGCCCGCCGTGTCCCAGGTGGCCGGGGCCCCCTCCCAGTGCCAGGCTGGCACCCCTCAGCAGCAGGTGCCAGCCGCTCCCCAAGCCCTGTGCCAGCCTCACCAGCCAGCGCCACATCAGCAGTCAAAAGCACAAGCTGAAATGCAGTCCAGGTGGGGGCTCCTTGCCAACTGATGGTTCTGTTTCTCAGGCATCTTCCTCCACACCAACCAGTCTCTAGGCTATCCTGTATGGGTTTTTCATCTGTGCTTCTTCAATGCTGAGAGCTACTGGTGGTTAGTGGGAAATTAGCATGGCCTTGAAATGGATACAGTGGGGAGCCCTTCTTGTGTCTGGCGGAGATGTATACTTTTATAGGTCAGAATTGCCAGCAGCCAAAGCTAATTAGCTGCTCCTGCTATTACTCTGGCCTATTACACACATGCTTGTAGGCAATAAACAGCCCCTAAAATAGACTTCAAACCCCTTTTGTGTGTCTGCCTACAAGCTGAATGTTCAGTGTTATACATGAGAGTAGTTTTACTTAGTGGAGGTAAAAGTTCTATTCCAGTGGATGCCTCTGCTTTGCCAGAACAGAAATATAGAGGGCACTGAAGAAAGGTGGCAAGGGAAGGAGGCAGCCATCCCTGAGCGGGGCAGCATTGCCTAATGGGAGCAATTACCATTAAATGTGACTGTTGTGTTGAACTGCCATGAGGAGAGTCCCACAATGCAGGAGTGATCGGCAGGGTTAGGGCCTGGATTTTGTTCCCAGGGGGACTGACGTTTACCAGTCATACTCACCAGGTACAAGCCAATTGTCACTGTAGTTACCATCTACTGTGCTACAATGGAAATAACATCACTTTGTAAAACTTTTGTCTTAATGGCAGTAAAAAAAGGAAGACTTTAGAAACTACAGAGTTCTTGACTCGAGGTCAAGTTCTACAGAAAAGTTCATACTGTTTTCTTTTAAGCCACAAGACTTCAGCTATAAGCCCTAAATGTCACTGATCAGATTGATTGCTTGATTTCATCCAGTGTGTGCTGAAGTGTAATGGCCTTTCCTTTTCATTCCCCCAAAGCACCAGCATTAATAATCATAAGGCTTCTCACACACCTTGATGTACCTTTTATTACCCATTGTAGTTAGGCAGAGCACAAAGCTGCTCAAACACAGCTGCTGCCTTATAGACAGTTACAGCCTTCTTTTTTCCCCATGAGAAGTGCTATTTCCCAATTGTGATGGTGTTAAAACCAGCAGTGATGGGTGTAATGTAAATCAGGCCCCGTAATTAATTATCTAATTATATCCAGTTTGCATTATGGAAATTTGTGGGGTGGGAGAGATGCCTGGACTAGCAATGAGGAACAGACAGCCTAGCAGCCAGTTGCCGAACCCTTTCCCTGGAGAACTGCCTGAGTGGGAGTCACTCCCAGTCAGAGCTTCCCTGATGGATATGGATGATTTAAATGATCAGGGCGTCATTTCCCAGACTGCATTCTGCCAAGTGCTTATTCCCTGGGATGTTAACTTGGGTCATATTGCAGGAGATGAGTTCTGTGGGGGGGGGGGGAATATTGGGAGATAATTTGGGTTAAATTGTTATATGGCTGTCATTGTAGGTCTACTCAGATCCTTGAACCTGCCAATATGCCTTTGTTTATTTAATTGGTATTAAGCCTCCCATGTGCCAGACACGGTTCTAGGCACTTGGGAGTCAAGAATGAATGAGATTGCCAAGGTGCCTGCTCTCCTATGCTGCTGGAGGAGGCAGGCAAACAAGCACATGAACAGGGAAGGAAGCTATCAGATAGTGGTGAGTATTATAATAAGACGATGGGATTCAGAGGGGCTGGGTTGCTAATTTAGGTTTGGTTGGTAGAAAGGTCTCTCTCAGCACATGAATGGTAAGCTTGGTATGTTGGAAGAGCATAAACAAGGTTATTACAGCTTAGTAGGGGAGGAGAGGGACCAGTGATAAGGTGGTTTGGAAGGAGAGAGGGCCGCTACCATTTATGTGGATGACAGTGTGACCTGTGGTCCCTGGAGTTGTGCATTGCTGTGGTACTCCGGCCCCATCATAGAGTACCAGTTAAACTGGATAGGGTTTGGACTCCATTCTAAGGGTGACAGGAAGCCATGGGAAAGTCTTAAAGTAGTAGGAAGACTTGATCTGATTGGCAGGTCAAAAAATCCACCTTTGCTCCTCTTTGGAGAATGAGATTGTGGAGGAGCAAGAATGGAAGGAAGGACCCCAGTTGAGGGGACTTTGCAATCCTATAGATAAGTTGGGTCAAGGTAATAGAAGCAGAAATGGAGATGGACCAATTCTGAATCCTTAGGCAGTTGAACCAAGAGGCATGCAAACAGATTAACTCTCTGGAGTGACGGAAAGAGAGGAATCACAGATAAAGCCTAGATTCCTGGTTTGAAAAGTTAAGTAAAGTAAGTGGTGGTATTATTCTTTGAGATGAGGAAGCCGGGGAGAGCAGGTATGCATTATGAATGTTCAGACAGGCGGTGACACAGAAAGGAGCATTCTACAAACTTGGCCACAGCACTCTTCTTATTTTATAGAGCATCTCACTGCATAGGGTTCCAAGGAACATGCATTGGGAAATACTGGTTTATGCCACTGAGCTTTGCTAGCCGGAGGCATCCATTTCCATGGTAGGCATTTGTTTTCTTAAAATAACCAGATATTCCAGTCAGAGCACCCATCTCCTAGTACACCAAGACATCCTACTACTAACGAGTGCTTTACCTAAAAAAGAGCCAAACTTACTCGAGTCAGGTTTTTACATTCATTTATTCCAGCCACAAAGTGTCCTGACATAATGGCCCACCACCTACAGTGGTGACATGGACTGGGCTTTGGAGTTGCTGTATGTTCTTACCCCTTCATCTTGCCCAGGTTGGGTTACTTCTGCAGAAGGCTGGTTTTTTTTTTTTTTTTGAGACGGAGTCTCGCTCTGTCTCCCAGGCTGGAGTGCAGTGGTACGATCTCGGCTCACTGCAAGCTCCACCTCCCGGGTTCTCGCCATTCTCCTGCCTCCGCCTCCCGAGTAGCTGGGACTACAGGCGCCTGCCACCATGCCCAGCTAATTTTTTTGTATTTTTAGTAGAAATGGGGTTTCACCATGTTAACCAGGATGGTCTCGATCTCCTGACCTCGTGATCCGCCCGTCTTGGCCTCCCAAAGTGCTCGGATTACAGGCGTGAGCCACCACGCCCAGCCAGAAGGCTGGTTTTATTCACTATATCCTGATACTTTCTAATTTTATTTCCAAAGGATAATCTTGTTCTCAAGGTCTAGGGATATGCTATCCCATGCTAACACTCTGGCTATAAATTTAAGAATGATAAAATTACATCAGTGTCTCGGTCTCCAGATTCTGTATTTGATAACCAAAATTCCAAGGGTAGTGGTTTGGACCCTTGATTATGAATGTCAAATGTTGATGCAAACCCCCCACATGCCAGGTTTGTTTTGTTTTTTCCGTTAGAACTCTGCCTAAAAACAATTTTGAAGCTACCTAGTTTCAGCACCCCTGGGGGGTAGCAAATACTAAAGCTTGGACAACTTTCCGTGAGGTTTGCTAGTAAAGGAGCTATGGAAGTTGGCAAAGAAAATCTGAGAATTTGTTTGCTCCACTGGCATGAAGGAATCAGAGCAAATCCTCCATGACAGCCTCATAGAGGCTCACTTTGCCTCCTCACCTTAGCTCATCTCACAACTGACATGGTGGCCAAGAACTTAATCCACATTTCAGCCTGTGAAATTCCCCCCAGTCTAGAGTCCAGGAGGGGAGCATAGTCTCCAGGAATTGCTTTTTTTCTCCACCTGTGTCTACACAGATAATCAGTATTCAGTTGTTAAGGAATAACCCAGAAAATGACTTGATATTTTTCTCTATTCTCCTCTGTCTCTTCACTGCCTAAGACTAGTAAAACCAATAAATTATTTCTTACCTCAGATCCTTTTCTGAATGTGGTATAGGATGTATGGATGCAAGAAAGATAAATATTTCTTTCATAAGGCAGTAAATAAGTTTAACTTTTTCTTTTATAAAGCCTAACTAAAATTCTTCATGTCTACCAATTTGTAGTACAAGAAAAACAGAATTTAGTGAGATTAACAAGCATTAAACGGTCATTTCTATAGCATTAAAAGCAAAAATTTCCAAGATCAGCAACATCTGGGTATAGATTTGCAAACATCTATGCCCTTGTTTTGGGTCACCTTTATGGGATCCTGAGGACATTCATCTGAAAAACACCCCAGTAGAACAAGCATGTGAAATAGAAACATCTCAATACTTTAGAAAGGCATAAAGTTGGTTTACTTGTCAAGGACCCCGTATTTTGAGAATAAGGCCTTAAGAAAGACATTTGATGTTTAAAGAAACACACACATGGATGCATACACACAAGCATTCTTAGATAATCTTAACAGCAGTTTCTTCACATTGGAAATCTATCAAATCAGTAAAATGAGACCTAGAAATAAAGCTGCGTGTCATAGAAAACAGTGAGCAGGGGGAAAGAAACAGCAACATCCCCATTGTCAGAAGACTCTTTGGATTTGTGTGTCTAATGTATCTTCTCTCTCCTCACTCAGCTCTTCTACTTTTTTCTTTCCTATCATGCAGTGCATCATCCAAGGACTCATCTCAAAGCAAAATCATCCGCTTCACTCTGGGTCAGAAAAAGATCTCTAGGTTAGACTTTCTCTGTGTCCTGCAAAGCATGGTTTAATCCCAACCCACTGTTCCATTGTTCCCTCTGCTCTGGCTGAGTTTCCCTTTGGTCCTCTCCCCGTTTCATGTTTGCAGTTCAAGAAAACTAAACGTGCTTTGGCTAATGGTCCCATGGTGCAGAGCTTTGAAAGTGGCCATGGGATTGTTGCAAGTGTGTGCGGGGGGAGTGACAGAGTGCAAGTGAGATTGAGGTGTACATGACGTTTCACATTTTCTTGACTTTTGGCTTTGACTGCTTTGTCATCAGAATCCATTCTGATTTAGGTAAAGGTGAGTTTCTACATAGTTTTTATAGTGGTTTTATGATGAGTTTGCTCCCTGCTTTGTCCTGGCCCTAATCCCACCTCACCTGCATCTCATTTATGTGTGTTGTGCTTTGTGTTGTTGTTAAAATTACTAATGTGGGTTTGGTTTTCTCTTGAGTTATAAAGACCTGAGCATGAATCCATATTGGGCAGAGGAGACAAAACAGCAAGGCAGCTATGTCTCATTTTTGTTTCTGGATGCTCTTAGGTGCCATGGAGACCGCCTCAGTTCCCTGAAAATAAAAAATATCCTTGCTCACGAGCTAGTTCTCTTAATTCAGACTTTAACCTGTCTGCTGCCTCCTAGAAGGACCCATCCTGTGGTATGGGAAAAGCCAGTTACATCACATTGCATCATTGCTTCTACTGTTATTTTAAAGGTATCAACAGCTAACATTTATTGAATGCACTAATTCAAATGCGTCATCTTATATCATCCTCATGCCAGGCTTCATGAGGTAGGTCATATTATTATCCCCATTTCACAGATGAGGAAACTAAAATTTAGAAAGTTAAGTCATCGTGCCCAAGGCCACACACATAAAAATGGACGAACCAGGATTTGAACACAAGTGGTCTAACTCAGAACCCTCACTATAACCACAGTGCTACACTCTCTTCCCCCGCTTCTCCCGCCCCCGCTTCAATTCTGGTATCTCTGTGGTTGTTGAGGCTGCTTTTTAAAATCTTGTGTTTCAACCACTACTCTTGGCTTTTTCTCTCACACTGTACTTGTGGCATCCTAACAGAAATTGCTGCTGGGGTAGAATCTCCTCCTTATTATGACTGGTATTTATTTATTTATTTATTTATTTATTTATTTATTTATTTATTTATTTTTTGAGATGGAGTCTTGCTCTGTCACCCAGGCTGGAGTGCAGTGGTGCGATTTCGGCTCACTGCAAGCTCCGCCTCCTGGGTTCACGCCATTCTTCTGCCTCAGCCTCCGGAGTAGCTGGGACTATAGGCACCCACCATCACACCCGGCTAATTTTTTGTATTTTTAGTAGAGACAGGGTTTCACCGTGTTAGCCAGGATGGTCTTGATCTCCTGACCTCATGATCTACCCACCTCGGCCTCCCAAAGTGCTGGGATTACAGGCATGAGCCACCGCACCCGGCTGACATATTTATTTTTCATTGAATTCTTATTTAAGGGTAAAGAGAAATCCATATTCATATCTGTCTTCATTTCTCTCAAATACGTACTGAATAACTGCTCACTTGCTGCCCCAGTGTATTAGCCTCTAGGTGCCTTTCCTTAGCGAGAGTTTGCTTTTTTTTTTTTTTAAGACAGGGTCTCACTCACTCTGTTGCCCAGGCTGGAGTGCAGTGGCGCTATCATGGCTCGCTGCAGCCTTGACTTCCTGGGCTCAAGCAATCCTCCCACATAGCTAGGACTATAGGCACATGCCTCCACACCTAGCTACTTTTTTTTTTTTTTTTTGTATAGGTGGGAGGTGGGGTCTCTCAGTGTTACCCAGGCTGCTCTCCAACTAACGGGCTCAAGCAATCCTCCTGCCTTGGCCTCCCAGGGTGCTGGGATTACAGGTGTGAGCTGCTGAGCTGCCAAGCCTAGAGTTTGGTTTTCTAAAGTGCGTACACTTGGGGACAACCAGGTCAGGCTCTGCCTGGCTGGCGAGGGAGAAACCGCATGGCACTGTGCTTCTCCATAGAGCAAGTCAGCGTGTTACCTAGACTCAGTGGAGGCGACAGTAGGGAACCTAAGTTTGTCACCGCTTCTGGTAGCCATGCAGAAAGTGGCTGCTTTCCCTGACAACACCAGGCCCAAGTCAGAGCGGACACCCACTGCTCTGGCAAACTCGTCCTTTCTCAGTTAATTTGAATGTCACACAAATGCACATACATAGGAAAGGAAAGGGGAGGGATGAGCTGGGAGGAAACCTGAAATTTAGTGCCTGTTCCCACGATGTGCTCAGTCCTGCAAGATAAAGAAAACAGGAGCTAGCTGGGGAAATATCTAATTGGAAGCACATGCCCATCCCGTGAATGATTTGTTATCAGTCCCAGATGATGGAAGGAGGCAGTGGGAAGAGAGGAAGCACTGGAAGATGAGGGCGTGTCAACCCTGTCCTGAGCTGGGCTGGGCACAGTGCTTCTGGGTTTACCCTAAGCCAAGATCTGACTTTCCCTTAGTGTCATATCCCCCACTTAGAGTTTCTTTCAGATACGTTTTCGTCTCTGCTGAGGCCAACGAAGGGATGCTTCTTTGTTTCAAATGAAGCGTTCAGAGGTTCTTCCTTACCTTCTCCATACTCCCCTTTCCCCACCCCCAGCCTTAAGCAGGATCCTGTGAAGAATTTTAGCTGATCAAGCGCCACAAAGCGCAGCAGTAGAGTTTGGTTGCCAAAAGAAGCAGTCCTACTCCTTCTGGCAGAGTAGGCCACCTCCCCTGGAGCTCTGGAAACAGGTCTTTTGTTGGAGACCAAGCATTGATGGAACACCTGCCAGAGCCCAACACTTTGATGGGCACTAGGGGTATTGAGAAGAATGGGAAGCCTCACCTTTGAATCTGGATGTGGGGAAGGGGCATATGGAGGGAATCGATATGAGGGTGAAAGCTCTCCATGGACTTCTGCCTTTGACCACTCTTATTGCCCCCCCCCCCGGCCTCCCTGGTGAGACCAGGGAGACTTATTTTACCTGCAGGAGGCAGAGGAACATAGTGGCTATGAGGTGCGGTTAAACCTAAGCGAAGGCCCATCCTTACCACTTGCTGATGGTGTTACCTGGGCAAACGATTTGATCTCTATGAGCCTAGGTTTCCTTATTGGCCAAATGGGGTAGTCTTGCCTTGCTCACAGCGTTATGAGGCTTAAATAAAGTCATTTTATTAATAATTATAAATTAATTAATAAATTCATTCCTTGTTCCTGACATATAATCAGTTCAAGTTTGGTAGTGTTGGGTTCATCTGGGCCAGGGAAGGCAACCAGAATGCCTCTAGAAAGTCCCGCAGAATTGATCTGTGTGCAACTATCTTGTGGAAAAGAGGCAGTGGGGTTAGCAGTTTGGTCCTCTCTGCCCAGCTGCTGAACTGAAAAGCAGATGCCATGGAAATGAGAGAGATTTAGTATTTAATCATCTTGCCTGGCAAAAAGCATCTCTGATTATGACCGTGCCCCCCCACTCCCCAAACCCCGGCATGTGCACACAAGCTGCCATCCTTCCCGGGAGGGGCCATCCTCTGCCTCCAGCCTTTGAAGTGGTTTTGAGGGGAAGAACTGCTTTTTGCCATCAGCACGTACATCACGTGGAGCAGAGGAGCCGGGATGCACTCGTAGGTTATGTGCTGGGAATGACGGTTTTACTGCCCTGCTTAATTGGCTCTGCACAAGTTGGAGAAATTGACCATGGCTCTAACAACAGCAGGATTGTTCCCCCACCTCTTACACCACTTCCTTTAAGCTTAATATTTTAAAAACCCAACATGTATATATTTCAAAGAACCCGTCTGTGTTCTCTGTTATTTGTAACTGTGTTTGGACATACAGTGATTAGGAGAGGTCAAGTTCCTCTTGAGAAGGAGCTATTGGGACTTTCTTGTGCTGTAGGGGACACAAGATTGACCTGCCACGCTCCCCTCTTGCCACACTGCCTCAGTGAGGCAGCAGGCAGCATCTGTTGTGATACCTGCAGCTGTTCCACAGGCGCCAAGACCTAGCTCTTCAGCAAACAGGTATTCTAATGCTCCAGATGGCAGATGCTTCCAGACTGGAGGTTGATAGACATTCCCATGATACACAAGGATGTTAACAATAATGAATTTCAAAATGTTACCCAGAGGCCTCAGGTCTGCGCCACTGGTAAACAAGAAGATACTCTGCTTTTCAACTCTACCTGTGCTCTTAGCCTTCTTAATTAACACCATACCCCTGGAGGGCAGGACAAAGTCCAAGCTCCATAGTGTAGCATACAAGGTCTTCCCTGCCCTGCCCTGCTTGCTTCTCTAGCCTCATTTCCTCCCACTCTGTCCCCCAAGTCCCAGCACACACCAGCGCTTTCTTTCCCCTGTACTTTCTACAGGCTTTCCTTTGGAGTGGCATGCTCTGCCCCCTGCTTTCCCATCTCCCATTCAGCATGCTGGACTTGCTCTGGGGTCTTCTATGCACTAGCTTTCCTGATCATCTCACCAACCTCCGAGATTTTCATTTCCTTCTCTGAATACCTTCTGAACGTCACGTATTTTATCAATACATGTGTAATCTAGATGTCAGCTGGGGTCGACAAGCCCTTTGAGATCTCGGTAAGATTGAGCATTCTAGCTCTGCCTCTTTCAGTTTGTAGAAAGTCCAGTGGCCTCCCAGGTTTGCTCGGGTATCTCAGGTTCTCATGGTCACCTTTGGCTTTGAAATCCTGCCCTTGAACTCCAGTACTTGTAAGTATCTCAGGTTCTCGTGGTCACCTTTGGCTTTGAAATCCTGCCCTTGAACTCCAGTACTTGTAAGTTCAGTCTGAATTAGTTCAGTTTGTGGATGGGCTCATCATCCCAAGAGATGTTTTGGTTCCCTCCTGGGTGAGTCCAGGCTTAGCTTTTTTTTCTTTCTTCCCACCTGCCACACAGTCATTACGGCCTTTGTTTGTGAACCAAATATTGTTGAAAATGTCAGACCGAGGGGGCTTACTTTGGAGCAAGCAACGATCTGAGCCCATTTACAACAGAACCTAAGTGTTAAACTACAGAGTTAACATAGATTCTCTCTGAATGGTGGGAAAAAGTACATGATCTCCATCCAGTTTTCTGATTTGATCAAGTTCAGGGAGCCATCCTGTCTAAGGTGTGGAGGCGATAGTGGTCAGGGGTGGACAAGAGCTGGCTTGAGCTTTGTGGTGGCTTTTGATGGCTATATGCAAGCCATTCTCCCTTTACCATGTCAGCTGTCCTCGTAGTCCTCAAGAACTCCTTCTTCATGTTCCAGAAGGCTTGGCACAATGCTGCGGCCATTTGAACGATGTGCTGCTCCCATCAAAAGAGCAGCTAGCCACTGACTCAGTGAAAAGAATCTCACCATGACAACCCAAGGGAAACCCAGAACTGTCTTAGTCCAAAACCAGGGATGTTTCATTCCAGAGAGTGGAGCCCACAGATACCCCAAGTGTAAGATCTCAGTCAGCCACAGATATTTGGATTGAGTAGTTTCTCTTCTGGAATGTTCCTAGGGAAATGACGAGCCCTGCCTGCCAAAGCCTATCTTGCCTCTTTGAAAATGTTCATCTCGGGCTCTTGTATATTGATTTTTGTCCAGTTCTCTCTGATACTTTAACCTAGACTCATCTGTTTTCTTCTTGATTTATCCAATTATTTCTTGTGTCATAGCATGTTTCTTTTATGCCAATGTCCAATCCCTTCATGAACCTGTGTTCAGTGGAGAAGAAGAGAAAGGAAACTACCATACGGTGGCCAGACATTAAGCCATTTCAGATTTACAGCTGTACCCAATGGTATACTTGTTAACTATTGGGTATAACTGTAAATCATTATTCATCATTATTCCAAAGTTACAGGTAAGGAATATGAATCTCAGAGAAGTTATGAGACTGCTCCAGGGTCTTGTGTATGGAAAAACCTGTATTCTATCCATTACACCATGCTGCCTCACAGAGGACCAGACTGTCTACCTGATTCAAGGTTGTATTTTTCCCATCCTATGCTTTGATTGCTTCCCTCTATCCTGTCCTAAAAATCTGCTGTGGTTCAGCCTAGGGTCAGCACAGTGGGGGCTCTCCAGCAACTCTGAAAGGAATGCATCTTTCCCCTCTTCATTGCTTTTTGCTTCCCTGCCCTTTGCAAATTCCACACTTTGGTAGAATACTGTGACTTGCATTCCCCTACACCACTTAATACCATTGCTGTGACATCATCTTGGAACAAGTCCATAATCCTTTCCTAGGCCTATCTGTGGGCATAATGATTCCTGAAGCCTATGTCTGGTTTAAAAAGTCCAGCCCAAGGGAGGTCCAGATCTTCACCTGCAGAAGCTCTTCTATTGGATGTGAGTAATCAGATAGCACTGACTTGAAGGACTTGCAGAACATTGTTTGCATTGGAAGCAGAACCAAGAGGTACTAAGATCCCCCTGCTGGACCTCCTATGCCAGATGTGCTAGCCACATCTGGTCCCCAAACACAGGCACTGACACTGCTAGTATTTTGTACTCCATTCTGTGTCTGTCTTTGTGGAGTGAATGTCCTCTCCAAACAAGATGGGGTAAATTAACTAAGGGACAAATCCTTGCAGTGCAGTGGGAAGTAATTCTCACTGCAACATGTTGGGGGAAGAGCTAACCCCCTTCTTTCTCTCCCAGCTCCCAGTCAGGGAATTGGGCCAGCTTCTTTTTAACTATATAAATTTTACAGTCCCCTCACACCAGCTCATGTTCTCTGTTTACTCTACAACCATCTTTCTTGCCCAGCCAACAAGAAAAAGTTTAAAGTGATTGCCTGCTTATATCTAAAATGCTTCCAGACTGTAGACTTCTTTGGTGCTTACAGATTTGCATGGAAAGAGAAGGCTGAAAGTTTATGGCTTGAAAATTCAGACTTATCACTAGATCTAATGCTAGTCAGTTGAGGTTCCAGTGGCTTTTAAACACAGCTAAGTGGATTTCAGCTGAAAGATATAACTAAACATTTCATCATTTATTCATCTTTCAACTTTAATTATTGGAAACAGCCTGCTTAGTAATTCCCTGGACCAAAATTCTGATTTGAGGGGGTCTTACCATTAACTCTTTGGTGAATGGGCCATAATATCTTTAGACACATTCTGGATGGTGACTTTATTTCCCAAGCCACCCAAAATGAGGTGTTTTATTTAAAGGGAGAATGTTGTGTGTTTGTCTTTAGGCTAACAAATTCCTACCAGTTTTACAGGAAAAATGTGTGATGTTTTCCATCTACCGTGCAGATAAGTTGTACTTCAGCCTCAAAATAATGCCTGTGGAGACAGGTCGTCAGGCGTTAAAGGGAAATGTATTTGTGGGCAAGTGTTTCCAACCAACCTTAAGTTTTCATTGCAAATATATTGGGTTCTGAGTAGTAGTAATTCACCTTCTCACCATTATAAATTGTCCTTTTCTTGATACTTACAACCCCAGATTATGGCAAACAATTTTATACCTATCAGAAGAGATGCACACCAAGGTTATCAGTTTAGAATCCTCTGAGGCCTTATGTTCCATGTTTGATAGAATTAGAAATGACTGACTTGACCCTATTAAAAAGTGAAAATGCTTATCTCAGAGGGGGGAAAAAAAGTGAACTTTGTTTTTGTTTGTTTGGTTGGTTTTTTTGTTTTGTTTTGAGTCAGGGTCTCACTCTTTCACCCAGGCTGGAGTGCAGTGGCACAATCTTAGCTCACTGCAAACTTTACTCCCAGGTTCAAGCAATTCTTCTGCCTCAGCTTCCCAAGTAGTTGGGATTACAGGTGCCCACCACCATGCCTGAATAATTTTTGCATTTTTAGCAGAGATGGGGTTTTGCCGTGTTGAACTTTGTGTTTTTAATCCACAAACATATTTCTTCATCAAAATTTTTCTCTCTGCTCAAAGGAAAACTTCACGTTTTGCCATTGGACTTTGCTGGGATCATTACTTGCCTACATGTTTGTAATGGTTCCACCAAATTCTGTGACTGGTAAACCTCCACACAATGTCTTGGATAGTTTATCTTACCTCCTGCATGGTTGCAGTTCCTTCTTCCCACACACTGTTACCCTCCTGAGACTGAATGCATAATCCTGTTGCTTTTGCATTTTAGACTTCCAGGTCCTACCGCGAGGGTATCCGCTGCAGGCAGTGAGGCCAAAACACGTGGAGGGTCAACTACTGCTAACAACCGACGCAGCCAGAGCTTTAACAACTATGATAAATCCAAACCAGTCACCTCCCCGCCCCCACCGCCAAGCAGCCACGAGAAAGGTGAGTCACCTTCTTGAGGAGCCTTTTTGGCATTTTCCTTCAGAGAATGTCTACCTAGTTCCTTTGGGTGAATTAGGTTGGGTCGTGGGGAGGGGTTGCATTTGTGGTGAAAATGGGTTACAAGGACATATTTGGCAGGCAGGAACTTTTTAGCCAGAGGTATTAATAAAGTGGGGGAAATATTATTATAGTCACTAGCAAAAATAATTTGCTATCTTTGTTTGGGTGGGGCCCCATAAACACTTGGCTATGGATAGAAGCTATATAGCATTTGGAATTTGAAAATACATTTTCATGGAATATGTTTTATATATTAAGTAATTTTTCAGAAATATAAGCTTATTGGAGCATGCATTTTGTGAACTATGATAAGCTTTTTTATCCATCAGAAATAATGTGAGGGGAGTTAGGAACAAGAGGTTTTTACCCTTTGAAAAAGTCAGGAATGTGGATTGGCTCATTGAAGATCTTGGCTACATATAAGGAGTGGACAACATTGCTCTAGGAGTTGTGATGATGTAACTTTTGCCATAAAAGGATATGGATTTTTTTTTACTATACACAGTACTGAGTTTTTAGGATGGAGAAAAATAGTGAATAGTCCCGTGGGGGTCCTGCCCAGAAGGTAGTAAAACAAACCTTTGCTTGTTTCAGCCTCTATCTCTTGAGACATTGGAGAAACTGAGGTAGATTATTCAAAGATTATTCAAAAAGAGGTAGAGCCTTCCTTCATTCCTTCTAGGCAAAGTAGTCTAGACTAGACATCTTTAGGAAATATGTCCAGGTCTCCTGGAAGCATTTCCTACCTGGTGGTGTAGAAGATTCTTAGGGCTGTCTGGATGGTGTTTCTCGATTTCCCTGAGGTCCAGGAAAGCTGCCCTTCACTCCCTAAAGTGCCCCAGGAGCATGGGCAGCCCTCCTACTGTGAATGAGCTGGGAACCGCCGCCATCTTCTCCTCTAACTCAACGTCACTTGATTCAGTGGAACTGAGTTCCCCCAAGTGTTTGCTAATCACTATATCTTTTCCTCCCCACATATGAAGGAAATGTAAAGAGGGCTGACAGATGTGTATGGAAAAAGGTTTTCCAGCCAAGGCACTGGGAACTCTGCAAATGGCACTAACGCTATCACCAGGATGTCTTAACCCATCAAAACTTTGTCATCCAGCCCTTAGTTTCTGCCTCAAGCAACCATTTTTACTCTTCTTCTCTCTCTCCTTTCCCCCTTCTTTCCCCTCTTCTCTCCCACTTTCCTTTTCTTCACCATACCCGTGTGTTTTTTAAGTGTGCTTAGATTACAAAAATAATATATGCTTGTAAAATGGTACAAGTATCAGATAAAAGTTCTCCTGTCTCTTTTCCTTAGAGTACAAATATATACCATTCTATATATATCCATCTAGAACTTTCACAATGCATTTATATATGTATATATTTATGTATGTATGTATATTTATGTAATAGAAAAGTTTGTGTTTTTACACTGATGTGTAAAAGCTACTTTATGAGTACCTACCATGTGTCTTATTTTATCCCTATTTTACAAAAGATGAAACTAAAGCAAAGAAAGGTTAAGTACTTGCTGAAGTCCTATCAGAGATAGTGAGAGATGGAGTTGGATTTGAACCCAGGCACTTCGATTTCAGAACCATGATTAATACTGTGCTTTCCCTGGAATTGGGAAGCAAATGCTTGAAGCTTTGCCAGTTGAGGGCTGGTTGGCCAGCACGTGAGGAGAAAGTTGGGAAGGTGTTAGGAAAAGCCTGTGCTGGGCCTCTCCTGCAGGCCAATCTGCCCTTGCCCCATGCTCCTTTGGGAAGAAGCTATCATAAAAGAGTCTGAAAGATGGATGTGAGACCCAAGTTCAAAAAATTGAGAAAATAAAGGTAAAAGTTCCTAGTGGATGGGACAGGTGTAGAAGGATACTGTGTTCTACAGCCGCCTACGCGTGTGCCCACCAATGCTAGGACGGCAACTGACCTGCCCCTGCCCTGGGCAAAGGCTCCCACATCTGCTCTGAGCAGCCTGAGAACGAGGCCCCTTAAAGGACCATGGTGCAAATTCTAGTAGAGGCAGTGCCCCAAGGAAAGACTTTAGTGTCAGATGAAAGAAAGGGAAGTCATACTTATTTATTTATTTAGAGATGGAGTTTTGCTCTTGTTGCCCAGGCTGGAGTGCAGTGGTGTGATCTCGGCTCACCACAACCTCCGCCTCCTGGGTTCAAGCGATTCACCTGCCTTAGCCTCCCTAGTAGCTGGGATTACAGGCATGTGCCACCACGCCCGGCTAATTTTGTCTTTTTAGTAGAGATGGGGTTTCACCATGTTGGTCAGGATGGTCTCGAACTCCCGACCTCAGGTGATGCGCCGGTCTCTGCCTCCCAATGTGTTGGGATTACAGGCATGAGCCACTGTGCCCGGCCATCATACTTATTTATTAAGAACTTTGATTTTCTTTTCCTTTTTTTTTTTTTTTTTTGTGATGGAGTCTCGCTTTGTCAATCAGGCTGGGGTGCAATGGCACAGTGTTAGCTCAGCCTCGCAAGTGGCTGGGATTACAAGTGTGCAACACCACGCCCTGCTAATATTTGTATTTTTAGTAGAGATAGGGTTTCACCATGTTGGCCAGGCTGGTCTCTAACTCCTGACCTGAAGTGATCTGCCCGCCTTGGCCTGCCAAAGTGCTGAGATTGCAGGTGTGAGCCACTGTGCCTGGCCTGATTTTCAGTATGGTACCTGATCTTTACAAATGTTCTGTGAAGTAAATACTGTTAACTCAATTTTACAGGCAGAGAGAATGAGGTTAATAGAGATTAAGTAACTTGCCCTCACTGGTAACTAAGCACTGGAATTGTATCCACGTTCCACTCCGGGATTCAAACTCTGGCTTCGTCCTGTCCTTGGGGAGGTCTGTTATGAGGATAAGGTGGGGTGGTACATGTGAGAGTGTTATGTGAGCTGTGACACTGGAAAACTCCTGTGAGGATTCACAATGATAAAAACAACTGATGGTGGTCCCAGTCTGTAGCAGGGTGCATTTATTCTCTCCCCTACCCTGGGCTGTCCCAGGTTTTTTTTTTATACTAACTTTTTCAACCATCCTGAGGTAAAAAGGCCGTGGAAGTTTACTTTCAGAAACTGCTGCATTTCCTTCACCTTTTTCCTTGGTTTCTGTGTTCTCCCTTGAACCTGACCTGTTGATTGCAGCTCCTGAGGTAGCCAGCCCACATGCAGAGTGAAATAACTACCTGGATAAGACACAACAGGTACCTGGGCGAGGCCACCTCTTGTCCTTCACCTTAAGAAGTTCTGCCTCGGGGAGGGATACTCTTGTGAACAGATGAACCACAGTTTGTTGTGGTGGGTGCTGTGTAGCTGAGGCATGGACTGTTTTCAGGTGAGGTAAACTCCGTGCTGTAATCCCATCACCCCTGTTCCTTCATCCTTCCTGTAAGTGAGTCAGACCCTGACTGGCTCGGGTTCTGGCATTGTACTCTCAGGTGAGCCGATTCATAGACTACTTTTTCAGACAGTAGTGGCAAAATACCTATAACATAAAATTAACCCTCTTAACCATTTTAATCAATAATGTTAAGTATATTCACATTGTGGTACAGCCAATCCCTGGAACCTTTTCATCTTGCAAAATTGAAACTCAGTACCCGTTAAACAATAACTCTCCATCACCACCTCCCACCAGCAGCCCCTGGCAACCACTTTCTGTTTCTATGAGTGAGAACTCTAGATATCTCATGCAAATGAAATCACACAGCATTTTTCTTTTTGTGTACGGGACACAGCTTCTGAAGAATTAAATAATTACTTATAAAGCACTTTAGAATACTGCTTGGAAAATAGTAAACACTGAGAAAATTTTATCTTCAAAATATGATAGTATATGCATAAAAATATGGACTAATATAAATAATGGGCATATTTCACTTAGCATAATGTCCCCAAGGGTCATCCATGTCATAGCCTGCAATTCATAGACTTTAATGTGTGACCCCATTGACCTAAGAATTTCACTCTGAAGAATTGCTCTAATGACATCAGTAACTTCAATTAGAAATTCATTATTCTGTCAATAAGTGACAAAAATATTTCAACATTTAGTCCCAATTTTTAAAAATATTAAGAGGAATTAAAAATTGTAACAGGCAACTTTTCAAAACCCATAGAGCACTTTATACTTTGTAGGGAAATCCTAAAGGATTTATCTTAAAATCATGCCCCCTCCTGCCATCATCACTGAATTTAGTTCTGGTTACACAGAACAACCCACTGAGATGTGAAGCTGAAGAAAAGAGATAATATATAATACTTCTTAGCTAGAAAAGGCCTAGAGACTCACATGAAATTCATTCACTTGTTCCATAAGGTGGTGGCCAAGTACACAGCTGATGTGTAAAAAACAAAAATATTCCCAGACAGCAACATAACCTACTAGTTTTCCCAAAGACTGATCTCAGATTTTGCCTGTGAGGTTTGAAGGAAAGTCTGCAGAGCCTTTAGGAAAACCTGCAAGTTGTTTGTTGTATCATCATTGCCATCATGGTTAGATTTGCCTTTGATTTCCTTTTCTCTCTCCTGCAAGCAGCAATGAGCCACATCTGGGCCTGACCTGTGGTACATGTGAGCAGATTTGCCAGTGAAAAGTCAGTGTCCAGAGATGGTCAGGACACAGGAAGACTACTCACTTCTGTTGACTCCAAGTGGCCCTAGGGCTCCAGACCAGAATCACAGATTTTCAGGGACAAAGAAATAGCTGTCTTTTAAAATATTTGTGATATTACCTGTTTTATCTTCCTTTCCTCTCACATCCTTTGAATGAATTAACACTGCCTGGGATCTAGTACATTTCTAAAGTATTTGGTCCCTCTTACGAATTTGAAACATTTGGTATTCCTAGACTGACTTATGTGCATATAGAAGATACTCTCTTCTGAATAATATGGTTTTCTTCATTTTACAGAAAGCACATCTTTATTTTCATTACAAATATAATGGGAAAATATTCAAATAACACAGAAATGTCTTAAAAGACAACCCTACATAGCCCCACCTCCTAGATTAGCCACCGTTTATCCCTTTGTTTATATTATTCCATATTTTTATGCATGTATGATCACATTTTGATAGGTGAAATTTTCTTAGTGTTTGTTATTTTCCAAATAGTATTCTAAAGTGCTTTATAAATAATTGTTCTTCAGAAGCTCTGTACCCATACACACATTGATATTACTTTCAAAATCTTTTAAGTGAAATCGCCAAGTACATGGACAGCCTTTCTCGTCTATGGATATAGGTCATTCTTTGTTCCTAATAGTCACATAATTTTCCATTGTATGGATTTACCACAATATTGTTTAATCACTTTCATTTATGTTGTTTCCAATTTTTTGATGTTTAAAATAGTACTGAAATTAATATCCTTGTATTTTTTTTTACATGTACATAACCATTTCAGTGGAATTGCTGTATCAAAGGATATGCACGTTGTATAGTTTCCTTAATACTTCCAAATTTTGCTCCCAAAAGATTATACCTATTTATATTCCCATCAACAAGATATGAGAGGGCTACTTTCTCTACATACTTGATAGCACTTTTATCACTGTCATCGGCAAAAAATACTTTCGTTCTTTTGAAATGAGGCAAATTATTTTAAGAAGCTGAAATAACAAGACCATTTGATAAAAATTGGCCTTGTTTACTGACACTGCTTTGACAACCAGTTGCCTTAACATAGTACAAAAAGCACTTGAGTTTGAGATCAAACTTTCTACTCTCAAGATACTTCTCCAGCCTCAGTTTCCCCTCTGTGAGTCTGAGGTCCTCCATCACCAAACCACTGTGAGGTGTGAATGAATTCTTTAGTTGGCACTGGCTATTGCGCCTCATCTGATGGGAGCGCCATCTGTTCTTTCTGGTGGGTTTCCTCCTCTGGTCTTCGTTCCGTGTCACTCCCTTCCTCTTTGTTCACTCCTTGTCATGAGCAGAAGAAAAGAGCCAGACATAGCTCGAGACAGAGTTTTATAACCTTCAGCACTATGTCATGTCTGAGTAACTTTGGGGCCATTGATTTAGAATCTCTATAAACATGTCACTTTATGGTTGGCAAACCAAGTTATTTATCTGAGCTAGTGATTAGGAGATGTAACCATGGAAAAGTTGCCCATGTCCTGCTATTAACCAGGATTCTGACATAAAATTGCAGGTTAGCCTAGATGAAGTTAATTCAGTCATCCAAGTCACGCAGACATAAATACGGTTGGGGTGGCCTGTTTCAGGTTACTTTCTTCATTTGTTCATTTCATCATCATTTATAGAGCACTTACTATCTGTCCGGCACTGGACCGATTGTCGTGGCAGGCAGAATTGAGACGCAGACTCTGCTTCCCAGGGACTCACAGTCTTAGGGAGGAATGATGCTCACATGTTCTATAATAGAGAGATGCTCAAAGTTTTGAAGAAAAAGATGAACGTAGCCAGGAAGACTCTGGGAGGACTTCCGAGAAGTAATATCATTTGTATTGATTTCCATTTCAAAATTTTTGCTTAGAGAAAAGGAAAAGAAGGTTGGGAAGGAATGACTCGTCCTACATTTCCTGATCTGGGTGTTAATCTGACAGCAAATATGTTGGGTTCACTGTGTTATTCAACTCATATTCTATGGAGGGCCCGTAGAGCGTAAACTTCTGCAAGATCATTTCTGTGATGGGTTAGGGCCTCCCTTGGTCATCAAGAGACCTTTGTCATTGCTGGAGCTATTATCCCAGGCCAGGGAGAGCTTAGGTGTTGGTTGGTTAGAGAGGGTGATAGCCATCTCTTTTTGGGAATCAGCTGTGATGTTCTTATGACCTTCTAGCTAGAACCCATAGTTGTCAAAGGGCTTAGAAAGCCAACCTAGAGGTGTGAACCAAGGTAGCATCATTGAATTTAAAGAATTCTCTGGGATATTGCCTGGAATGGAACTTAATGACCAGTGAGACCACCTGTTGAGGCTAAGTAGGCAGGATGGATTAGATGCTGCCAAATTTAGGGACTTCACAGATCACTGGAGGAATAAACAAGAAGTTGTACCAAGGTCTTGGGGCCAGTGTTCAGTTTTCTCAGGAGAGGAGTTTTGGGGACTTGCAGTCAAAGAGAAAGCAAGTACTGTGAAGGCAGATCACTGCGTTTGAGTATTGGCTCTGCCGCTTCCCAGAAGTATGACTCTGGGCAAATGTCATGGTCACCAATGCATCTGCTCAGGATGACCCTCAAAAGACCATCACAGGCCGTGCTTAGCACCATTCTAGTGCTGTACCCCTTCACCCCCAGGTAACAGCTCAGGTGTGAGGGAATAATATTTGAATAGGGCAGGTGCACAAGTCCGTCCAGCTTAAAAGTCACATACCCCAAGGGAGTATGTGACAGCCCCATAAGTATAAATTCTAGGGTTCCCACAAGGATTAGGCCCAACCAATTGTCACAGAACTCAGAGAAACTCAAAATGATGGTGTCCCCAAGAGGTATTTATACCTCATTTATGGTTTTTCCCGTCCAGATGTATCATTTTTACCATAAGCAATGTTGCTTAGTAATGGGCATTCTATCTTTATCACATTTCCAGGGCAACAGTTAGCAGGTTTACCCAAGGTCAAATTCTCATCTAAAAGAGGAAAAGGTTTTGTTAATCCTTTTCCAACAGGAAGTTATCTCACCTCTGAGATTCAGTTGATTTATCTTTGAAGTGGCAACAGGGTTCTATAGCCCTAATGATGGGAGAAAGTTAGATGTGAAGCATTCTTTCTCATTTTTTGCATAACCCAATTAAAACTCTAGACTGTTGTCTCTCAAGGTGTGATTCATGGTCCATCTCATCATCCCTTGAGGTAATTGCTAAAAAGACAAATCCCCAGGCGTTACAAACTGAGTCCTTCTAATTCATATATTTGAATAAGAACCTAGAAGTTTATGTTTCACACCCATGAGATCTTAAGGCACTGGAGCTTGAGAACCCTAGTGTTAGCAGGACTTCTTGGTTACCTTTAGAAAAGAACCCCACCGGCCGGGCATGATGACTCACACCTGTGATCCCAGCACTTTGGGAGGCTGAGGCAGGAGGATTACTTGAGATCAGGAGTTTGAGACCATCCTGGTCAACACAGCAAAACCCTGTCTCTACTAAAAATACAAAAATTAGCCAGGCGTGGTGGCACACACCTGTAGTCCCAGTTACTCGGGAGGCTGAGGCAGGAGAATTGCTTGAACCCAGGAAGCAGAGGTTGCAGTGAGCTGACATCACACCACTGCACTCCATCCTAGGCAACAGAGCGAGAAAAGAGAACACTCCCTTTTAAATGCCCTTTAATTCTCAGCAACTACTTTGTAGTACATTGTTATGGGGAATGGAGGTAATATATAGTAAGACACCCAGACAAAGGCCTGGCACATAGCAGGAGATGAATAAATGGGGAATCATTTATATGTATACCTTTTATCATATACATATTTAAATTTATTCTCAGAGCCAGCAACATATACTGGGTAGACTTAGCTACTTGCATAGGTCTTATTTTCTTTTGGCTTTGTGCTATTGCCTCAGTAACCTTTAGCAAAGTTCTTCCTTGCATTTTTCATTTTTACAATTTCATTGCTGTCTTGTTTCTGCTGAGCTAATAGATTCTTCCTTAGACTGGAGAAATTAAAAAGAAAGTGTCCCTTTGGGGGTCTAAATATGGGAGCAGAGGGGATACAAGACAAGGAGGTGCTCTGAGGGAGAAGTTGGCTCACCTTTCCCTAGCTGGAGAATCACCTTTTTGCTCTTTGTCTCCTTGGCACTTGCAGAGCTTGGTGGTACTTCATGTGGAGGAGAGCACTGTCCTGTTCAGAGGAAGGGCGAGCACTATTATAAGCTGCCTTAGAGAGGGACCTGACTGATGTGCCCAACTGCCCTTATTCCACCCTAGCTTTTGTCCTTAACCTCAAGCATTACAATCAAACATCAAGGTGAAAGAAATTGTATCTGGTGCAGTCTCCTTCTCCCCCTTTGGGAGTCATTTTCTTGATCTGTGTAATTTAAAAGAGCCTTCAGAAGAGGAGACACGAAAATCCCTCTAATGTGTGAAACTAATCACCTTTAATGCTGAAGCCATCCTTTTTTCACAGAGAAGAAGAAGAATGTCACCATGTTTGTTTTTCTCTAAAAATGGATACATTTCAAAACCAATGTGTGAACTTATGGTTCTGCTATATATCCTTTCTCTGAAATACAATAAACCTGGCTTTTTGTAACAGAGGGAGTAGAGAAAAAGAAAATAAATCATTTGGAAAGATGAAAGATCTATTTGATTAGTCTTGTCTCAGGAATAGAAAATGATTGGTTGATGTTCATCCGATCTTCAGATGATAAATCTCAGCATTTCTCTTACTTCCATCTGTTACGTGGAAAGCATCACACATTCATGAATTCAATTTCATTTCAAGGATCATTGGGAGGGAGAAGTATTTACATTTCTGGGTGCTCTCATAATACTCATTTTTTATCAAGGTCTCATCTGCAGTCAGGGCTTAGTTTAGTCATTCCTTAGTTTAAGGTCCTCTTTAAAAAGTTTGTTTCCTCCAAGTTTAGGTATTTGACAGTGTTCATCAGCACGAGAAGATACATACATTTTGGGATAAGTGAAGTTAACATTTCTGTGAGCATATGTAGCCCATGTTCACAATGTGAAGTGCAAGCATGGAGTGCTGGTCAGAATGAGGAGAGAGACCCTGAACGGTAAAGCCTGGCAGCTCATGTAGCTGCAACTACTTACTGAGGAGTTTCTTGTGAACGTGTACTTGGCTGCCTCTCTGGGCCGAGGACATGACATCCTCAGGCTTCAGTGACTCTCACAAATGAAGTGCTTGTTTCTTAGCTGCAGCTTGCCTTTGTGATTCCATCAATGTGTGCATTTCATTAGGATACCAGTGTGTAGCCCCCGTGCCAGGGAGCCATCTTCTCCTGATGAAGGTGTCAGTGGGTTGCACTGAGAATATTTGAGACAATGCTCACGGTATATCTACTTGGTGATGAGAGTGACACATGGGCCATTTGCAGGTGTCACGCCCTGTGGATGAATGGTCATGCTACACAGTGGTTTGTGCCAAGGCCCCGTGGGACACAGTTCACATTCTTAGTGTCCTAGGAGCTCCTACCATGATTCCTTAGCAATGGTTATGCTAGTTCTTATGATGGCAAGGCTCCCCAAACTTTGTGGACAATGCACAGATAACAACTGCTGATGGAAATCAATGACCTGGCCTGCTTCCTTTGTAAGAGCAAAGATAAAGAAGGCCTCTTAACATCTAATGCTCCCTTCTCCTTTTTCAGAGTTGGAGAATCACAGCATGCTTCTGAAATGTGGAGTGGGAGATCTAAATGTGGAGTGGGGAAGCTATAATTACATAGCTTGGAAAAAGCAAAGTTAAAGAAAAGTAAGTCCTTTGGCTCCAGGACAGCCTAGGACTGTAAGTCTCTGCTGCCCCCTACTGCCCAGGTTTTGTGTGTGGCTCCTAGAGTTTCTAGCCTGGCGTTCTCAGGCACTGTGCTTGGGAGGATAATGACTTGCAGACTGTCTAAATGCTTTCTTCCAGACAGGGCCTTCCCACATTTGTTTCCTCAATTTAGGAGAATGTATGTGAAGTGGAGAAAACCCACAGTGTGGGTGTGATCAGGTTCGTGTGGCCTAGTGGAAAAACTTTCTCTTGAGTGGTGAGGAACTGACAGCAGGCCTGAGCTAAAATTGGTCTTCACAAAGCCGTCCACCCACTCACATGGGCAGGCAGCCAGCTGGTGGATTCAAGGATCAGATTTAGCCCTAAGGAGAAGGATCTTTGAAGGCACTAGTTGATTTTTGCTGCAAAAAGGTTATGCTAGATTTGGTTCCATTTTTAGGAGGCAAATAATTCTAAACCAGACTGTATAGTGTGGAATAAATGATTCTCTCCTTTCTTTATTATACATTCATGTACTTGGAATCCAGTCCTTCATATATTCATGTGTCAGAGGTTATTTATTGAATGTCTTCTATGTACCAGGCATTATGCCAGCCACTGAGTATTCAAAAGTGAAAAACCAGATAATTTCTGCCTGCATGGAACTTAAAGTCTGACGGAAGAGGCAGTAAACAAATGCAAACAGTATCATTACATTTTGTAGTGACTGCTCTTATTAAAAAAAAAAAAAAAAAATGCGGGTAATAGGAATGAACTTAATTCTCTGGATTAGGTAGAAACTTAATTCTCTGGACTAGGTACAACTTCTTCAGGGTGAGACCCGTAGCCAAAGTTTGCAGGGGTCCATTGTGCCCACAATCCCCATTCTCCCACACAATGGTTGGAAATAAAAGATGTTTTTGAAAACAGTTTTATGGAGCGAAACCAGTTCCCTTGCACAAATGAAGATCTATATCCTGAACTAGCTTTTTCCTTCTCTCTCTGGCCATAGGGAGTAGAAGTAAAAAAAATTACAGGGAGGCAAACTTTGGCTCCATATGTGTATTGTAAAAAGAACTTTTCACATTTGTCTTCTCACAGTTGAATAGGCTCTCTTGAGAGTAGTGAGTATCCTGACCCCAGAGGTATTCAATAGAGGCTTCATCATCACTTGCTAGGGATGCTACAGGTGAGGTTTCTTATAATAGCAGGTAGGTTGGAATAGATTTTCTCTAAGATTGCTTGCAAATCTAGCATTTGATTACCCCAGGCAAGGGTAGAGTTGGTGTGATTCATTCTGGAAGAGTCTCCTCCACCTCAGTAATTTCACACATATCCCCACAGTTTATTAGAGTTCCCAAAACCCCACCTTTGGATTGGTTCCCTTAAAAGCCTTCATTCATTCCAAAAATGCACTTTATTTTTGAGGGTGCCACTTGTACTCTAGGATTCATTTGTATGCTGGGAAAAGTCTGCATCTTATGTGGATATGCCTGTGTGCGTTTGTGATGACTTCTTTTACTCCATTCACATACTTGGGAAGATTTTTCCCTTAACTTCACTTAAATTGTCTTGAACTTGCCAAGTTCATGCTCGGAGGCCATCAGAGAGTTCACGGTCAGGGATGGGTGCCACACAGAAGAAATCATGGCTACTTCGTCAGAAGTTGTATATGTGGTTTCCACCATTTAACACTTGGATCATTCCTTGCCCTGATTTAAGAGCCAGATAGGAATGTTCATGCAATTTTTTTAAAAATCTGTTTCAGTGACATGCTGTAGGGGGCAGTATTCATTAAGAAAAACCAGGGAGAGAGTCCAGGAAGAGCCAGTAATTTCGACCTTGTAGGGAAGAAACTGCGCCCTATTTTTAACTATTTCTGTATACTAGAGAGTCATTCATTCTGTCTGGTTGTTCATGCATGAATGAGGCTCTGACTTTCAGTAATGAACCTTCTTAGGGGGCTTAATTTGGCTTATGTTAAATTAATTAATTTGGCTTATGTTACATTCATCTGGCTTGGAGTGAAAACCAGTGAATATCTGTGAGGGAGAGGGACTTTTCCATATAGGACATATGTACTAGGGCAAGGATTCTTACCTAAGTCACCTGACTCCAAGCTTTTGCTCTTTTAGCCACAATTTGAACCATTTCAGGCTCATACCTTCCAACACAAATAGTGTTTGTCTCCCCCAGAACATCTTCAAACCTGTTACTGCCTAGGAAATAGTTAATACTAAAACTTGAGGGGGCGAACCTTTTTTTGGACCCTCTCACCTTGATAAGTTTGGCGAAACAGGTGCCTTACTCACCCCTATCTCCCTAGCCCCTCAAAATGAATGGTTTCAAATCATAGCCTTGTATGATTTCTTACATGCCCAAGGCTGATGGGACAGTCTTGCTAAGGTACACCAGCTTCAGGGGGTCTCGGCTGGGCCTGCTCCTATGTCTGAGGGCATCTGGCATGTTGACTACATGCTGGCTGATCTGTAATGGCCTCAGATGAGACAACTCAGATTTCTCTACATGGTCTTTCATCCCCCAGCAGGCTGGTCTAAGCTATTTTTCTGGTGGTAGGTGAGTTCCAAGGCAGAGAGTTGAAATGTGCAAGGCCCTTTGAGGCCTAAGCTCTGAAAGAGGACACCAGTTTTTGTCTTCATTTTGTTGGCCAAACCTAGTCATGTGACCTGTCCAAATTCTTGCAATTGGGAAACAGATTCCACCTACTGAAGGAGGAGCTGCAAAGTCACATTGCAAAGCATACATGGCACAGAAAGGGGTGAACACTAGGGGCTGTTTTTGTAATCAATCTACCACAATAAACAGGTTGCACCCAGTGAATTTATATTGATGGATTGGTTTCAGTTGTCAAGGTAATAGTCTGTTTCCACTGTAGTTGCATGAAAATGAGAATGCACTGAGCTCATTTAAGATGTACTAAGACATACTTGCAGTTTCCTATAAGTTATGGGGGCATGTAGCTCTAAGAACTCATGGGGGAGAGCAGCCAAAGCATCCTTGGTTACCCCAGTCCCATAGAAGGTGTCTCTAAGAAGCAGATGCTTTATGAGGCCCCTGTGGCCGAGGGAAGAAGGTAGGAACCAGCTGTTAAAGTAGAACTCTGCAAAACAGGTCTGACTCCACTTGAGCCTGTTCTCCGAGCCCATTCTCCAGCCTTTGGGATTCTTGGTATTCACAGGCCTACACTTCTCTGCTTTCTCTTTCCCACACCAACTGGCAAAAGTTGTGTGATGAAGATGATCCGAATGCCAGACTTGGGCTCAGGACACCTGGGGTCTGGTCCCAGCTTGATGACTGTGTGGCTTTGATGGGTCATTTAACACCTCTGAACTTGACATTCCTCAGCTCTAAAATGGAAATGAGGATAGCACCAACCACATAGAGTTATTGTATGGTTTCCATGAGATGAAACATATGGGAAAATACCCTGAATTGTGTATATGAGGTTTGTTGAATCAATGATTTCATACATGTCCAAAAATCAGAAATGACTATGAAGGAGAAAATAACCACAGCAGCTGACTGAGAACCTCAGAGAGCCAGTTCTCCACTCCTGGTCTGTTGCTTCAGATCAAAAGTCTGAAGCACCCATGTAGCCACCTCTTCTTGCTCAGCCTCCTCTCTCCCTGATAAACCATGATGAAAGGTGTTTTTGAAAACCAAGGGACCAAGAAACACAGAATGACCTTCACTGAAAGGACAACTTTTAGTAAATGCACACTTGACATAGTTTGGTAAATATCCACCCTGTTATCTTTTGCTCCTGATATCTTAGAAATGTCACTTATTGATTCTTGAAATCTCCCCACTGCCACTCCTAGGGGGAGGGGGAGTTTGAGATGGAAGTATTGATTGAAACTAGCAAACACTGAAAGAAGCATTTGTTAGGTTGTCTTTTCCTTTTTTATAAACTGGTTAAAGTAGATGAAAGAAGATACATCTTTTGGCAGAGTTTTAAACGAAAGGAAATTAGCCAATTATACTCCTATAAAACAACATTTGAAAGTCAGAATTGATGATTTTTCCACAGTGTTTTGGAACAAAGTACTCTGATAGGTGAAGGATCAAAGGACTTTTCTCTGAATAGGATTTTATTTTTCCTTTTGTTTTTTATCATCCTTCAGTCTGGGCACTCTGATTGTCTTAATGCATCCAGACCCACAATTTGCAACTTGCTGCCCCATTGCTGGGGGCTGGTGACTACAGTGTCTTTGGACAGATTAGAGGAAAGACATTGTAGCTGAACTCACAGGCAGCCCCCAGCAAAGGAGCAGGGAGCTTTCTGTGTTCCCTTCAGTCTGAGTATGCCAAGATGCCCTGGCTCTGGCCTTGAGGTGTTAGTCAGCATTAGCGCTTATGATCTTGGCAACCAGAATGGCCACTGCTGGTCGGAAACTGATCAGAACTGTTCAGTCTCATTAAGGAGCCCCTCAGATCACCTTCTGACATGTAACGCTTCAGAAATCATCAAACGGCTAAGGTAGAGGCTGGCTTCCTTGAAGTCTTTCCAAAGGCTTTGGCATATCTGCCTTTTGGATGAGCTTAACTAAACAGAGAGCTTTTGAGGTCCAGGGTGGGTGTGGGAGCTCTCAGGGCACTGGAAGTAGCATTGTGGTGGGGTGGGAGGAGGGTATACTGAGCTTTTCTTGGCCCACCCGTTCACTCCCTCCTTCCTCCCTTAACCTCTTCCTCATCCTCACTGGTAACTCTCCAACACCAGGAGGAGGAGACATTTCACAGAGTGCTGCTCTGTATTTAATGGATAAATAAGTGCCTCTATCCTCTGCAGCACTGTCCAACAGTACTTTCTGCAATGATGGAAATAACTTACGCTCTGTGCTGTCTAATATGGTAGCCACTAGTGCTACATGTGACTATTAACAATTGACATGTGGTTAGTGTGGATGAATAATCGAATTTTTAATGTAGTAAATTTTAATTCATTTAAATGGCCACATTTGCTAGTGGATATGGTATTTGACAGCACAGCTCTGGAAAATTATTCACTGAGCAGTCAGTGAGTCTGCCGCTGAAGTCTGTCATTAAAAAAATGTCATTCTAGACACAAAAGGCCAAATATTGTATGATCCCATTTATATGAAATCTCCAGAGTAGGCAAATCTATAGAGACAAAAAATAGATTAGTGGTTGCTAGGGCTGTGGGGTGGGGGTAGAGGAGGGATGAGGAGTGGCTAGAGTTTCTTTTTGATATGATGAAAATGTTTTAAAATTAGATTGTGGTGATGGTTGGAGAACTTCATGAGTATGAGGATACTAAAAACCATTGAATCACTCTAAATACATGAATTTCATGGTGTGTGCATTATATGTCAATAGAGTGGTTTAAAAATGGCTTTCTGTTCATGCCATATTCAAGTAGATATTATTACTCTAGCTCTTCTATGCCAAAATATTAGTGGTTAAATGTCTCCCCTTCCTTGGACCTCAGTTTCCCTTCAATAAAAAAAGGGTATTGATTTTGCCTCAAGGATACTAAAGGAGAGAATTTCTGGTCTTCGTTTCCCTGTATATATTTAACTTTAATCCAGTTCATATGGGATGAAACTGTATGTACCCCCTCCTTCTGGGACCCCAATTCTAGACAGTGCCCCATTCCAGGAGTACCCCAGGCAGTAAACAGAGCATTGACACAGGTAACTGGCCACCCTGCTCTGGGCATTCTCTCTGGAACCACAGCATAGATAGAAGGCCTTTGGTGTTGGCCTAGGAATTTTAAGTAATGCCTGAGACATTTATCTTTCTGCCTCTGATCCAGATAAAAACAGATTGTAACTTTGAGTTGTCAATTGATGCTAATGCATAGAAACAGCTTTCCATACCCTTAGTGAGCAAAGACTCTGGCCAGGGAAGAGGTGGGGAGTTGGGGGTAGGAGGAGATTCCTGGCTGTAAAACATCTCATGGTTTTCTGTGGTTTGTGGTCCAGGGGTCCTGCGGAATCTCTGGGAAGCACATTTCTTCAGAAGCAAGCTTGTTCTTTTTCTTCTCCCACCTCTCAGCTGCTCTTTTTGAAATCAAAAGCCTGCTATAGGGTTGCAAATTAGTGACATCAGAAGAAGTAATAGTTGCCTTCATGTTCCTCCTCCTCCTCTTCATCACTATCCTAAAGCCTTCCATGTGTGTCAACAACAGATGTTACAAATGCCTGCCTTATAAATAACTTTATAAGGTTATAAATTTATATAATAACTTATATAACTGCTTATAATATAGGTGAGGAGATGGACTGTGAATAGAAAGGCGGCCCTGAAACAGTAACAACAAAGAAAATGGTAACAGTAGCTGCCCATTGTGGGGTGATTGAGTTATTATGTGCCTGGAGGTGTGTTAGGTACTTTGCATACATAGTCTCATTTAATCCCTCACATCACTATTAGGAAGTGTCAGTAGTAACATCTCCTATAGATAAACTGAAGCTCAGAGTGGTTAAATAATGGGCCTACATGATGCAGCTAAGGGCCAGAGTTGAGATTTGAACCAGAATCTGCATCACTGCAAAGCTAGTATTTTGCTTTTAACCCTCGTGCTATCATACAAGCTAGTTTCTACTAAATTTACTAGTCATTGAGCCCCTCTTTTACGTTAAATGCTGTACAAATTGCTGGAGGTGCAACTGTGAACAAAACCAGCCAATGGCAGATGAGTGGTCCAGGCAGTCAGAGTCATGGAAATTCAGAGAAGAAAGTGGAATCTTAGGGACTG
Organism: Papio anubis; assembly: GCF_008728515.1. Classification (NCBI taxonomy): domain Eukaryota; kingdom Metazoa; phylum Chordata; class Mammalia; order Primates; family Cercopithecidae; genus Papio; species Papio anubis. The sequence goes on from NC_044987.1 coordinate 79,225,619, forward strand.
GGAGAAGGTAGACAAGGTGAGTTCATATAGAATTGGAACTTAAAGGAAGAGTATGAAGTTCTTGAAAGTATATAGGGACACTCTAAATCAGAGGGGCTCTGGAGTTTGTTTTCTGACATATCAGCATGTTAAGAGAAAAACAAAAATAACCAGCTGGGCGTGGTGGTTCACGCCTGTAATCCTAGCACTTTGGGAGGCCAAGGCAGGCTGATTTCCTGAGCTCAGGAGTTCGAGACCAGCTTGGGCTACATGGTGAAACTCTGTCTACTAAATACAAAAAATTAGCCAGGTATGGTGGTATGCGCCTGTAATCCCAGCTACTCAGGAGGCTGAGGCAGAAGAATTGCTCGAACCTGGGAGGCGGAGGTTGCAGTGGGCTGAGATAGTGCCACTGCACTCCAGCCTGGGTGACAGAGTGAGACTGTCTCCAAAACAAATAAAATTAAATTTAAAAAAACCAAACACCACATGTAAAAAGATTGTGATAATTTGAACTCATTTTTCTTAGGACAATGATCACTTCTGCCCCCGCAATGCCCTTAAGTGTAAGGTAATGCTTAATCCCTGTCTCATTGGCTTTTACAGTGTCATCATTTTGCAAGCACATGGTTTTTTTTTTTTTTTTTGGTTTTTTTTTTTGTTGTTGTTGTTGTTGTTTTTTTGTTTTTTTGGTCTTGATTTCATTTAGGGCAAGGACAGGGCTCAGCAAATATTTGTGAGCTGGAAGTGAACTGTAGCCAACTCTATTGGCTATATGGTGCCTGAAATCCCAGCATGTGCCAGATGGTGTGCTTGGAATAGGGACAGGACACATAGCACAGAAACAGACACTTGTAATATCCTGTGATAAGTACCTATAGGACATTTATATCTGGAAGGAGCATCCTATCCAATCTTGGAGGAGTCAGGAAGGTGTCCTGGAAGAAGTGAGGTCTAAGCTGAAAACTGTATTAGCTATGTAGAATAAGGAAAGAGTATTCTAGACAGAACAGCGTGTGCAAACTCTAGGTGGTAAAAGGGGGCATGGCTTGATAGAGGAAAGTCAAGTGTGTGCATATGTGTAGGTGTCTGAATGAAGTAGGCAAAATGACCTTCTCAATTCTAACCAGCAAATTGGTGCTAGACTCCAAGTTTTATGAGGGCAGGGAGCATGCCTGTCATGTTCAATAAATCCTTGTTGAAGAATTGAGAGGATGGTGGTCAAAAAGGGATCAGAACCCAGGCTTTCTGAATCTCTTTCATGTTTTACCCTGTCACCTCACTCTAAGAATTCTTTGTCAGTTCGAAATTGACCTCAGACAGTAGATGACCTAGAATGCCCACCCAAGCCAGTCAGGGCAGAAATCAATTTCTTGGTGGGGGACAGAGCTGCAGCAAAGGCTGAGACTCCAAACTTCTGTCCAAGGAGCTTTGCTAATAACTTGGTTGGCTTACATGAAAGGGAGAGCGCATCTTGATCCAGTGATCGGTTTATTTGTGTACATGGGGAAACCTGATAGAGCTCTGTGGTGATGAAGTTCTGGGCCACCTAAATCCTAGTAGGTTTCAGCATCTGTTAGCAAAAGGCAGCTCTCAACCTTTGAGAGTGCAAGTGGTAACATCTGCAGCCACTCTGGCGATTCTAACTGGCAAAAATGATGGATTGCAGGCATTTCATCATTGAATTTCTACTGGGTTACATCCTGACTTAATCTTTTGGTGCTTACGTTCTAATTTTTAAGCAAAATGTCTGTGTTTGGTAGTAGTTCTTCAACTTTATCTCATTAAATAAAGTTTAGTGAACTGCCAAAGACAAGATGAGCTAGGGCCAATGTTTTTGAAATAGAAAAAATGGAAATGGAATTTACATCTGGACTCTAGGACATTTTGCTGCTTCGCTTGCAGAATAAGAGCAAAAAAGTGATTCTTATATGATTCTGTATCTCTTGCAAAAGTCCTCTTTGCTTTCAGACACCCACAGCTTTGAGCAAATGTTTACATTCCACTTAAACACATTTGGACTTTAGTGTCTGTGCTGCTGATTACCAAAATGTTAAATAAATGAAACAGAAAAGAAAACTTGTTTCAACGTAATGTTTTAGAATGCCTGACGCCCCTTACCCAGCCCTGTGAGACTGGTCACTGTTGATCTTTGTGTCCCCATAACCTGGCACGAGATAGAGATGCATTAAATGAAGGAATGCATTCTTTAGAGTTCGTGTCAAATGCTCATTGTCATGAAGACCGTCTGTCAGTTTAACTAGAAACCCTCGCCCTTGGGACCATGTCCTTATAGGCATTGTTTCTTCTTCTAACCCTGGTGTAAATTTCCCAGAGACCCAGACTGTGCCTTATTTCTCTTTATACCCAGCTAACCCCTCTAAGGAACATCACTGTATGTATACATTTGGCTCATCCAGTGTGTTTGCTTACAGACTGACTTCCCTAAGCTGAAAACTTAACTGCAATTCGGAGAGAAACTAGATTGATCAGAACATTTTAGTGCTTCGTGTTACTAAAGGCAGGGATAGGGCATGTAATCTGAGTTGTCCAGGGAAACCCATGCATTCCTGGCTGCTGTTTTAAGACTCTCCTCCTAATAAACTGATATCCTTCAGGTTTATTTGGTTTAACTCCTGCTCTGGCAGTTTGGCTTGTTTCTGTGCATCAGAGTCGTCATGAAAGCTGCTCCTCCAGGATTCCAGCTGGACAGCTGCAGAATCGCTGGCATTTTTCTTTCCTTGACTCTGTATTGACAGCAGGTTTGAATCACTCTGTCCTGTTTTGTGTAATATAACCAGGTCAGAAATCATTTGAAAAACAATTAGGGTGCCTAATTTGATCTCATTTTCAGCGAAAGGGAGGCATTGCCTGGTACATTTTGTATTTTTTGTGTTTGGGGCTTTATTAAGAACATAAAAGGACCTCCCTCTTCTGCCCTTCTATTTCCTGCTGATTAACATGAGAGTGTGGGGGAGCCTTTCCCAGTCTGTAATATCCCATCAGTCCCACATCCTTGTATGTTGTCTTGTAGAAACCTGTCTGCTCATTCTTTCACTGCTGGCCACCCCAGTTGGTCTTATCTTCCTGTCAGCTGGGTTTCTGGCTAGCTTTCTTAAGCTCACACCAATCCCTGGCAGAGCTCCTCTTCATATAGAGAGAGGCAGAAATCCTGCAAATTGTAAACTAGCAAAATGTACAAATTTAGCCAGAACTGCCTATGTGTGCCCCTGCCCAGTTATAAGCCAAATTCGTGCCGTGCCTTTCCCTAAGAGGATGAGACTTCGAAGCACAGAGAGGAAGGAGGGAGGCTGTCAAAACTCTTAATTCCAGATCTACTAATTCAGAGAGTGACCTTGAGTAGCAACCATGCTCTCTGGGCCTTAGATTCCTCCATCGCGCTAGCTGACCTCAGCGCTTCCTTTTAGTTCTATGTACTTTGATCACATGATAGTTACCTGATGGCTGGCGACTAGCTCTAAGCCTTTCTTATCCCTGTGCCTACCTTAGTCTCCTATAGGGACTGCATAGTCTCCAAAAACTACTACAACTCTGGATAAAACCTTGTCTTGGCAAAACCTAAGCGAAGGCTTGATCCATGGAAACTGCCTTTAACCTAGACATCAGCTGTGGACTCCCCGAGTCAGTGTTATTGCTGGAGTCGGCTTCTACTAGCACATCAGAGTGAATTTTTTAATTTTCAGGAGTTTTGCAAGCCTGTTGATGTTGTGCTGGTAGCTTGAAATCTGCCATAGCAGGAGTATCTACACCACAGGAATCGGCAAACACTGTGAATCAGAACATTTTTTTTTCCTTTTGGAATCAATTGTTAGTCATTTGCCAGCCTATGCTGCATTAAATGTGAGTTGGAGAACTCACATGTGGAAGACCCAGTGTCCTTTTCAATCTTTTTGGAAATGTTTCCTTTTGCTTATTTTGTTTTGTTGGGATAAAGGTGGTGTCACATTACTGTTGGTCACTATTTTTGCCTAGTCTGTTCTGCCGAAATACTTGCACTTACAGGTCATGGATCTTCATTCTCTGTGTAATATCCCTCTCTTACCCACTGGAATCACCCCAAATCATTCTCAGAAAAGTGAGACAGGCTTTGGGCACTGCAGACTATTCCTGAAAGTTTAAGGCTGTGGAGGGGTTACACGATTGCAATAGAAACTGCTGAAAATTTAATATTGTTGTTCCTGTTCTTAAAAGTTCTTCAGCTCCCTTGCCACTTAGAATTTCTCCATGGCCACCTTTTGTTTTGTTCTTAATATTCCAGCCTTCTGCTTTATTGTTCAGCCTTGCCTCCCTTCTCCTCTCCTTTCTACTTTTCTCCTCTTTTTTTATACAGAGAAGTTTATCTCTGTTTTCTTATCTCCTTTCAGAGCATACCCTTAGAGCTTTATCTTCCACACTTGGAGTAACCTGTCCAAGGTTAGTTAAAGTTGGTGCACAGCTTTGCTGCACTAATCCGGTGCATTCATGTGGTGCATATTTGTGGAGTCCTGACTTTTTCCAGCCACTGTGCTTTCAAGGAACTCAGTTGATCATGGAGTACACCAGGAGCTGGGTTTTCAGTGGGGCATGGGGGAGAAATCCCCTGTCAGCAGTTATCTGATTTTCATAAAGGGGAAAATGACTTCTGTTGAGAAGAGGGAAATTGTAGCCAGGTAAAATTCTTAACATAAAATTTGGAACACTGAAGCACCGTTTCTCCTCTCTCTTTAATTATTTGAAGACTCTTCACCATGGCCTATAAGACTCCATGAGCTGACCTCATTTTTTGCTGTCCCCTCCCTTCTTACTGGAAGCTTCTGCCATATCAAATAGTATGTGTTTTCATGCAAAGGCCATACTCTCTTATAATCAGCCTCTGTCACTGCAGCTCTCCATTTGAAGAGGTCCACTTTCCTCATCCTTCTTCCCACCAAGTTTCTGACTCATCTTTTTTTTTAGGTTAGATTTTGTTTCCTCTAGAAATCTTTCCCTGACCTCTGGAGACTGAGTTTGAAGCCCCTTCTCTGAGTTCTCCTGCACCCTATTCTACTCTCTAGTTGTCCTCCTCAGGTTCCATGGTTATCTTGTTGGTCCTTCATGAGCACAGGTGAGCTCCTTGAGGTCAGGGACTGAACCTCATTGTCTTCTCTCTCCATTGCCATTGTAAGACTTGGCATACAGAGACATTAAAGTATTTGTTAAGTACTTTAATATTTGTTGGTATAGTGAATAAATGAGTGAGCTATAGAGTGATTATTTACAGCTCAGACTCTGGAGCCACACAGATGTATACCTGTCATCTGACACTGGACAAGCTACTTAGTCTCTTCAAGCCTCGGTTTCCTCATCTGTAAAATGGGGATATAGCAGTACCTACTTCATAGGGTTATTGTGAGGAGTAAATTAGGTGATGCAAGTACAGTACTTAGCATAGTGCCTTTTATACAATATATACTTAATAATTTATTAAACTGTTAGTGATTAAAATCATGAAGAGCAAATGAAAGGGAAATAAACTAGTGTTTTTGGTATATGTACCAAAAACCAATAACATCCACCATTTAACTGGAAGATAAATTATCCTATTCCCAAATATCTTCCAAAGCTATACCTGTGATTTTCAGTACCAGATACTAATGTTCAGCAGTGCAGCCCAAAGCATCACAGAGTTTTCAATTAGACCCAAGTTTACTAAGAAAGGGAAATAGAATAACATGCTTTTGAGGAAAAAAATAAAATCAGTGCACATTAAAACATAAAAGTTGCTGTTGCTGTTAACTGGCTTAAATAGAAAATGTGGCTAACTAGAACATCTTTTTTCAGTTTAAAGGATTTCTAATTAGTGTCTTTGCAGTAACAACTGTGTTAGATTGATCTAATCATGTCTGTCTAACCTTCATGCATGCATTCACCCACTTTATCAAACAAAATTTATTCTGTATCACATACTGGAGATAGATGAATGAAACAGAGCCCCAGGCTTCAAGGACGTAATATTCTGGAGCAAGTGATGGCAGACTTTCTCTCAAATGGCCGGACAATAAATATTTTGGACTTCGAGGGCCATAGGGTCTCTGGTGCAGCTATTCAACTCTTCCACTGTAGTGAGAAAGCTGCTATAAACAATATGTAAATGAATGAGTGTGGCTGTGTTCCAATCAGATTTTATTTACGAAAATAGGTGGGGAGCTGGATTTGGCCTTCAGGCCCAGGCTTACCAGCCTCCATCCTAGAGGAGGGAGTTAAGTCTGTACCAGTCTACTAATAAGTACAGAAGGCCAAGATCTGTGAAGGATAGAGAATGGGGAGATGAGAACACAATGGGTTAGGAAATGAGTTATGGAACTGGGGGTACTTTGAGAAGTAAAGGAAAACAACTAGGGCCGGGAGGAAGAAATGCATGACTCCCTTGATGCAGAAGCAGGCAATGCTGGTGTAACTAAGAGATCAGGTGTCCTGGATCAGCCCTGCCCAGCCTAGATGCTTCAAGGACCTACCTGCCCTCTAGAGATCTGATTGAATAATATGGAACCTGCCTCAGGATTTCTGTGAGTTCCCATGAGGTGCTGCCTGCAGCATCTCTGTGAAGGTGGTCTCTACTCCACCCCAACATTTTGTACACAGAAGCCCACCTCCTTGCTGGTTTCCAAGAGATATGCATTCACAGCAAGCATTTCATATTTTTAGTAACTTTTGTGACAGTAGATTGTTGAGGGAGGGGGTATCACAGGGAGGGAAATATTGCACACCCCATGTTCCCTAGCAATTTTCTGCCTTCTGTAAGGCAGTTGCTGTTCTCCTAGGGCCTCAGTTTCTGGCCCAGGTGGTTTGTCAAGGAATTATCCTACCAGAGACAACTCTCCCCTATAACTGAAATGTCATTGCCCCCTTACCTTCACAGATAGTGGCTTCCAAGCAATATTCTGTATCCCCCTCTCATCTCACATCTACCTCATTTCATAGCTTTGGTCTCACATGGCTGTTTTTGTTTTTGTTTTTGTTTGAGACGGAGTCTCACTCTGTAACACCCAGGCTGGAGTGCAGTGGCATGATGTCGGCTCACTGCAACCTCTGCCTCCCAGGTTCAAGTGATTCTCCTGCCTCAGCTTCCGTGTAGCTGGGATTACAGGTACCCGCCACTACGCCTGGCTAATTTTTGTATTTTTAGTAGAGACAGGGTTTCGCCATGTTGGCCAAGACAAGCTGGTCTCGAACTCCTGACCTCAGGTGACCCGCCCACCTTGGCCTCCAAAAGTGCTGGGATTACAAACATGAGCCACTGCACCTGGCCAGGTTTGTTAATTTTTACAAAGGATAATGAGACTGAGGCAACAGACTGTAACCCCACTGGACAGACCTGGATTTGAATCCCACCTCTACATTCTCCAACTTTTTGATATCAGGCCAATGACTTAACCTCTCTGAGCCTGAATTTACTGTTCTGTAAAATAGGCTTGATAATGCCCTCTTCGGGGAGAGAACCTGGGTCCATCAAGCCCAGTGCACCTCAGTGTGGAGCTAATGCTGGTTGTCTTTTCCTGCCTTCATCTTCTCCTTTAAGTCCCAAATTGAGAGGATAACATTGCATTTGGGTCTGCCATTCATTTACATCTTTAGTACAAAATGTGACTCTTGCTGGAGAAAGTTTAGCCATTTGTCTCTAACTACTGGTATCTGGATTGACAGCTGGGAGTGGTTAGGTCAATAGTCAGTTTGATATTATTTGAAACCATCAACTTTGCTTCTGGCTTGTCAGCCAAATTTGGGGAAAAAATGAGAGTTGAGTCTGCATGCCTGTTTTTTTCCATCATGGACTGGGAGGTGACTTGTAAGCATTCTTCATTGTGGAAATAAATTCAGTACGTGCAACTGAATGAAAAAAGTATATGCGTGCTGGGTGAGCAGAGAAGAACAACATTCTGGTTGAGTTATATGTCCCATTTTTCATTATGCTTGGGTGGAATAGATATGCCCCTGGAATTTCTGGTTATGATTAGTATCATGAATGTATTTGGCTGACCATATTTTGCCCTGATCAAGTGCAGAATCTATATATTTTGTCCTCCTGAGTTTGATTTTAATCACTAGGCATGGACCGCAGGACATTCTATTTCCCTTTCCTACTTTGTAAAGGGTTTAGTTCTAGAAGTTTCATGCAGTCATTCCATGGCTTGAATGAATTCTTGACTCCCACTTGCCCTCAGACTGAGTTAGGCAACCCCTTTTGTGACCCACAGGCCTGTAAACCAATCATCACGACAGCTTCTTGCTTTGTTCTTCCTTCTGCTTTATGCTCTGTTTCATCCCCAAGACCTGGAACCCCTTGAAAGCATAGACCATGTATGCATTGGTATATCCCTAACACCTGGGAAAGTACCTGGAGCAGAAGAAATGTCAAAAGAAAAATAAAAGTTGGAAGGATGGGATGAGATAGGGTGATTGGAGAAAAAAACATGCAACGTTGTGGTTATTTTCGGATTCCGAGGAGAAATGTGGCCAAATAACTTTGAGTCCAGTCATATCCCTGGTTCCTGTACATCCAGAATTCATTATTCAAGATGACAAAGATTCTCTGAAACAAAATTTAATAAGCTTGAGCATGTTTAAGTTGGAATTAAAACCTCCAAGCTGGTCTGTGAGTGAGCCTGGTTTCCATGTTCTATCTCGTAGCCGTGCACGTGGGTAAGAAGCTCCTTGAGTCCTTGTTCACCAAGGTTCATATGAAGAGCTCTTTGAGCCTTATGGAAACAGAGTAGATGTTGCCAAGAGTGACTGAGTCACCACTCCAGACAGTGAGAACTGTGTGTTTACTGGGCTGCTTCCAGCCAGCCTGGTGAAGTTGATGGGGCACACAGGCCAATGCCTGTCAGGCACAGGGCCCTGGCTCAGAGTGGGAATATGGCAGAGGTCAGCTTGGGCGGGGCCGTGGGAGCCATGTATGAAACCATGGCACTGGAAGGACAGTTCTCTCTTTCTCTATAGAGTTGGGTTAGAGACCTGGTCCCATCTTGCTTATAAAAGAGAATAACGCCACCAAAATTTGGTATAGCTGTATCTTGCTTTAAGAAAGCCCAGTATTAGTAGGGAAGCATAAGAATTAATCTCAGCATTTTGTAGTTTGCAGTGTGCTTTCACATCATTGCCCTTTTGCTGCTCTTGAGGAGGGAAGAAAGCTTTAGTCACCATCTCCATTTAATAAAGTTCATTGATTAAGAAGAGCATGGGACCAGACACGGTGTCTCACGCCTGTAATCCCAGGACTTTGGGAGGCCAAGACAGGAGGATTACTTGAGCCCAGGGGTTTGAGACCAGCCTGGACAACATAGTGAGTCTCTACAAAAAATAAAAAAGTTAGCCAGGCATGGTACCATGTACCTGTGGTTCCAGTTACGTGGGAGGCTGAGGCAAGAGAATTGCTTGAGGTGAGGCTGTAGTGCGCCATGTTTGCACTACTGCACTCCATCCTGGGCAACAGAGCAAGACCCTGTCTCAAAAAAAAAAAATAAGAAGAGCATGGACTTTATTGTTCAAATTCTTACTCTACCACTTACAAGCCATGACTTGGGCAAGTTGCTAATGTCTCTGAGCTGCAGTAAATCCACTGCCTAAGATACTTGCATGAATTAATGAAATAATTAAATAAACCTGTTAAATGAAATTATTATTATTTATTTATTTGAGATGGAGTCTCACTCTGTCACCCAGACTGGAGTGCAGTGGCTCAATCTCAGCTCACTGCAACCTCCCCCTCCCAGGTTCACGCGATTCCCCTGCCTCAGCCTCCTAACTGGGATTACAGGCGTGTACCACCATGCCTAGCTAATTTTTTTGTGTTTTTAGTCAAGATGGGGTTTCACCATGTTAGCCAGGATGGTCTTGATCTCCTGACCTCGTGACCTACCCACCTTGGCCTCCCAAAGTGCTGGGATTACAGGCATGAGTCACTGCACCCGGCTAAATGAAATTATTTAAAACACTTAGTACAGTACCTGGTACATAGGTGGCATTCAAAAAGTACTAGTTATTAGTGTTAGTTTTATTTTTACTTATGAATAAACTGGAGCTTAGCTAGACTCAAGATTACCAAGCTTTTAAGTTGGACTTGAACCCATTCACAAAGTTCGATGACTGCATAATTCTAAGGGTAGTCTGAATAGCACAGAACAGAATAAGATGATTATCTTGGCATTCTTTCCACTTCATTATAGTTATCTGATTTTTAAAGGTAACTTAGCCTTAGAAGTAATTGTTAGGATTCCTCTAAATGGGTGCTTCATTTGCAAAACCTCAATCTACCATCGACTTGTCACAGCCAGACCTATTACATAAAATAAAACAGACACGTGGAGGAAATTACTTCCTGATTTAGGGGAGTAAAGCTGGTGAGAAGTCTCTGGAGGCATTTTCTATCTCAGTATATTTCATTTTTTCAGAAGAATTCTGTTTTCCCATTAAGAAGACAACTGTCAGGTGAAAAGGCCCAGAAATCTGGTAGGGCTGTGTGTGGATCAGTCACATCCGTGAAGCCCTGAAATTGTTTGATCTATCTGATACTAAGTGTCTGCATTCTTGGCAGAATCAGGATAAATGACTCCTTTTCTTCTTCTGTTCCTGCACATTTGGCATAATACACTCATAGACAGTGAATAATAGTCCAATTCAGCTCTCAGTTTCTGCATTGATTCCCCCAGAGAAATATAATAAGCTCGTTCTTTGGTTGGCTCCTGATTTTGATTGACAGAAAAAATAACAGCAGAAAGATTACATTTTGCCAGCATCCTAAATTTCGAAGAACAAAAAACATATTTAAATGACTGCTAAACTGTCTGACGTTCCGATTTTTAAAAAGAACCTCCTGGAGGGAAACATTCTCTTTTTCTTCAGGGAAGGAGTTAAAGGTCAACAAACTTTGTTGTAAAGTTTCTAAAAGCTGTTGACAGAAGACTTGATGAAAATACTATATCTTGTTCCCAGAGAAAAGCACATATTTTGAGAGTCCAGTTTATTGTCCCTTCTCAAGGTGGGGTAGACTAGAGGTGCAGCTTACATGTGTGAACTTTGAAATAAAGTTACCTGGCTCTAATCTGTTTGATCTTGGGTAACTCACTAAACCCCTATGCCTCAGTTGTCCTCACTGGTAAAATGGGATCATTATTACCTACCTCATTGGATTTATAGCACAAATAAAAGAAGTTAAAAACAATAAAAATGCTTAGCACTGTGCCTGGCACAAAGTGCATGCTCTGAAATATTGACTGTTATCCTTCTAAACGTGTGTTGTTAGTAATATTGCTATGAGTATATAAATGTGTGTGTATATATACATATATATGTATATAAACATATTTTGCCATGGAAAATTTTTGTCCAGTAAAATCTTAGAGAGCTGCTCTGGTAGAAGTGGAGCAGAGAATATATAAAAACAGGCTGACTCAATTCCCCTTTTCCACAATTGCTATAAATACTCTCTGACCTCACCCTCCTCAACTGTTCCCAAGATTGCTCCAGGGAACCCCAGGGCTCCCCCCAACACCTACTGCTGTAATGGGTCCTCGGTCTCTCACTGTCCAAACACTCTTGTTCAGAATGGTCCTGAGTTATGGATTGCTCTGGCAGGTGTTGCTTTAACTTTTTTTTTTTTTTCTTCTTTGCCGCCCTGTGTCTTTGGGCAGAAAAACTAAAGGGAAAGGAAAGCCACCTTGTTCAGAAGAGTTCTTCTACTGTTGCCTTCTCCTTCGCTGTCTCTTCTCTAAAGCCGAGGGTCTCTGTCATTTTGGCCACTCTTCCTTGAGCATGGTTTAGGGTCATCCTCGTCCTTTAGGGCAAACTAGAGTTTCTCAGTGTGTGTTGTAAGATTTGAACTCTATGAACACCTGGTTTTTGAACTTCAGTATCTATTACAGTCACCTGGGGAGCTAGTTAAAACCCCTGTTTCTTGGGTCCCTCCCCAGAGATACTCTGATTTGGTATGTTTAGGGTAGTGCCAGGGAAGCTATGTTACTTAACAAATTCCAGAATCCCAAGTTTAGTAGCAGCTGTGGCATTTACTGAACGTGAGACCTTGGAGAAGTGATTACCTGCCCACGGTTCTGTTGCCCGCTTTGAGAAAAGAATGTCTTAAAGTAGCTGATCTCCAAGAAGCCTTTCCAGGTCCACAATTCTAAGATTTCACCATTCTAGCTGTGGTCTGGGCTATGTGCAGCAAAGCAAGATCCTCACCCTTCTTGTTCTGAATGTCATTCCTGTGTTAATATGACCCAAGATCCCATGGATTTTCATGGCAGCCACATCTCTGTAGTGAGTCACAGTGAACCTAACTGTTGGTAGAAATCTTTTTAGGCATACTGCTGCCTGGTAATAACCTACTTCCTATTTTCATATAGCTTTTGGCCTCCATGCAGAGTAAATAAAAGAAAGCAGGTACACCTCATGGGTGTTTAATGCTCGAATGCATGAAAGAAGCCCTCATTTTACCAGACTGTAGCATCATGGGGGGAAATAAGGGCACATCTTCTTCCTTCTCCCTTTTCTAGCTCTCCTAGTAAGTGGCCAGTGGACATCTGTCTTTTCTGATTTAGCTTGTAAGCCCATTTTATGCCCCCTTCATTAGGACAGTGTTTGCCAAAATGCATCCCATGGTAGGCTTTTTCCTTAAACTATCCCATAAAATCAGTTCCCTGGCAAAAATACATTTAAGAATCACACTATCATCCCATTATCCTTTAGGATATTCCCAGTGCAAATAGGCACGTTAAAGGCTCCGAGAAGTCCTGTAGACAAAAAAACTATTTGACTACTATTTAGACCTCCATTTTCTAAACTTACCTGACCATGGAATCTCTTCTGTCTTTTACTGCCTATTTGTATTGTTCAGTGGAAGCCATTCTGGTTTAACACTGATTTGGAGGCTCCTATTTGGGGCTGCCCATCCTTGCCCCAATAGAAAGCAGAAAGATTGGGCTGGGCTCCTAGAGGAAGGGGCCTACAGAATTCCTTAACTAACTTTATCTTAGAAGGAAGTATTTACAATAGTGTACAGCCATTGCACTCAGCCAAAAAGCTGCTGGTTGTGAACAATGACCTCTTGAAAGAATGGGATTTGCCCCCTGTAAAGTGTGTATAATCTGTCTGTGAAATTTCATACACTCTTGGAAAAAGGGAGATGGTTTTCTACAGCCAATTTTGTGCTTTCTTATAGCCATATATGGTACAAGATAGAGAAATTGCCTGACCAATTAAAGCAAAAGTTTTCTCCTGGGGATTTTGAACAAATAAGTTCAAGAGAGGGAAAGGATGTGTTTTGAGGGTGATGTGGCTTCAAGAACTGAAAGATAAAGAATAGGCATGTCTTATATTTTTAAAGGTATCTTCCTTCAGATACCAGCAAATTATCTGTCTCCTTATCCAGCTGAGTGGGAGGATTTTCAAAATGTGTATAGAATACATTTGATGTAAAGGGTGTGTGTGTGAGAGAGAGGGAGAGATTTTAAGAATTTATTCTCTTTTTAAGGTGTTATCATAAGGTCAAACATAAGCCCAGCTGCATATGAATATTTCCAGCAAGTTAACCTTTGTTTAGCTTTACCAATTCTTTATAACATGAAGTGGGATTTGAGAACATACCTTGTAAAACTGTTTGGAGAAAATGTAGTGAAAACTACTTTGGAAAGGGATAATTCTTAAAAACAAACAAACAAAACAAAACTGGTTTTTAGCTACCAGCAGAGAAACGAATTACCTCATTACCCATGGTTTCATTTGGTTTTATCCAAAATAAGCCACTGAAGAAAAAGGATTACCTTGTCATATATTAAAGAGAAACACAACTGTAATTGCTGCAGCTGTCGAGGGCCTTTTCTGCTTCCTCTGGGGTGAAAAAGTCACTGAGGAAAACTGGGAAATGTGTGGTTCATGTAGGACAGCGAAGGGTTCTGTCTATTAGGATAATGTGCTTTTACATTCTGCATATTTATTTTTTATCAAACTGTCACAAGATACTGGAGTATTCATACATGACATTTTAAGTGACCCAGTAGAGAAAAATCTCCACCATGCATAGAAGAAAAAACGATTAAAAGCATCACCAAGATTTGTAGTCATTGAGTTCAGTTAGTTTTAGAAAGAACTGACATGGTTAGTCAAGAGAGGCACAAGTCAGGAGCGCCTGATTTTAATTTTGAGCCCTATGGAGAGATCTGGTGTGGATAATAGTTTTTGTTTCTTTATTGATTTTTCCAGCCACCATTTCAGGGGACCCAATAAGACTTCAGGCATTCTTGGAAGTAGGCTAAGTCAGGTGCATCTACTAACCACAATGCAGGATAACAAGTGTCAGGGACACTTATTTTTTAAATAGTAGGCATTCCAACGGGCATGAAATGGTATTTGTTGTGGTTTTGATTTGCTTTCCCGAATGACTAGTGATGTTTAATATCTTTCCATGTTTTTATTGGCCATTTGCATATCTTCTTTTGAAAAATATTCAAGTTTTTTGCCCATTTTAAAATCAGGTTGATTGTTTTTGTTGAGTTATAAGAGTTCTTTATATTTCTGGATATCAGTCACTTATCAGATATGCGATTTATAAATATTTCATCCTATTCCGTAGGTTGCCTTTTTACTCTACTGATAGTGTCCTTTGATGCACAGAAATTTTAAATTTCCATGAATCCAACTATTTTTTCTTTGGTTCCCTGTGCTTTTGGTGTCGTATCCAAGAAATTATTGACAAATCCAAAGTCATGAGGTTTTGCCCTATGTTTTCCTTTAGGAGTTTTATAGTTTTAGTTTTTATGTATAGGTTTTAGATCCATTTCGAGTTAATCTTTGCATATGGTTTAAGGTAAGAATCCAGGCCAGGTGTGGTGGCTCATGCCTGTAATCCCAGCACTTTGGGAGACCGAGGCAGGTAGATCACGAGGTCAGGGGTTTGAGACCAACTAGGCCAATGTGGTGAAACCTTGTCTCTACTAGAAATACAAAAATTAGCCAGGCGTGGTGGTGCATGCCTATAATCCCACTACTTGGGAGGCTGAGGCAAGAGAATTGCTCGAACCCGGGAGGTGGAGATTGCAGCAAGCTGAGATCGCGCCACTACACGCCACGCCTAGGCAACAGAGTAAGACTCTGTCTCAAAAAAAAAAAAAAAAAAAAAAAAATTCCAACTTTGGTTTTCTTTTCCATGAGAATATCAGGTTTTCCCACCACCATTTATTGAAAAGACCATTCTTTCCCCTATTGAATAGTTGTGGAACTCTTACCAAAAATTATTTGACCATATATGCAAAGGTTTATTTCTGAGCTATCTTGTCTAGTCCACTGGTGTATATGTCTGTCTTTATGATAGTACCACACTTTTAAAAAAATTATTTTAACTTTGTAGTGGGTTTTGAAATCAGAAAGTGTGAGGCCTCCAACTTTGTTCTTTTTCAAGATTGTTTTGAATTTTTGGGTCCCTTGAGATTCCAGTGAATTTTAGGATAGATTTCTCTGTGTCTGGAAAAAAAAAAGTCACTGGAATTTTGATAGGAATTGCGTTAAAAAAACAACCTTTAAAAAACGTTTGATTATATAGATCCTCATCCTTATTCTAGCTTAGACTTTCTAGAAGCGTATGGAATTATAGATACAATAAGATCCTTGGAGCATGTGGATCTAAAGCCCAGCTTTCTCTCCCTCCATGCCCTCTCACTTTCCTGACTCCATTCCTTGTTTGTCCTCATGCCCCGCTTTCCTTCTTTACTTCTCTCTGTACCTCCAGGGATCCTCTCCAAGAAGGAGTTGGAGAGAAGACTGTGTTTAAGCTATATCCTTAATATTAGACACTGACACAGTGCCGCTGAGAAGGCTCCTCCAGACACGCTCCAAGAACCCTGCAGAACCTCTAAGTGGATCGAGACAGGTTCACCTGCCCTTCTGTGGTCTGGTGGCTACCAGATTGTCAAGAACTGACCAGGGGGCCGGGCGCGGTGGCTCAAGCCTGTAATCCCAGCACTTTGGGAGGCCGAGACGGGCGGATCACAAGGTCAGGAGATCGAGACCATCCTGGCTAACCCGGTGAAACCCCGTCTCTACTAAAAAATACAAAAAACTAGCCGGGCGTAGTCCCAGCTACTCGGGAGGCTGAGGCAGGAGAATGGCGTGAACCTGGGAGGCGGAGCTTGCAGTGAGCTGAGATCCGGCCACTGCACTCCAGCCTGGGCGACAGAGCGAGACTCCGTCTCAAAAAAAAAAAAAAAAAGAACTGACCAGGGTGACTCTGAAAACAGTCTCTAGCTCATGTGACTGGAGTCAATACACTTAAAAAATAAAAATAAAAATAAAACTTGTTTCAATTATACTAACCAATTTGAATACTCAAGATTGACACCTTGACGAATTATAGGAAATTGCAAACATTTTCCCACACCCAATTATAAGGCCTGTTCTCCAAAGACTTGGGAGAGGATTTAGGCTAGAAACCTCCCCAGGGCAGATTTAAAAATCACCGTAGCGGTGACAGGAGCTGAGCTCAACAGGACACTCTCCCTGAGTGCCTGTTGGCATCAGGACCAGACCACCAACGTCTCCCTAACTGAAAAGCTGGGGACAGGAGAGACCTGGGGCCAGTATCCGCCCTCACTGAAGGAGAGAAGAAGAAGTGGTTTATTTATCTGCTTTGAACAGTATTTTCATTTAGAAAGCATTTTGGTTCCTGTCAGGGAAGATTAAGGCTGGTTGCCAGAAAAACCAAACCAAACTTTTTCCCTCCCCACCGGAGGATTAATGCTCTCTCTAAACTCCAAGAAAAAAAAGTTCCTTTTCTTCAAAGGCATCCTGTCTGCGGTGTTTCAAATGAGACTTTTCCTTCTTGCAGTGGTTTGTCAGTTGGTGGTGGACCAATCCTGTAAGCTGGTCTTTTAGAACTGAGGTGTTCCAACTGCAGGGCACAGCCCACTAGTGAGGCATAAGACCTGTTTAAGCGCCAGGAACGGTGGCTCACGCCTGTAATCCCAGCACTTTGGGAGGCCAAGCTGGGAGGATCACCTGCAGTCAGGAGTTCCAGACCAGCCTGGCCAACATGGTGAAACCCCATCTCTACTAAAAATACAAAAATTAGCCGGGCATGGTGTCAGGCACCTGTAATCCCAGCTACTCGGGAGGCTGAGGCAGCAGAATTGCCTGCACCCGGGTGGTGGAGATTGCAGTGAGTTGAGTTTGCACCATTGCATTCCAGCCTGGGCAACAAGAGTGAAACTCTGTCTCAAAATAAAATCATAAAATAAGATAAATAAAATAGCCAGGTGTGGTGGTATGTGCCTGTGGTTCCAGCAGTGAACCGAGATCGCACCAGTGCACTCCAGCCTGGGCAACAGAGCAAAACTACATCTTAAAAAAAAAAAAAAGACCTGTTTAAGGGCTCTCCAATCAGCATTTTAGAACAGACTACAGTAGCATATATCAGAGTTTATTGTACGTAATAAGAGTATATCTTGATTTTTTCAGTTTAACATGTGGAGAAGTGGCTGTTTATTGGATGGCAATATATCATTCTTACCATGTTTTTACTATGTGGTCAAAAATTGTCACAGCTACTATTTTAAAATTATCTTTGGCTCAACAAGGCCTGGTCATGTTGCCAGAACTGGCAAAATATCACATACTAGACAAATACATAGAAATAAATAAAGATCTAAAAACTAACCATTTCAGGTTCGTTTTGAACCTAATCCTTATTTGAGCCTTCTGGTTTGATTTCTATTTGGTTGATTACGTGTTTCAGAAGAACACATTTAATATGAGTGTATCTTGATTTAATGTAACAGTGTTTCTCCCACTTCAGTCTTTCACAAACTTTCTGCATGATTTTTGCCAAATCTGTGAGCCGCTTGTGTTTTCTATTTCGTATTTTCCTTGAACGAGCTCAAATTTTAAATCTATATTTAATATCCATGAAACTGTTAATTTATATACGGCTAGTTATGATTTTCTAATACATCTAATAAGCAATGAAAATATGACTTTTAAAATATAAAAATACTCATGTGCCATCCAAAACAATCTCATCCACTTCAGTGGCCCACATGTCATCATTTGGGGGATACAGATGTTCAAAACATTCTTTTATGCTTTTCTTTTTCCCCCTTAGGTTCCTTTGCTTTAACAAAGGTTCAGATATTTGAGGAAAATAACAAAAGTTGTTAGTTATCAGGGAAATAAGTGCTTTTCATTTTGAAGAACTCATCCCACCCCCTTCCCCCAAACTGGTTTTCATAGGATACTAGCATTTCTGAATTCACAAGCAGCTCATCTAATGTTGACCATACCTTGACCCAGCCAGTTTTCTCCATCAAGATTGGAAATCACCCAGCCGCAGAGGGCCTCTCAGAGGCTTGCCCAGATTTGAATAGAAACAAGGCTAAAAGAACACTAGAGAAATAGCTCATCCTCTTTCTAACAAATGGGGCAACTGAAGCCAAGAAAGGCAAAATGGCATATCTAGGATCATGCCATGAGTTGGGGACAAAGTTCGAGGTCCAGCCTACCCACCTGCACCTCCTCTTTGTTTAGCTTACTGTCTGAGAATCTGTTGAGGAAAGCTTCATGGTAGGAGTCATAGGACCCCAGGATTAGAAATGGACAAAGAAGGCCAGGTGCGGTGGCTCACACCTGTAATCCCAGCACTTGGGCCTGTAATCCCAGCACTTTGGGAGGCTGAGGTGGGTAGATCTCTTGAGCTCAGGAGTCCGAGACCAGCTTGGGCAACATGGTGAAACTCCATCTCTACAAAAACACACACACACACACACACACACACACACACACACACACACACACAAATTAGCCAGGTGTTGGTGGCACTCGTCTGTAAGGCTGAAGCTGGAGAATCACTTGAGCCCGGGAAGTGGAGGTTGCAGTGAGCCGAGATCAAGCTGCTGCACTCCAGCCTGGGTGACAGAGTGAGATTCCATCTCAAAAAACAAAAAAGAAAGAAAGAAAAGAAAAATGGACAGAGAGAGGAACAGGCCCCAAACAGCCACTTAGCCAAGCTCTGAGATCACTGGTATGATATCCTAGGAATGATAGAAATGTATCAAGTTACTTTGTACAAGACCACTCATGACTTGACATATCCTTCACGACATAGGGGACTTCTGACTGTGACATGAGTGTAGAATATTGATGACCTGGTCCTCAGATGCCCTAATGCCCCCTTTCTAGCCCCACTCAAGACTTCTGCTCTAGAAACCAAATTCAGAATCATACCCAGGTGCTACCTTTTGTAGTTGTAATGAGTAGCCTTGAAATGCCCCATGGCTTAATAACCAGAGGAGCCCAGACTAAATACCACATAGAAATTGTGATTCTCTGAGTTTTAATCTGAATTTTTTCCTGAGTGTAGGCTGAAGAGTTTTAATAAAACCCTAAAGACTCATCACATATCCCACATCTCTGTGGCCTTAAATATGACTTGCAAATGTCAACATTATCAACCAGCAATTCAGAAGCCAGTTGCTAAGTATCTTTATGCTCCAGCAGGTTTTAGGACACAAAGATGAGTCAGGGAGGGGAGTCTCTGTCCTGGAGGAAATCCCAGACCAGGGGAATAACCGACCTTTAGCAGAAGCACCACGTAATAACACAAGGATCACTTCTCCAGGAAGTTTTCTCAAACTCTTCAGG
Organism: Papio anubis; assembly: GCF_008728515.1. Taxonomy (NCBI): domain Eukaryota; kingdom Metazoa; phylum Chordata; class Mammalia; order Primates; family Cercopithecidae; genus Papio; species Papio anubis. The sequence goes on from NC_044987.1 coordinate 79,245,257, forward strand.
GAGAATTACCAGAGGCTACTAATTCTCCGCTTCTCATAGCACCTCGTAGAGCCCTCTACCACTTTTTATACTGTTTTCGTGGTTTGTTTTGAAGTCCATTGCACCCTGAGACAGTGAGTTCCTAGAGGGCAGGAGCTTTATTCAACTCTGTGTTCCCAGAGCGTTGTATAAAGTAGCTGGTCCTCCAAAATCATCCTATGGAAGAGGTATGGACAGAATCCTAGTGAAGCACACAATAGGGGAAAATGCCTTGTGATATAAACCAGGCCTGAGGGTCTCAGATGGCTGTTTCACCAAGACAAGCCAAGTATCTGTTTTCTTCTTGGTCAGTTATTAGCTACGTAGTTGGTTGATTTCTAGCTGTGATTGTTAGTGTTAAAAAAAAAATAGAAATGATAGTAGAGACGTCCATTTCTGAGCAAGCCTCAGAGTAGTTCCAAGTAGCAAGATCACATTGATCCAGACACAGATGGGGACTATGCCTAAAACTTCTTTAGGAAAGAGGAACATACCTTTGAACATGATCTTGTAGTTCCTATAAGGACAGTGTTACAACCTGCCCCTAAATCCCCCATCCTTTTCTTTAGCACTAATTTTTAACAAATAATATAGTTTATTTAATTAAATTTATTATCTGCTCCTTCTTGCTAAAATGTGAACTCTATAAAGGCAGAGATTTCTGGTTTTTCATAGATGGATCCCAAGTACCTAAAACAGTATCTGACACATATTAGGAGCTCATTGAATGAATAGATAGATATGAATGAATATATTGGATGAATGAATGAAAACTTTACATCTGCCCCAGATCTGAGTTCAGGTGAAGGGAAAGACAGTTTTCCTAGGAGGAGTGGTACTCAGGATTGGTGGATTCACTATTATTTCAGCCAGAGAGCCATCCTCTGTGATGTAGGCTGCTTTATTTCAAATGGCAGGGTTGGTTTGTGCCCCACCATGGATGTCATGAACATACATAAGCTAGTAGAAAGGGCAGTTCCTAAAAGTGCTCTTGATGTTTAAGTGGCTGTTTACGTGTATTTTTCATCAAAGGAGGTAGGTATGATACCATGTCAGGAGACCTGAGTTCAAATCCCAGATCTCTGCATTTCTGGCTGTGTAATTTAGAATTATTCTTTAGCCCTACCTAAGTCTCAGTTTCCTCACTCTTAAAATAGGCACAGGAACCCCTTTTCACAATGTGCTGAGCACTGAGCCTCCTGATACCAAGCAGGCCACCTATGGGCAGCGTCAAGCCCGTAGCAACCTTCTAACAGGCCGGCAGTGTGGGTGGGTTCTCTGAGCCTGATTCCAAGCCAGTCTCTGGCTCTCCCCAGGAAAAGATCCAACAACACCCCTTGAGTTTTGTTAGGGAGGATTGTGAGGCACCCTCCCTCCAAACCCAAATCCCCAGTAAGTCAGGAAGATATATGTGTTTTAAAACATTGGGAGGTCTGCTTTGGATCACCCTGGAGCTGTGGCTTCCCCGAGCAGCTGAGAGTGAAAGGAGGCAGTTCCTCTGCTGTGAGCTCTCACGGCACGGTGCTCACGCCCCACACAGGGGCTGCCTTCACTCGGCTTTAGCAGCCGTTGACTTTTAAATCATAATAAGCCGCTCTATATACAGTTTACTCTGTTGCTAGAAGGCAGTGGAACATAGGTATTAAAAAAAAAAAAAAGGCAGAAGAAGCAGCCGTTAATCCCGCCAGGCTTCTGGGCACTGGAATAGTTGTGGATGACAAAAGTTAATTAGAAACATGAGCAGTTTAACCGAAAACACTTGTGACAATTGGAAGGGCAGCCTCTCCGGTTGGAGGATTTTTCCTAGGGAATCATTGCAGGAGAAAGTGGCTGCTGCTAGGTAAGTCATGTCATTGTGACTTTGCAGATGCAGAGGTGCTTTTGGGGGGGCTGAAGGGGTGTGTCCTGTCTGCTGTGCACACTGGGCATGGGGTATGGGTGGGTGTGGGCACAGGGCCCAGTGGAGACGTGCCTTGCCTGGCACTTTCTCTCCAACAGCTGTCCTTCCTTGAGAGAGAGGCTGCATCATCCCGGGCACTGACGGAAGAAGGGTGCTGCAGTTTCCATTTCTGTCACATTGGCCACCTTGGTGACTAGCCGTTAGTTTGGAGCCTGCCCTCACTAGAACGATTCTGGCTCCAGTTTGGAAATATTTTGAGGCTTTTCTGAGAAAAGAGTCTGGCCAGGGAAATACTCACTGAGAGCCAAGGGGAAGCCTCGACTTTCAGATAACCTGTGTGTTTTCTTGCCCACAGTGGAGCCATGTGCATAGATTACACTCTAGAGAGAAAAAAAAAAAAAAAAGTTTTTTTGTTTTTAAGTCAAACCTGAACCATGTTTGCAACTTTTTTTGTTGTTTTTTTTTTTGTTTTTTTTTTGTTTTTTGTTTTATTTTGTTTTGAGACAGAGTCTCACTCTTTTTGCCCAGGCTGGAGTGCTGTGGCGTGATCTTAGCTCACTGCAAGCTCTGCCTCCCAGGTTCAAGCACTTCTCTTGCCTCAGCCTCCCGAGTAGCTGGGATTACGTGCATGCTCTACCACGCCCAGCTGATTTTTGTATTTTTAGAAGAGATTGGGTTTTACCATGTTGACCAGGCTGGTCTTGAATTCCTGACCTCAGGTAATCCGCCCGCCTTGGCCTTCCAAAGTATTGGGATTACAGGTGTGAGCCAGTGCACCCAGCCATTTGCAGCTTTTTAAAAGTGCCAGCATAGGAAAAACTTACATGCTTTAATAGGCATTAACAACTTTTGTGTGTAATTATTCTTTTTTAAAGATTCTACATGGTTTCTCCTCCTTTTCTGTTTTTGTAATTGTTGTATTTTAGTGTCTCTGATACATTGTTTGCTTAAAGTTGGATAATTCTTGATTCTTTCCCATAATTGGGAAACAGACTATGGGATGAATAATTGAAAACGGTAGGTATTTCCTACTCTTTCCTGCACTGGCTATATTAATGGTGCAGGTATCTGTGAAGATTTGTTAAGACCCTCATACATTTGCGTGGCACATGCCACCAAAATGTGATGGGGTCCGGGGGATGTGAACTGTGCCATACGGAAAGCAGGAGGAAGTCAAGCCAGGAATTAAAACCTAACCACAGATAATCCACAAAGTGGGCAATGGAGCTATACAGCATTTGGGTTGGGAGTGATTGGTTGTGTGGCCATGGCTGACCCTCCCTGATCTTCAGTGCAGGTCAACAGGTGTGACTCAGGCCTCCTCTCTTCTGTCTCTGCAGAGCCTTTGGCAAGCTCAGCCTCCTCCCACCCCGGAATGAGTGACAATGCACCTGCTTCCTTGGAGAGCGGCAGCAGCTCCACCCCTACGAATTATAGCACCTCCTCGGCCATCCCGCAGCCCGGTGCAGCCACCAAGCCTTGGCGCAGCAAATCCCTCAGCGTGAAGCACAGTGCCACGGTATCCATGCTCTCAGTCAAGTCTCCTGGGCCTGAGGCTCCCAGGCCCACACCTGAAGCCATGAAGCCAGCCCCCAACAATCAGAAGTCCATGCTGGAAAAGCTGAAACTTTTCAACAGTAAAGGGGGCTCAAAGGCAGGTGAGGGCCCGGGGTCCCGGGACACAAGCTGTGAGCGGCTGGAGACTCTGCCCAGCTTCGAAGAGAGCGAGGAGCTGGAGGCCGCCAGTCGCATGCTCACCACCGTGGGCCCTGCTTCCAGCAGCCCTAAGATTGCACTCAAGGGCATTGCCCAGAGGACTTTTAGCCGGGCGCTGACCAACAAGAAGAGTTCTCCGAAAGGCAATGAGAAAGAGAAGGAGAAACAACAGCGGGAGAAGGATAAGGAGAAAAGCAAGGACCTTGCCAAGAGAGCCTCTGTGACGGAGAGGCTGGACCTTAAGGAGGAGCCAAAAGAAGACCCCAGTGGAGCAGCCTTGCCCGAGATGCCAAAAAAGTCCTCCAAGATCGCCAGCTTCATCCCCAAAGGGGGGAAGCTCAACAGTGCCAAGAAGGAGCCCATGGCCCCTTCCCACAGTGGAATACCAAAACCAGGAATGAAGAGCATGCCCGGGAAATCCCCAAGTGCCCCAGCGCCTTCCAAGGAAGGGGAGCGGAGCCGGAGTGGGAAGCCGAGTTCAGGGCTCCCCCAGCAGAAGCCCCAGCTGGACGGCAGACACTCCAGTTCCTCTTCCAGCCTGGCATCCTCAGAAGGAAAAGGCCCAGGAGGGACCACCCTGAACCACAGCATCAGCAGCCAGACCGTCAGTGGGTCCATCGGGACCACCCAGACCACAGGAAGCAATACCGTCAGTGTTCAGCTACCTCAGCCCCAGCAGCAATACAACCATCCCAACACTGCCACGGTCGCACCTTTCCTGTACAGGTAGGAGCTGCCGCCCACCTGTGCTGCCTGGGACGTTGGGTAAAAGATCCTATCTAGTGGATTGCAGGTCTGTGAGGGCAGGAGCTAGACTGTGCTCCAGGAATATGTAAGTCAATAGCTAAGAAACCATGTGATAAGCTCCTAAGAGAAGCAGACACAATGTGCTCCAGGGAGCAGTTCATACAGCACAGGTTGGGGGAGGAACAGAGAAAGCTGAAGAAGGGAAGTAAAATGTGAGCTGATCCCAGGACGCATAGGAATATGGGGACCCCAGGCCTTGTAGCAGCAGCTTCCCTAAGCAGAAAGCATGAAGGCCTAAATATGAGGGTGGGGGCGGTTTGGTGTCACCCGACAGGCCCCAGCATTAGTCCTAACACATCCCAACATATTTAAAAAATAAATAAAATAATAAACACCTGGCTCAATAACTAAGATTTCTTATAGCAGAGATTGCCTTGAACATTCAGATCCTCACAGTCCCTGCTGCATGGTGGGGCTTTCTGAAGGGAGAGGGACATGGGGGAGAAGAGTAATGGTAGGGAAGGGGCCGGTTCTAGAAGAACAGAAGAGCTCATGTTCTGAGGAGATAAGCCTGGGTGTTTGTGGTGATGGACGGATCCTTCTGTCCTTATCTGTCCCCCCAGCCCCTTTCTCTTTGACGGCACATCCTCAGGACCATGAGAGACTGTGTGGAGCCAGTCCACACTGTGGTGCTGCTGCTCTGTGTGATTCTGGCCAGCGACATAGCTTGTTGCTCAGGCTACAACACGCCTCTTACTGAATGCGGCACGCGGGCTCCAGGGGCCGTGTCATACACGTGGATGAGTCCACTCCAGGCAGATGGAAGCTCCCCAGCCCCTGCCCTTAAAGTTCTTATAATTCCCAGAGCTTTCACTGACAGTGCCCAACTCCGTCCTGTGCTGGAGATGAGCAGTGCATTTGGCCACACTGCACAATTGGATAACTAATACTCGTACACACAAAAGAGGATTAATGATCAAGTGTCACATTCTAGACACATGTTTTGTGGTTGTAACTCAAGTGCATACAGATGCACAACTGTACACTCACACTCATACCGCCATACATGTGGACACACATTAAAAGTCACATATAAGTATGAACACAAGTATACATTCATACATGAAATGCAAAGGCACATATGCATACATGTATTTATATACCTGTTCAGGTGCATAGGTGCATGCCCAGACTCTCAGCTTGCTATGTTTGTATGATTCCCCAAAGAATGTGATATTCCCTCTTTCCTCCTGAGCTGTGTTCTAGTGGGCTCTGTTACAGTTCCTGCCAATAGCTGGTGGAGGGACTGGCTTAAGTGCTTTCAAAGGAAAGCCAGCCAGCACTAGGCCAGCAAAAGAATGTCAGGCATTGTGCTCCTTCCTTTTATTCTGCTTGCATTCTCCTTCAGTGAGGGTCGTGCTGATCTTTTTAATTGGGAGAAGGTCTCACTTTATTGAATCAAGTCATCAGCTCAGCTCACAATCCTGAGAAGAGCACCAGGGCTTAGATAATGACTCAGCTGGTCTACACACAGGGCTTTTGTTTTGTTTTTGTTTTTTGTGGTTTTTTTTTTTTTTTTGAGATGGAGTGTCGCTCTATCGCCAAGGCTGGAGTGCAGTGGCACCATCTCGGCTCACTGCAACCTCCACCTCCCAGGTTCAAACAATTCTCATGCCTCAGCTGGGGCTACAGGTGCATGCCACTACACCTGGCTAATTTTTTTTTTTTTTTTTAATTTTAATAGAGAAAGGATTTCACCATGTTGCCCAGGCTGGTCTTGAACTCCTGAGCTCAGTGCTAGGATTACAGCCATGAGCTACTGCGCCCAGCCATGAACTGCTTTTAATACAATTGTTCTCTGAAGTATGGAGGCAACTGAATAGCTCCACATGAAATTTTTATAATTCCAGTAGCGTTATTAGTCTTGAGGTAATACATAATATATTCAAGATTCACAGATTCTGTATTTGCATTTTCAAAATTAGAATATGACAGTCTTTGATCACCATCAATCCCATTCCTTCTTTTTTTGTTGTTCGCTATAATTTGAAAGATTATAAAACATATAACCTCTTTTTATTTCAAGGTTTTCTATCAGAAGAAAAGTCTTAATGATAAAGAGCAAAAGTCTGACAAAGAGGAGGAAGAGGAAAATGTCTAGGATGTGGATCTGGATCTGACTAGCCCCGTTTTTATGTTAATACCCGCTCTGGGTAACGTCCTTCTGTCCCCTCTGAGGTGCCTTCATCTTTAGGGGAGTCTGGGAAGTGACGCTGGAACCAAGAGCACCAGGATAGAAATCAGGACACCTGGGCCTTGTCCTTTATCAGCCCTTGGTTCCTTCTGAGGTCTTGGGTACCAGCTGAAGGAACAGTTATTGATCGAGTGTGGGCAGAGAGTCTGCTAAGGGCTTTCTACCTCTTAGCTCACTTCATTCTTCCCACACATCCATGAGCTAGCAGCTTAGGGGTAAATTACACAATTTGCCCCAAGTCACAGAATTAGACTAGAGGAGCTCATGTTTAAAACCAAGTGTGGACTGGGCATGGTGGCTCACACCTGAAATCCCAGCACTTTGGAAGGTCAAGGTGGGCGGATCACTTGAGGTCAGGAGTTCAAGACCAGCCTGGCCAACATGGTGAAACCCTATCTCTACTAAAAATACAAAAATTAGCCTGGCGAGGTGGCACACACAAGTAGTCCCAACTACTCAGGACGCTGAGGCATGAGAATCCCTTGAACCTGGGAAGCGGAGGTTGCAGTGAGCCATGATCACGCCATTGCACACCAGCCTAGGCAACAGAACGAGACTCTGTCTCAAAAACAAACAAACAAAAAGCCAAGTCTGTCTAACTAGTGAGACCAGGCTCTTAACCACCAGTCTTGACTCTAAATCACTTTATCTTCATTGTCTTCATCTGGAAAGTGAGAAGTTTGGATTAGATTAGATTCTATAAATTAGTTAATTCTCCTTTTCTGCTCTAACATTCTCTCCCTCAAGCTTATGGTCCACTATGTATAACTTATAATTGCTCACCCCAGCAAAACCTCTCCATGTTAAAGTTGTTACCAAGGAGTAAAGGGAAGATGGGTCATTTTTTTAAAAATCACTCAGAATGAATTATATTTATCAATTCAGAAGTACAGTAGACCCCTCTATCACTTTATAGTTTACTAAGAGTTGTGTGTCACATACCTTTGATTTTTATAGAACCAGAGGAGGTTGCTATTATTATCCCCATTGTACAGATGAGGATGCTGAGATTCAAAGAGGTGAAGTGACTTAACTCAAATTTGCATGCTAACAAGTTACAGATCTTAGACCTGGAGCTAGTCAAATATTTAGACTTCCAAGTCTAATGTTCCTTCTAGTACCTAGCATCTTCTGAGACTTAAACATTTCTTATTTATCCAGTCAACACGCCCTTCTTGTGTTGCCTGTGCAGCATATGAACTTGAACTAACCTTTGCCTCTGGAGAGCTCTCAATCTAATTGAGGAAAGATTTACTTATTAGATCACATTTTAGCCAACAGGAGAATAAGGAGAGTGCTATAGGAACTCCTGGCAAGGAGTCAAGGAAGGCTGTCAGGCAAAGATGACATGGAAGCTGCATCTTAAAGACAGATTAGGAGTGAACTAAGGAAGGAGGAGAAGGGCCTTTAGGCAGAGAGGTTGCAGTTACTACAAAGATAAACCTGTTAAAGGCATGTGGACAGAAGCCACATGTGGGCGGAGCATAGTAGAGCTGTATGTAAAGGGTTAGAAAGGCAGGTGATGGGGCTGGAAATAAAGGAAGAAGGTGGCCATCGTCTACCACGATAAGGAGTTTAGACCTTGTTCTGTGGTAATGGAAACCACTGAAGACGGTGATGTCATCACGTAAGTTTTACAGAAGTCAGTGAAGAATCATGTGGGGAGTAGACCAAACTTAGGAAGAGTGTAGAATGGAGATCACAGATTCAGCTGCCTAATTGGCCTCTAAATGGTCATCTAGATGGGTGGCTCAGGGTGAGCGAGGCTGTAGCAGAGGGAGCCACACCTCTTTAGAGGGTGCAGCCACCACTTGGCACCAGCAGGTGGCGATCTACAATAACAAAGGCTCTGTCTTTCCCAGGCTTTATTGTTTTTACTGGACAAAGGCAGAAATCCAGATATTTATTGTGAAATATCCCAATTTTTAAATGTTGAACTAATTTTAAAACTTTAAAATATTATGCAGACCAGTAGGAATAAATTGGGCTGGTTTCCATACTGGGCTGCCATTTGCAACCTCTAGGTGTGAGGTACCTGTTTCAAAGCACTCTTAAGGCCTCAGTAGAAATGAAGAGGGCTTGGACCCTGGCTGGAGGTGAAAGGAGCACAGGCATTATGAAATCCTTTAAAGGCAAATATAACAGAATTGAGAACAATGGCCTCAGTAGGAAGAAAAAAGGAGGGAAGAACGGTTGGATGACTTGAGGTTTATCAGTACATCCCCCATCGTCCATTCTCCCTCTTGGCAAACGTTTTCCTCACAGATAGTAAAATCGGTTGAATTAGTTCAGGATGCCAGTGCGTTAATAATGTTACATGCAGGGTCATGCATCTGAGTGTAATTATGCTTTTACATGCCATGCCTGAATGAGCAGAGGTAGCTGTGACAAGAAAACATTGCATGAAGCCGTTGCTTCAATTTGCTTGACAAATAAGGGCATGGAGAGGGTTTGGGGAAGTACAGATTTCAGTCGAGTGTTGAAATAATGATCAAGGAGACCTTTCATGTCAGAAGAACTGAGCTCTGAATCAGAGACCTGGAGGGCAAACACACCTGCTTGGCACCCACTTCCAACTGGTTTTATGGTCACCTTTATAGAGAAAACCATGTCAGGATGATTTTGGGGTGGGGGTGCTGTTAATAGAGTCATCTTTATGTTTGACTTGTTGGCGTTGCTGGTTACTTAGAAGTTGTTCTTTGGCATAGGTTAAATTATCCAAACCACCCAGTACCCTCCAGCGTGTGTCTGGCTAGACCTGGCATCCTGAGGGAGGTTCAGAGAAGCATTCCCCAGTGAGGGATTACAGACTCTCCATCTGGGCAATGAGAAGTTTATCTTTTACAGTTCGGTGGCTCTCTCTGTTCTTAGGACATTGCTCCACATACGGCTAATGAATTATTTAGCGTCAGTCCGCTCGTCCGCTCTGTTCTGAAGCTTCTTGCTATAGGAGGTAATGGTGAGGGCTGTGGTTAGACCACAGTGGTCCAGACGTGGTAGTTGCCTCTCATGACAAGTATGTCTGCTTTGGTTTGTGTGTGAAGGTCTCAGACGGACACTGAAGGGAATGTTACCGCCGAGTCAGGCTCAACGGGTGTGAGCATGGAGCCCAGCCACTTCACCAAGACTGGACAGCCTGCTCTGGAAGAACTCACTGGTGAGTATGGAGCCCCAGAAATCTGTGTCTGTTGGTGATGAGGCCTTCCATGCAATACCTGCTGGAACAGCATGAACCCAGCTTGATTACAAGTTGCGTTATGGTTGCATTGACTTTGAGCTAAACAAACTTTCTTTCTTTTTTATTTCCTATTATTTTTCTTCTTCTTTTTCTTCCCTTTACTCTCCCTCTTACAGTTTCTTCCCTCCTCCCCAGAATTGTAAACAAATCTCTTACTGGTGTGCAAATCCTGTTTTTAAGATATATTCAATTTTATTCATTTAGGGGCTCTGGACTCCACTGATACTTAACTTTGAATCTTCTTGTTTACTCTTCAGATCAAGTTGCTTTTCAACAAGATTGAGAATAGTGGATTTCGTTCCTGTATAGAAGCACTGATTTAAAATGTGTTCTTAGAGTCCTACATGAATCGGGGGGAAAAATTGTAACATGCTTCTTTTTACCAGAAACAAAAAAAGAAATGTAAATTTTATTTAATTGTAACATAGACAATGATGATTACAAGAACATTATACTGTATGACAGCATAAAATCCACAGTCGTCGTATAGTTAATTCTATAAGCATTTATTTATGGACACTATACTGTCACATTCTTAATTAAAGAAGAAAAGTCACACCTTGATTAGTATTCTTACTACAGTGGATTCCAAGCTGCCATCTTCTCTGTATCTTTTCCCCATTCCCCAACTCTGTGTCCCATGCTCCAGCAGCTTCTAGTCAGGGAAGTGAGTGGTAAGCCATTGATTTATTAGTGGCTGTGTCACTCTTCTCATATCTTACCACTTCCACAGTCGAGTTAAAAACTGAATCCATGCTTAAAATCTATTTATTAAACTGAATATCCCTGACTACAGCATTTTAATAGCCACATTACAGCTGTGGAATTGCTCTGCAGCCCAGTGATTGAACCTTACCCATCTCGCAATTAGTCCCAACAATTAATTTCAGAGGATCTGGGTGATCTATTTCCTTCTGATTCCACTGGCTGGGCACAGAGACGGTGCAGAGATTCTTCAAGCCATTTGTAAGCAATCCATCTTAGAATGATTCGGGCCCCACATTTGGGATTGATTTTGTTTCCTTCTCTTCGAGGTTTGTAGCTTTCTTGCATGTGAGTACATGGATAGCATAGGAAAAGGACCAGCAATGAGAAGGGTGTGGAGTTCAGATGACTGCTCAAGTCTCCGTGTACATTCCAGATTGTGTTCTGATGTGCAGACATCAAAAGAACGAGGCCAACGCTTCAGATCCCAGCATGGTTCAGATATGTGGCTCGTGCAGTGGTGTGGATTCCTGTCAGACATTGAGTCTCAGCAAAATCCACATTGGAAAAGCAAAAGCAGGAGCCAGAGAATATTCCAAATATTACTTAGATTTCAGAGTGACAGATTGCAGTATGTGATCTTCCCCTAATTTTTCTTTTTATCTCCATGTCTCCACTGTACCGAGCCTTAAGAACTCAGAAACCCTGAGATGCTGTCAGTTGGCTTTGGGGAAGAGACTTGTGCAGCCAGTAGTGCTTGACTATTCACTCTTTGGTGTCAAATCAAATGGGGTTGGTCACTAATGAAAATTCCTTATCAGGGTGATATGTCTTTATATTCAAGCAGTAGAAATCATACTTGTGACTATGTTGAATTTTTTTATGGAGAGACTGAATAATAAATAGCATGACGTTGAATTTAACTTACCCACAGCCAATCCTTTGAAATGACAGTGAATGGTAGGACTATTTAGAAATGGACATTTATAACTATTTGATCAATCGCTTGGTTCTTTCCCTTACTTATGCAAATGGGTGGGTTTTCCTATGGTGTGTGATCATGTATAGAGCATTATAGTTGAAAAATGCATCTTGGATGATAGAATTGAAGAAATCACACACACCTGCTTATCATCCTGCTCATGAATTCCTTCTAAAGCTTGCTGGTGACTACCTTTCAGCCTCTGCTTAAATATTTCTTGGACAAAATGTTGTTCCTTCATAAGGCAGCCCTTTATTTTTTTGCTGTTGTTGACGGCTTCGTCAGTTAATGGAGTTCTTTATTCTTACATTTCCAATCACCAGATATAATTCAGCCTTCTGAAGCCCCAGACAGTTTTCATTCTTTTTCATGTTGTAACATATCCCTTAAGGTTTCTTTATTTCCAAGTAAAAATCCTGGATTTTTTCCATGGTCCTTTTGTAACACCTTGATATCCTCCAAACTCAGTCATATTTGGTCGCAATGTGATGCTCTCCCGATCATGACTAGTGGCTTGAGCATCGTTGGCAAAGTCCAGATCGCTACAGGTAGACACTAAATTTTTAAGACCTCTCAGAATCTATGAGCTGAGAGCTCCCAGCTGTTTCCACTGGAACTCAATTGTGTTTTTATTGTGTTCAGGCTGTGAGTTAGTGGGTAAATCCTACATTCAGGTCATTGTCAGAAGAGGCATAATTGGCAGTTCCGAATGTGATCACCTAAGCATGTCAGGTGGGTTACTGTTTTGTGTTCTTACATTACCCTTGGGGTCTGATGTAGCACCCTGGAGGAGGGCAAATATTTCCCAGCAGGACCCACAAGAGGAAAACAGGACACTCACATTTCCTGAACCCTCATTTTGTGCTGTGTGCCATCTCATCTGACTCTCACTCTAACCCTTCTAGCAAAGGGTTTTTATGTCCATTTTACAAATGAGATCTAGGGTCAAGTGGTTAATACACAGCACTGCCACAATTCAAATATTTATCTGTGGAAATGTGAAGTCCATGCTTTTCCTTCAACTGCACACTGACCAAACATGTGTTGCATAATAAACATTTCTTAGACCTCTATAAATTGTGTGGGGGTTACCAAAAGGAAAGATGAGACACCATCCCCAACTCAAAGATCTTTGACTTTCTGTCTGGGTGCAGTGGCTATACCTGTAATCCCAGCACTTTGGGAGGCCAAGGCGAGAGGATTGCTTGAGGCCAGCAGTTTGTGACTAGCCCGGGCAACATAGAAGACTCCGTCTCTGCAAAGAAAACAAATTAGCCAGGCATTGCGGTGCATCCCTGCAGCCCTAGCTACATGGGAGGGTGAGGTGGGAGGATTGCTTGAGCCCAGGAGTTTGAGGCTGCATTGAGCTATGATCACAGCACTGTACTCCAGCCTGAGGAACAGAGCAAGACTCTGTCTCTAAAAAATAAAACAAAATAGTTGAATTTCTTTCTTTTTTTTTTTTTTTTATCCAAAATGTGTTTATTGAGATGGTTTCCCACTCATCTTGATTCAGAGTGCCTTTATGCTGCTTCCTCCTGAAGGAACAGCCTTCTGTAAGCCTTGCTTTTCCTCCTGTCGGCTGGCAGAGGACAGTGGAGCAGCCAACACACAAAACTACCGTTTGTGCATGGCTAAAGACCGTGGTGATTTTATAGCATCCTGGGCATTTCACATCCATGAAGTAGGAACTGGGGCTCTGCACCAGGCGTTTCTTCTTGTGTTTCCTCTTCTCCTCTTCTGGGGAGGGATGAAGGAGATCCTTTGCGAGAGGCATGTTCTCGTGTGGGTAGGTCGTCACCGCCGGAAAGGAATAGTTGAATTTCTAATGGTGGGTTAAGACCATTAATAGAGTGATGGATAAGTAAATATGGTTACTATATTTTGTGTGTGTGGTTAAGGTAATTAGTTGAGGTAATTTGTAAACCTATGCCTAGATTTAGCCTCATAATCGATGTTTTCTAAAGGGTCTAGAGCTAACCTAAGAATATTTTTTAGCAGGCTTATATACATAAAATGTGGCCAAATTGGCAGTAAAAGATTTCACTGATAGCCCAGAAGGTAGATGCAGTTACATTCCTCCAAAGTCATTAGGGGAAGGTATAATAGACATTCATCTTTGCTTTTGTTTAAAAACACATACATATATATGTATTTTAAAGCACTGGGAGGGAAATGCAAGTTTGGCCACTTTTCAGATAAGAGAAAAATGCCTTCCAAATTTCCTTGGGTTAAAAGGTGGAAGGAGAAATTGGAAAGCACTTGCATTTTCAAGTAAATTTCCTCCATGAAATCATGGGTATGTCATTTACTCCATCCCAGCCTCCAGGCACCACCATGCCACAAACAACCTAAGGAAGTTGTCATCTATCTCAGAAGAAAAGTTAATTCTATTACATTTCTTAGCTGCCCAGTCCCCTGTTAATGACAGTTGTTGGAAGTTCAACCTGGTGTCTGATGTCAATTCTACTTGCTGCTGCTTCGTGTCTAATGCAAATTCCACTTGTGCCATGTTCTAGATGGAGATTTCTTTGAAAATATTGCTCAACACTTGAAAATAGTCCTAGGCTTTTAAAGACCCATGTTTGTGCTTCTTCAGTCTTCTCAGCTGTCCCTAAAATTACTCTGAGGGAGAAAATGTATAATTCTATTAATCATTATTATAGTTATTGTCCCTCTCCTCCTCCCATTGTAAGGCTAAAATGAATGGAACTAGGCCATGTGTGGTGACTCACGCCTATAATCCCAGCACTTTGGGAGGCCAAGGCAGGAGGATCACCTGAGGTCAGGAGTTCGAGACCAGCCTGGCCAACATGGTGAAACCCCGTCTCTACTAAAAACAAAACAAAAAAAAATTAGCCAGGTGTGGTGGCAGGCACCTGTAATCCCAGCTACTCAGAAGGCTGAGGCAGAAGAATCGCTTGAACCCAGGAGGTGGATGTTGCCGTAAGCTGAGATCGTGCCACTGCACTCTAGCCTGGGCGACAGAGCAAGACTCTGTCTCAAAAAAATGAAATGGAATTGCCAGAGAACCCAAAACAAGACTGCGCTGTGTCCTAGCTTGTGTGTGGCATATTTCTCATGGTATACTAGTGCCAGGTCAGCTCAAATGCTGCTCAGCCAAGTGTCTTCTGGAAAGTTTTGCCCAGGGAATGGAAGGCTGTGGTCCTAACAAAGAGGAACCCAGCTGTTTCTTTCTTTTCTTTTCTTTCCATTTTTCTTTTCTTTTCCTTCCCTTTCACTTTTCCTTTCTCCTTTTCTTTTCTTTCTCCCTTCCCTTCCCTTTCTTTCTTTTCTTCTTTTCTTTATTTCCTTTCTTTTCTGTCTGACTCACTGGCTGTCTGTCTTTTCTTGCTTGCTTGCTTGCTTGCTTGCTTGCCTTCTTGCCTTCTTGTCTTTCTTTCTCTTCTTTCTTTCCTCATTTCCTTCTTTCCTTTCTTCCCTTCCCTTCCTTTCTCCCTTTCTCCCTTTCTCCCTTTCTCCCTTTCTCCCTTCCTCCCTTCCTCCCTTCCTCCCTTCCTCCCTTCCTCCCTTCACTCTCTGTTACCCTGGCTGGATTGCAATGGCACAATCTTGGTTGACTGCAACCTCTGCCTCCTAAACTAAAGACATCATCCAACCTTAGACTCCAGGGTAGCTGGCACTACAGGTGTATGTCATCAGACGGGGTTTTGCCATGTTGCCCAGGCTGGTCTTGAACTCCTGGGCCCAAGCGATCCACCTGCTTTGGCTTCCAAAATGCTCGGATTATAGGCGTGAGCCACTGCGCCCGGCCCCCAGCTGTTTCTTGAAGGCTCCCTGCTCTAGAGCACCAGCTGGCTTGTGTTGAGTGCTTATGGTGAGCACTGTGCTAAGGGAAATCCCGGCTTGATCCCAGTTTGTCCCCACAAATGTCCTTTGAGGTCAGTACTACCACTGTGTTCCTTTTAGAAAAGTGAAATCTGAAGGACAGAGAGGACCAGCACCTTCCCCACAGTCACACAGCCAGTAAGTAGAGGAGCTTGAATTTGAGGTGACATAATACATCTAACAGTGAAGAAAGCAATCTTTCTCTGTATAAATATTTGTGATTAACAGGTGCAGATCTTCTAGCTACTGCAAGCTATCCTTGCAAAGTAGGGCCTAAGATAGCTGCGTATATCACCAATAGGTGAACAAACAAAATGCTCCACTCATTTTTGCATGGGCAGAAAATGACTACCTGGTCGGACCTAACCTGAGCGTGTCTCTGCCGGAGACACTGTGGAAATGTGTTTACATCTCAGACTAGGCACTTGGCTTCTCCCACACGCTAGACTTCACCTATTTAAGGAGGCACCTGAAGGAAGAATCTCCTTGGACTTCACACTTCCTTTGGGTTTCCATTCACACTTCCATTCAATCATTCATTCATTCTCAAATCCTTATTAAGCACCCACAGCGAGGCACATACTGAGTATAGTTATGGTCACAGACATGGATGTTGCCCTTATGAAGCTCAGGGTTGGTCAGAGAATTAAACTAATCTTAACCCTCATCTTTCCAGGGGAAGATCCTGAGGCTCGGCGGCTGCGGACAGTGAAGAACATCGCTGACCTGCGGCAGAATTTGGAGGAAACCATGTCCAGTTTAAGGGGAACTCAGGTTACACACAGGTATCTGCAGTGTGAATTACTTTACTGAACTAGCTGGTATGTTAATTTTCTACTGTGTTTGTTCATACCATTAGCAAAGCGATTTGGTTATAATGGATCAATAGCCTTGCTTTCCAAATGTGCCGGAATTCACAAAGAATGCCATACAACATGCAGAAGAGAATTATAGGAAACAAAAATTAGTATAGACAGATTTTTCCCAAAAGCAGAAGGTTGCTAAATCCATTCAACAAATGATACTGTAGACCAGCTCTATTTAAATTTCACTTTACTTGCATTTTCTAAAACTATCTGGTGCTGTTGAAATGAGCAGGTGAACTGTATTTGACCTGTGTGATAAACTGAATAACTTGAATTCCTACCCACTCTTCTGATATGCAGCACTCTGTAATATTGTTAGTCATGCACGTGCATAAAACGTGAGGAAATATTTATAAAAACTTATGATCGTGTTTAAACTCTGATTTAGTTGGATGAAATCTAGGATTATATTGGAAACATTTATCAGGTACTTTCATTGTTGAACAAGAAGTTGAAGAGGATGCAACCCTGGGATGTCCTTTGTGATTTGGGCAGGAGGAGGTTTTATAGTATGTGGAAGTCAAGGAAAGTTCTCGTTGTCCCCACTGAGCTTCCACAGAGTCTCCTTATTTCAGTTTCTTTGATAAGTGGCTATGGCAAGGAAACCACAGGGCTTCCACTGTCAGCAGTTTTGGCAGATTGGGGTTAACCACTGTGGGTTCCATCTCCAATAGGACTGAGGCCCAAAACAAGGGGTCCAATCCGAGAAAAATAAGGCCACTTCCAAGATCAGAGGAAAACAAAAACAGCTTAAGGGAGCAAATTGGCTCTTCCAGAGGAGAGTAAACTCGGGGGTTTGGGGGTGGTACCGTCTTAAACCTTTAGGTATCTGAATGAAGGGAGTCAGATATTGGATCTCGTGACTCTACCATTAGTGTGAAACATCCGTCTTTCCACCGTCGTCACTGACACTGACTTAATGTTGGCATAGCAGTTTCACGGTGGGATGGTAATTATGACAGGAGGGAAGACTTCAGTGGTTTCTTCTGCAGGGAAGAATCTCACTCTCTTTGCTCAGTGAGGAAATTGCAGTTTTCCTGTGAAAGTATAGATGATAGTTTTGACTGGGCTGCAAGAAACTGCGGTGCTGTGAAGACAGTGGAAGACGGACTCTGCCAAGAGATTGAGCTCATCCTTGGGCAGATTCTGGTCCGTGTAACTTGATTGAAGAGGGAACTCAAGCCCAGGCATTTACCAATCTTTCCAGACTTTTTGGATGAAATCTGTGAAAAGCAAAAGTCTGGGGGAAGTGAACCTCAGAGGGTTACAAAATTAGAACTGTGTCCACTGCTCAGTTGGGAGGGAGCTGAGGATGTAAAATGTGGTATCAGGAACTCCTGGTGGGTGGAGAATCCCACCCTTAGGAAAAGAGGGCTGTGATACGACATCCTAGAATGAATGGGCAAGCAGGAACCTTCGTGCCCCATCCTAATCAGCTCAGCATTTTCTAGTATTTTCTTTCCCAGAATGGAAAGAAAATTCTTTTTTTGGGTGGGGGAGGGGGATGGAGTCTCACTCTCTGTCTCCAGGCTGGAGTGCCATGACGCAATCTCGGCTCACTGCAACCTCCGCCTCCTGGGTTCAAGTGATTCTCCTGCCTCAACCTCCTGAGTAGCTGGGACTACAGGCACGTGCCACCATGCCCAGCTAATTTTTGCATTTTTAGTAGAGATGGAGTTTCACCATGTTGGCCAGGAAGGTCTTGATCTCTTGACTTCATGATCCACCCACCTCGGCCTCCCAAAGTGCTGGGATGACAGGTGTGAGCCACTGCATCCGGCCTGGAAAGAAAATTCTAGCAGTTAAGGTCATTTAATTAAAGGAATTTGTTTCTTGTACCATGTTTTAGCAGGGAAAGTCTCCAGTAGGCTTTTCAGAATGTTATGTAGATGTGCGGCTTTCCTTTTTCATTTTGAGCAGAGGAAGCACACCAGGTGGTACATGGGGCCAGCTGTTTTATCCTATTTTATGTATGAGGATTATTTCATAATTCTAAATAATTAAAGAACATATAAACTGTGAAGGATACTAGGTTCCTTTGAGTCTAATCAGGTTGGTTTTGTTTCTAGCACATTGGAAACCACATTTGACACCAATGTCACCACGGAGATGAGTGGCCGCAGCATACTCAGCTTGACAGGGAGGCCCACACCTCTGTCCTGGAGACTGGGCCAGTCCAGCCCTCGGCTCCAAGCAGGAGATGCCCCCTCAATGGGCAATGGGTACCCCCCTCGAGCCAACGCCAGCCGGTTCATCAACACTGAGTCAGGTCGCTACGTGTACTCCGCCCCTCTGAGAAGGCAGCTGGCCTCCCGGGGCAGCAGCGTCTGCCACGTGGACGTCTCAGACAAGGCAGGAGATGAGATGGACCTGGAAGGCATCAGCATGGACGCCCCCGGCTACATGAGCGATGGGGACGTTCTGAGCAAGAACATCCGGACCGATGACATTACAAGCGGGTAAGTACCCAGGGCCGCCCTTTTTCCCAGAGAGAAAGCAAGCTTGGCACCTGGCTTCCCTTTTGTAGGGCTCTGTTTGAGTCTTCCGGAGGAGGTCAAACTTTCTGCTATCCATATCAAAGGCTGTGTGGCATGGAGGGAGACGCTGCTGGGCTGTGAGTCTGAAGGCCTGGGTAGTCCAGGCTTGGCCAGTAACTCACAAACAGCAGAGTGACACCTGAAAACAAACCATGTCGCGTTAGTCCCTTAAACCAAACCTTGCACTAAGGATGGAATCCTTGCAGGTTACACGACCTCCCTAGGCCTATGAGATTTGGCCTGTACCTACCTTTTAGATCTCATCTTCCTCTCTCCTACCTGTTTCCCTGCTGCAGCTGTCCCTCCCAATCCTCAATCTTGTCAAACTCTTTTCCACCTCACAGCCTTGCACGCTGTTTCTCAGCCTGGATTCTGCTTCCCAGATCTTTGTGTGGTAGGTCCTTCTTGCTGCTCAGCTGACACCTCCTTGGAGGGGCCCTCCTTGACCGTGCAATTTGAAGTAGGTGTGTGTATGCCCTAGGCGTCTCCACCACTCTGTGGCAGGCTCCTTTGGAAGCTTATCACTATTTGAAATTAGCCTGATTATGTGCATATCCTTTATTGCCTCCCAGCCCTCTCCTACTTGCAGCAATAAGCACCACAAAGCAAGGACTTGTCTTGTTCGTTCACCGCAGAATCCCCAATGTGTTGTGTATAATAGGAGCTCATAAATATTGCTAAATCAATGAACATGTGAATCAGTGAATGAATGAACAAACCCAGCCTCCCTGTTTCTCTGTGTGCTCATATATGAAGTAAAGGGGGGTGATGAGATGATGTCTAAGGAAACTTTCAGGTGGAGCCTGCCATGACTGTATAGCACGAGGCCTGGCCGGCAACTTGTTCATGCTCCCCTCTCAGATCACCCTGCAGACTTAAGGTGCAGTGAGTTATTTCAGTTGCCTGAGACTTCTTCCTTCATCTGTTAACGTGACTTGCCCAGAAGTTCTCCAAGATCTTTTCCACCTCGAATGTTCTAGCTGTTAAAGTTACAGATAAGAAAAAGCAGAAATACTAATTGTGCCACTCATATCCATGAAAGTAATGATCAAGAACCCGATGGGTGAGTCAGTATTTTTATAATTTAAATAATAGCTAACTCTCCTATATGCCAAATACAGTGCTAGATGCTTTACTTTTATACTCTCTTGTTCTATCTCCACAGCAATCCTTTGAGGTAGATGATATCACAATCCCCATTTTAGAGATGAGGAAAGTGAAGTCCAGGAAGGTTAAATAACTTGCCCAAGGGCTTGCAGCTATTAGAGACAGAGCATAATAGTGTATCATCTTGCCAACATTTTATTGCTGTATTGAAATATTACAACTACTAGAGTTTATTTCAAAATTAATTTTCCTCCGTTCTACCTCTGTGACTAGAAATGTTCTTTTATTTCATTAAAAGCTGAGGCATAGAGGTGCTTTGGTTTTCAGCCTGTCACTTTTAGAACTATCTTGGGTAAGGAAATCTTTGAAAATAGGATCCATCAAACCTTTTGCAGAGGAAAAGGAAAATTTCACCTTCACCCTCTGAAGGTTCACTGGAAAATCAACTCACAAGAGGCAGATTCGTTAGAGAAAGGACATACAAATTTACTTAATATATATACACAGAAGCCTTCAGAGTAAATACCCAAAGATATAGGGAAAATTGTCCAATTTTATGCTTAGGTTCTACAAAGTATGGACAGCTGTGTAGAAATATGATTGGGCAAAAAGGGTATGATCTAATGCTAGTAGATAAAGTGGGGAATCCCGGGAAGGTCTGTCTGTCTAGATTCTTCTTGGCCCTTCTGAGCAGCATTCCTGCCTTCTGGGTGTGGGGCAGAGCCCTCTCTGTAATGGAGGTTTCTACAATCAAACAAGGTGGCTCAGATAATTTCCTTATGCCCAGGATTCACACAGAAAGAAAGAGGGGAAATTAGAGTAATGTTTGGAGGTTTTATGGCTGGCTTTGGGGCAAAAGGGTTCTGATTTCCATGGCCCACCTGGGGGCAGAGGGATTCTAGTTTCTATGGCTGGCCTCAGGGGAAATAGGATTGAGAGACCAGAGGGCAGGAAAAGGTCAGAGAAAAACTTTCGCTTCTGAAGCCTTTAGTTTGTAGTGTTTTCTGAGCCCCAACACCTTACAGTACAACAAATTTCTGCTACCTGGAATAGCTGTCGCAATTAACGGACTGAGAAATTAAATGACCTGGTCAACTTAGAGCATCATTTTTTTTTCTAGTTTTCTACAAACATGAAAAACGATAGCATACACCTATTAACTACAACTGAATTGCGCATAATGTAATCTTTGTATTATTGTTTAGAAGACTTTTGGTATCTAGCATGGACTCAGATTTATTATTATCAATTCCCATTTTCATATACTACCAAAAAAAATCTGGCTGGTTTTGCAGTTTTTGTATCCTGTAATAAAGAGTTGAGTTTATTGTCAAACCAGTCTTAATTATAAAAAGATGGCCAGTGAATTTATTTTGCTGTAATGTTGATTATGTCCACAAGGTGGAGACATTGAAACACTCTAACCTGAAGCTTAGTGCTAGCCCAGTGAGAAACTCCTCGTTTCTTTAACCATCCAAACCAGAGCCTTTACCTTTGCGTAAAATCACCAATGTTTACATTTCAGTTCCAGCTTTGCCAAGCTTACGTTTTAGCATGTGTGATAGCACTTAGAGCAAGTGTAGATAAAAAGTTCAGAAATGTAAGCAAAGCACCTGATTACTGAAACTGGAGAACTTTGGTCTGGTTTCTCTTCCTGTTCCTTTTAATGTAGAAATGTACCCTCAGCATGAGGAGAGGTAGCCCAGATGGTACCTAATGCTCCTTCTAGTTGTAGCATTCTAAAACACTTGTTAAGCATGTCTCCACTCTGTGGAAATGCATGTGAATTTCTGCTGTGAGGCTAAGTTACCAGTTTGTGTTTACATGCAGAGTTCAGGGCAAGACAGTTAATGTGTTTTCTACTCATATCATTTTCTTTCTATAAACTGGCAAGATTATAAATATTGAAAGGCTGGTTATTCTGTGCTTCAGAATCTGCTGAATAAGGCACTGTTGAGGCAACTGATGTAGTGAAAGGGAAATAGGCTGAGATATCTTATTGGACAGACCAGGGCTTAAACCCTGCCCAACCTCTTGCCAGCTCTATGACGTTAGGCATGTCATTTAACTTCCCTGAGCTTTGAAGCACTACAATTAATATGGTTTTTAAGCCTTCAGCTGGATTTCTCTTTGCAGTTGTATCTGATAAAGACCAAAATCCCAGTCAGGGTCTAGATGCCTTATCACCCTCAAACATCCAGGCGCTTGGAAACAATGAAATGATTAAAGCTTTTGTCCAGATGTTTATTTGGCTTAGTAGAAACATAGCCTTGATGTATGAGTAATATATCAATCCATACAGAGGCTCTTTGAGGAAAGTTCTTGTAAAAGTTTATGACAAGTTTATTTAGAAAATCTGATATGGAAGTAAATTCTGGTTTCTAAAAACCTAAGAACTCTGTTTTTAAAGTGACGCTGTACCTTGGCTTGGCATAACAGCTATTTTTTGATGCCCCTATTCATTTTTCTGTATTGGTGTGTGCATGTGCACGTGTGTATATCCTTCAGTTCTCCCTATGGTAGGGCTGAAATTACTTTATTACCATATTACCATGTAGTTTAGCTAAGAAATTAAGAGCAAATGCCTTTTACACGTTGTGTGTGTGTGTGTGTGTGTGTGTGTGTGTGTGTCTCAAATCCTTATATTGTGCCTGGTATATACCAGGCATGTCTAAGTACTTTACAGGTTGTTATTTGATCTCACTCGATCCTTTTATTGGATTGATAAATTGGGCATTGGCTATAGCGGGGAGGAAATTAAAATAACAGATGAGATTTCTCTTACTAGGTTTTGATCTGTGAAGTCAATCTTCTACTCATATTCTAAAATTCAAAGTGCCATATGGTACAGAATAAAATTAAAGGGGCAGACTCCATGTCCATATGTTTGAAATGATTTTTTTTTTCTTTTCAAAGGAGGCACTGAGTTGTACAATGTTCCAAAGTATAAATATATATCCCTTTATGGACAAAAATTGACCCTTTAAATATAACATCAGAAGTTTCTCCCTCTCAGAACCTTTGATGACTTCCCATTGCCTGTGGGAACAGATCTGAACGCCTTAACTAACTGTGGAGGCCCTTCATGGCCTTTGCCTCACCTGCCTTCGCTGACTTACCCCCGACCACATTTACCTTCACACACTGCAGACTTCCCACTGCTCTAGGCCACCTGCCACCACTAAAGGCTGGTTCCTGCATTTGCAAAGCCCTGTCTCTGGTTCCTGCATTTGCAAAGCCCTCCCTCTTGGGACATGCTGCTTTCTTCCTGGAATTGCTTTCCCCTCATGCCCATCTGACTAATCCTGAAGAAAACATCTCCCCTGTGATGTCCTCTGGGACTCCCCCAGTCAGAGTTAGCTGTTTCACATGTTTCTGATGGTCTTGGTTCACACCTTCCCTTATGTATAAGCGTTTCACTTTGCATGGGAAATGTTTGAGAGGCACTGAATGGTATTGAGGAAAGAGTATGATCTTAAAAGGCAAGCAGAATTGAGATTTAATCCTGGCTCTGCCAAGTGAACTGGAACAAGTTCTTAACATTTGAATATTAGAGACGGAGCTTGAAAAGAACAGGCAAGAATCTGAAATGCATAAGAAATGGTGTGCGTGCGTGTGTGTGTGTGTGTGTATGTGTGTGTCTTTCTCCACTAAACTTGGAATTCCTAGCAGGCAGACAGCACTCATTATTTTTCTAAACCCAGAGACTGGGACATAGCAGGTATTTAATATTTTGAGAATGGTCTGTTCGTTCTTGATGCCTACCCTGACAGGACCTTATGCTTATATAACTCGCTACCACACGCTATGAAGCTCAATGGTTCTATTTACAGAACACTTGGAGAAAGCCAACTTAGCCTGTGGTGTCCATCTAGTGGCTGATAGAGGATGTGATGCTGTGGTTTCAATTGCTTTTCACTGTGAGTCATTGTGTTGGTTTAAAACTCCTTCCTGGCTGGTGATATTTAGGGCTAAGGATGTTGGCTTTTGAGAATGAGGCTGATCAATAGCCTAGTGTGGAGAGAAACCAGGGTGTAAGCATTTCATCTTCCACAGTGGCTTTTTAGGGGCTGCTGTTTTCCCTCTTTGGTGGTAGGAATTACTCCGTCGACAAATATAGGCACAGATGCCTGCTGGGAGACTCCGTTCTTCAGAAATTGAGGAACTCATTCGTGCTGAATTAATTAAAGTCATCCCTCAGTGTCCATGAGGGATTGGTTTCAGGACCCCCAGAAAATAGCAAAATCTGTGGATGTTCAAGTTTTTCATGTAAAATTGCATAGTATTTGCATATAACCTATGTGTATCCTCCTATATACTTTAAATCATCTCTAGATTACCTGTTATATCTAATACAATGTAAATGCTATATGGATAGTTGTTATGCTTTATTTTTGTTTGTATTATTTGTTCATAAGAGGGTGCTTCATGCTCTCATGCATCATTAGCATGTATAATGCCCTGTATCTTTTCCTTTTTTTTTTTTTTTTTTTTGTTTTTGGAGACGGAGTCTCGCTCTGTCGCCCAGGCTGGAGTACAGTGGCATGATCTCAGCTGGCTGCAAGCTCTGCCTCCTGGGTTTACGCCATTCTCCTGCCTCAGCCTCCCGAGTAGCTGGGACTACAGGCGCCCGCCACCACGCCCAGCTAATTTTTTGTATTTTTAGTAGAGACGGGGTTTCACCGTGTTAGTCAGGATGGTCTTGATCTCCTGACCTCATGATCCGCCCACCTCAGCCTCTGAAAGTCCTGGGATTACAGACGTGAGCCACCGTGCCCAGCCTATCTTTTCCTTTATTGCCTGTCAGTCATCTCTCTGATTCCATCCAAGCAGAGGTAGTGACTTTTCTGTACGCTTCGTTGATACTTGCTGTATCTGTATTAGCACTGGTAGCACTACATCAGAATTGATTTATTAGTGTTTGTATGTGTGTGTGTGTATACGTGTGTATGTGTGTATATGTATGCGTGTGCATGTGTGTATATATATGTTTTTATATATATCTATATATATGAGATAGGAAAGACAAAACCTAAACCTGTTGTAAGTTCTAAAGGTTAAGGTCAAATCTGTCTTGAGTGCTCCTGTATCTTCATTGGCTGGCACAGTGCCTGCCTGTTCTATAGTAAGTAGTCAATAAATATTTGTTGGCTGGGCACAGTGGCTCACATCTGCAATCCCAGCACTTTGGGAGGCTGAGATGGGAGGATCATTTGAGCCTAGGAGTTCAAGACCAGCCTATGCAACATAGTGAGACCTGTTGCTACAAAAAATTTAAAAGCTGTTCGTGGTGGCATGTTCCTGTGGTCCCAGCTGAGGTGGAAGGGTCACTTGAGTCCAGGAGGTTGAGGGTGCAGCGAGGTGTCATTACACCATTGCACTCCAACCTGGGTGACAGAGAAAGACCTTGTCTCAAAAAAAAAAATCAAGCGAATGCTACAACTAACTTTAAGAATGGCAAGGCCAACCATATTTCTCTAAATGAATTTGTGCCTATGATTGTAGCCCCGCTGAGTTTGAGGACCTAGCCACATGTCTTTCTTCTTCTGGGCCCTGTCATTTTGGACTGCCTCTAACCCTGTGAGCTTGACATTATCAGTACAAGAGAAACAGAACTAGGAACACTTGCCATGTGGACTGATGGAAGATAGACATGCCCCTGTTCATCTCTTCCTTCCTTCACTGAACATTATGGGACAAATGTGTGAGGTGTTTCTCACCAAGTCAGCATAGAACATAGCAGGCAGCACCCTGAGTCAAAGGGGGTAGATTAATAGCATGAAAGGCTCTTTCTTATCTGGTGAATCTCTCCAGACCAGACCTGGAGTGACCTTGATAGGCTGTTGTTTCTGGCGGACTGAGAGGAGAGAAAGCCAGAGTACTCCTTACAGCCTAACACACCCTGGAGCCAAGATAAATGAATTTAGGAGAGGCTGTCCTGAAAGGCACGGATTCATGGCAGGTTCCAGCAGGGTGTGGCAGGCATCTTGAGATTTGGAAAGGATAGGTTCTTGTTTCTCTAGGCTGATCCCACTGAAATGATCTTGGCTTTTGGTGTTCTTGGAAGGCTTGGGAAGTTCAGGTTGCCAGCCAGCCAGTGGGCTGGTCTCAGTGGGATTAAGAAGATTGAGCTGTCAAGGAAAGGTAAAGACTCAGCTGTGTGGACAGACCCATCTATAGGGCTTGGCGCCAATGAATGGAAACTCTCTCTTCATAACACTCAGACACGAAATGTGTGGGTTGCTTTCCCCACACAACCAATTCTCCTACCCCAGCTGACTGTCCTATAATTCAGTTCAATTTGGACACCATCTACGTGGAGTTAGCCTAGGCCCCACAGGTTAAGGGCTCAGTTTCACAAGACTGCCACGCTCCCCCCACCGCCCTGCACACACAAACACACACTCTCTCTCTCTCTTTCTCTCTCTCTCTCTCTCTGTCTCTCTCCAGATGCCAATCACAAGTCCTAGGTCCCAAGGTTACCCATGCTTCTGTCCAACTTGGCTGAAAATCAGGAGTTCCCAGGACCTCCCTCACATTCAGTAATGTGCTAGAATGGCTCACAGAACCCAGGGGAACACTTTTATTTACTGTGGCTGGTGTGTTTTAAAGCATATGGTAAGGATACAAATGAACAGCTAGATGAAGAGGTGCATAGTGCAAGGTGTGGGGGTGATGCGGAGCTTCCATGCCCTGTCCATGAGTGCCATCATCCCAGCACCCCTGTGTGTCCACCAACCTGGAAGCTCGCTGAGTCCCATAGTTGAATGTTTTTTGGAGACTCTATTATATAGCCATGACTAGTTAAATCATTGGCCATTAGCAATTAAGTCCATCTCCAGCCCTTCCTTACTGTCTTGGAGGTCAGAAGGCAGGAATGAAAGTTCCGATGCTCTAATCACATGGTTGGTTTGTCTCGCAACCAGCTCCTATCCTCCAAGAGTCACCACAGTAGCAGAAGCCCAGGTATGTTTGAAAGGGGTTTGCTATGAATAACAAAAGATGCTCCTCTTACCCCTATCAAGAAATTCTAAAGACTTAGGAGCTCTGTGCCAGACACGAGGAGCAGAGACCAAATATACATTTCTCATTATGTCACCGCAAGTCACTTGCCGCTAATGCACTGCCCTCCTCTTAAAACAAACTTAAAAGATGCAACGAGGCTCCGAGGTGAAGGTGCAGGCCCAGAGCAGCCCAATAGGTTGGTGATGGGGCTGGGCCGGATCCAGTCTAGGGGTCTTTCCGTGCCTCTCTGCTTCCCTCGGTGTCTATTTCTGACAGCTCTTGATAGTGTATGCATTCATAGAAATCATAAATACTTTTCCCTGTCTGATATTTTCCTTGGTGTTAAATATCCCAGGCAAATACAATGGTCCCTGTTTTCCTGAGCAGCTCTCTAGGTAGAGTAAGCAAGCACAGAGTCATGCAGAGGGCAAGATTAATTTCCCCAAGTGCTGCAGAACAAATGACAGCTTTCCCCGTGTGGTTGTGATGTCATCTGACATGGCTGGTTTGGCGGATGAATGGCTCTGGCTACCAAGATCAGTCATCCCTGATGGCTGGGGCAGCATCAACCGAACACCTCTTCTTCCTCCACGGTGGACCCATTTGATGTACTGAGTACAGGAAATCTACTAGCCCTTATTGGCATCTGGGTAGGCAGTCTCATCAGAGGAGAAAGAATAACTGAGCTGCCAGCCCGCTGGAGGAGGAGAAATTCTCCAGCACTCCCATGCGCACTCTGTCCACTGCTGGTGACGACAGACTTAGCAGGCTGAGACCTGGATTAAAAAGAGATTTACTGGGGGACAGCCCCATGGAGAAATGAAGTGTGGTCCAGCTTTGACGTGCGCAGCCCACACCGCCACAGATGTCTAATGGCAAATGCTGGCTTAGTAATTTATGGGGAAGAGAGAGAAAAAATAAATAAATGGGTGTCTTGTCTTCTCAGGAAACTAGGGTTGGGCCTCGATTTCCTGGGAATTTCCTATCTAGCTTTGAGGCTTGAATCCCTTCCTGCCTCCCTCCCATCCCTGCATCCTGTGGGAAGGAAGAAGAAGAAGGGAACAAAAGTGGGTGCTTTGGGAGAAGGAAGTCTCAGGCCCTTCTTGAGAGGCCTCCAAAGGGGCTGCTCCCCGCCTGCCACCCACCTTTACAGATGTCCTCCTCCTCCCGTAGCTTTCCAAAGCACAGGCTCTTCTGGCCTTGGACACTGGAAACCTTTCCTTTGGCCTACCTTCTGGGAAGGCTCCAGGCAAAAAGCAGTAAAATCCCCTGTAAAAAGTGTGTATTGAGTTTGTTATATGCTAGAGACTATGCTAAAAGCACTGAGGCCGAGGGAAATGAATAAGACCAGGTCGCCAAGATCCTAATGCTGTGAAGGGAAGATCATGCAACAGGGCACTGTGTAGGTCAGCATAAGAGTGGTGAGCGAAGGAGGCCAGTGAGGAAGCGATGGCTCGTGTTGAAACACCAACACCAGTACCATGAGGTGAGGGTCGGTGGGAAGTGTGGGCTGTGGAGTTTGACCTGCAGTCCAGGCTGGTTCTACCACTTGGTTAGCTGTGTGTCCTTGAGCAGCCTATTTAATTCCACTGTGCGCATCTCATAGGTTTGATGTGAGGTTCCAGTGAGATCATGGTGTGCACTGTCAGCCCAGTGCCTGGCCTGCATGCTATAAGCACTCAGCAGGGTTCACTGCCATATTGTCCACCACTGTCACTACCAGCAGCAGTGGTAGCACCTTGAGGACACGTGAGCTGGGCCTCGCAGGATAAACAAGGGCCCAGGCAGACCAGTGGCATGAGGACATACAGGCGTTGTCGTGTTATTATGAGGTTGGTGCCTGGGTGGGTTGCAGATTCAAGATGGAGGTCGGGGGGCAGTGGGCTCAGGTTAGAAGCTATTCCAGAGACCACGCAGCAGAGGCACAGGGCTGGGTAAGGCCAGGGCCAGGGAAACAGATGCACAATGAGCTTAAAGACACTTTTTACATTCAACTCAGCCTGACGCGGGGGCCAGTTAGACAGGGGACGCAAAGGAGACAGAAAAGATAAGGAGGGCTTCCAAGCTCCGGCCTGTGTTGTAACTGCTGGGAGATAGTTGGTGTCTATCCTCAGACCCTTTGTCATTTCCTAGCCTTCCCTCTTGCATGTTAGCACCATCCTGTGCCCCCAGATTGTCTCAGGCCTTCCAGGCAACCCCCAGACCAGGGCTGGCTGAATGTTTAAGGAGAGTGCAGAATATGATTTCAGGAGCCTTAGGAAAACCCAGTCCCACAGCCTGCCAACTCTTGCCCCCAGAGGAGCTCAGGGCCCAGTGGGGAAGACCACCTTGCATGTCAATAGTTCATTCTAACCCAAGGCAGATGGTGGTGAATGTTACCATGAAGAGGCAAAATGTGGGGGTTCCAAAGTGGATCTGAAACTAGAGCAGGTCCTGTGGGGACCTTGTATGTTCTCACTTTCTCCTTTTGGGAAGCCCACTGTGCTCAGCTGCCAATGAGAATAATAATACCTGGAGTTGTGACAGTTGAATGAGGTGACACAGGCAAAGTGCTAGCCCAGTGCCTGCGGCATGGCAGACCCTTCCAAACTGTCCTCATAATGAGGATGTTTCCTAGATTCGATCTGATATAACCAAATTCAGTGTGTGGTGCAGGATAAAAGTCCTCAACATATTTCATACTCTTCCCCCCATGATTCCTCCCCAAACCACAGTGGGTAAGAAGCTAGTGAGACCTCTCCTTAGACATAAGACCATAACTGATGTTCACGTGGGCAGCATGAACACGATACCCTCCAGCCGACAGCTACCGGGCTGGGCGAAGAGAAGCCCGCTGTGACTAATCATGCTTAGCAAGGCGCTCCTTCTCCCCCCTCACCATCTGGACCGTCTGCTGTCTTGTTGGAACAGACCTTCTGCCCTTCTGGGGCTCTTCACTGGTAAGCAGCATCAACAAAACACAGTCAGCATTTGGGCGTTACTCAGACTGGCCCAGGTGTTTAACTAAGGGAAATTCCACCTTAAGTCCATTAATCATCACAACCGAGACTCTGCATGTTAGTTGAATCAAGTTGGCAAGTATTTAATAAGTGTCTAGTCAGTTCCAGGCCCCTGACTGTGCCCTGGGGCTTGATGGACAAGAGGAGGAGTCAGTGATTTGTTCTCAAAGCTGGACCATTTGATACTCTACTTTCTGTGCCAACTTTTGATCATTCAAGGTTCTTACCAGGGGGCCTATGAGCTCACTCTTAGTGAAGTGTGCTTACATGTGCAGGAAAAACATAGTCCATCCTACTCTGGAGCTCCGGGTGGCTTATGGGAGCTGACATGTATGGCATCCCTTCTGTGTGCTAGGTATCTTATCTAACTACCACACTCTGGCTTTATATTGTTTTTATTAATAAAGAAAATGAAGACCCTAGAGGGTAATTGTTACTTAATTGTCTTAAGCCCATGGAAGAGTTGAAAAAGATGGCCCACCATTTTACTGACACTTTCCCTTTATATCCCGGAATCCCAGTGTGACTTTGGTGCTTTTGTTGCTTTGCTGTAGTTGCTGCTGTTCTGCATCCTCTAGGGCCACCCTTTTTAAAAATTTTATTAATTAATTAATTAATTTTGAGACAAAATCTTGCTCTGTTGTCCAGGCTGGAGTGCAATAGCACAATCTCAGCTCACTGCAGCCTCCACCTCCTGCATTCAAGTGATTCTCCGGCCTCAGCCTCCCGAGCAGCTGGGATTAGAGGCACATGCCACCATGCCCAGCTAATTTTTGTATTTTTAGTAGATGGGGTTTCACCGTGTTGGCCAGCCTGTTCTCAAACTCCTGACCTCAAGTGATCCACCTGCCTTGGGCCTCCCAAAGTGCTGGGATTACGGGTGTGAGCCACCATGCCCAGCCCAGGCCACCCTCTCTGCTGGAGAGCTGTGGTCTGCAGGCATCTTCTCTCTCTACTCAGTACTATGCAAATGGACCTGGAAGACAGACACCTGGGGGCTCACAGACAGTCCCTGAGCACCCCTGTTTTTCCTGCTAAGCCTTTGCATAGTTCTCATCTAGAAAACCCAGTCCATATTTCTTTTCTTTTTTTAAAAAATTTTAGTATTTTTCTTCTTTTTATATACTGATGGGGTATCACTATGTTGCCCAGGCTGGTCTTGAACTCCTGGGCTCAAGCAGTCCTCCCACCTTGACCTCCCAAAGTGCTGAGATTATAGGTGTGAGTCACTGTGCCTGGCCTGTATTTATTTTTATCTTAAGCATGTAGATCACTCAAGTTGAAAATACCCTTCCCAGTATTTTTCAAGGGCCGGCAGCTACAGAGTGGCTCAACAGATTTATGATGGGAAGGTTGGAGAATACCAAGTTCGAGTTGAGGTGAATATGAAAAGAAACATTTGGACGAGGTTGGGAGTATTTTGGCCCTGAGACAGTCAGCCCATGTTGAAAGACTCAAAACAGAAGGCCATGTGTGCCTGTGCTTACA
Organism: Papio anubis; assembly: GCF_008728515.1. Classification (NCBI taxonomy): domain Eukaryota; kingdom Metazoa; phylum Chordata; class Mammalia; order Primates; family Cercopithecidae; genus Papio; species Papio anubis. The sequence continues at coordinate 79,276,668 of NC_044987.1, forward strand.
TCAAGATAAGAAGCTTAAGTTTTGTTGGGACCTCATGAACCTCTCATCATGCTGTTCTGGAAGAAATGTACAATGAAAGAAACTTTAGAGTTGGAGGCAGAAGACCCAACTTCATATTTCTTGATTGGCAGCTGTGACCATAGGGAAATTACTTCCTTTCCTGAGCCTCTGTTCCCCATGTGTTAAACTGTGGTACACCTCTCAGGTGTGTGAGGAGGAGTAGAGGAGATGGTGTTTGTAAAGTGTTTGGCACAGATAGCCTGGTGGCTCCTTTAGCCCTATTGGAGTTATTACATCTGTTTGCCTTTTTAGTCTTTTATTTTATTTAGGACATTTACTAAGATGATGTCAGGCACAACATCTTATTCTTGAGCACAATGACCAAATAGATCCTGGCTGGGTCACAGTTGGTCTGTGAATTAGTCAAGGTTCTCCAGATAAACAAAACAGTAGGGTGTGTGTAGGTTTGTGTGAGTATGGGTGTATGCGTGTGTAGAAGAATTGGTCATGTCATTGAGCAAGTCCAAAATCTTCAAGTGCCCTTGTTGCAGGCCAAGAGGGGATTCTACCTTTAGACTGCCTTTAGACTTGAGCTGTGACATCAACTCCTCCCTGGGTCTCTCAGCCTATTGGCCTGCCTACTGGCTGAGAGACCCAGAGAAGAGTCAGGGTTGCAATCCAAATCTAAAGGCAGTCTGGACGTAGAATCCCCTCTTGCTCAGAGGACATCAGTCTTTCAAAGCCTTCAACTGATTGGATGAGGCCCACCTACATTATGGAGGATGATCTGCTTTACTCAAAGTCTACTAATTTAGCTGTCAGTCTCATCTAAAATATTCCTTTGCAGCAATATCTGGACTCTAGTGTTTGACCAAATATCTGGGTATTGTGCCCCAGTGAAGTTGACACATAAAATCAGCCATCCTAGCCTGTAAGCAGGCCTTGCCATATGATCAGTGGGAATGAGTCATCTGAGGGAGGAGGCAGCTCACCTGTGGCCCAGGGTCAAAGAGAGCAACACATCAGCTTGAATAAACATCTGCAAGGGCTCAAAGCTAATGCACCCTACTTGGGATATCACCACAAATCAAGACTCTATGCCTGCCTTGGAAGAATCATTGCATCCCTTCCTGCGTCCCCCGGGTCCTGGTAAGAAATCTCCCTGAGAAATGGAGGTTTTGTCCTTTCCTCTGAATCCTGAAATAACTGCAGAGTGAGACAGACACACTGGCATGGACACCTCCAGAGAGATGATGGTTTTTGAGACCCAGAAGTGAAATAAGATTCCGAGCCTAAGGAGAGGCCCCAAGTTTGTCTCCAGAGCCTTCTACCTATAAATCAAGCCCACATTCACTTCTTGATCTTGGGAACAGTGGGAGACAGGGTCTGTGGTTATCTCCACTGCATCACTGGAGTCTCGTATCCCTTTCCCAGAGCTTTGTGCTTGTAATCATCCAGTCATCTGTTTCGAAATTAGAAATCTCACGTACTTGAGCAGTGAAGTTTAAAGGGTGAAGTCAACTCAAGTTGTCAGAAACATGGGACAAAATAAATGTGGTGTTGGCTCTATAGAGAAGGGGGAAGGCCACAGAGGACTCAATAGCGCCTGCTAACCCATGACTTGCTGCCAGTCCTGCTGTGGTGGCACTGTAATTCATAATCGCTAACTGCTTTGGAGACTTTATTATGTGCTAGGCACTGTGTTGAGCTCTTTACATGCTTTTCTCACTTACTCTTTCCATTGGTTCTTTGCAGTAGAGACTGTTTCTCGTCCCACTTTTACAATCAAGGGGACGAAGCTCTGAGAGGTAAAGTTACTTGGCCAGGCCACATAGACAGTAACTGGTGGAAGCAAGCATTCAGCCAGGCTGATTCAAAGCCCGGGCTCCCAAGCACCCTATAGGATGGTGGTTTACTATAGCTAGACCCCATACTCGGAATATCTGAATATATGGAAGGCAAGACCAAAAAGGAAGAGCGTGCACCTTCTGAACGTCGGAAGCCCTAGATAGTCCCAGTGCCATTTGAAGGAGCTATGAAGGGACCTGAAATTACCATTTGGAAGGGTAAGGCACAGAGGAGTGAGTTACTTAGGAACTTAAAAAAACAGTTGGAGAATGCTTGTGCAAGGACCATGGAGGCTGTGGCAGGGGCAGAGGCAGATACTTCTCTTTGCCTCGAAAGCAATATTATGTGTTTAATTTCAATTAAATGTCACAGGTCTTTACTGTAGCATGAGAAACACTTGTGTCAACATTCCCCAGTGCTTATGCAGAAAGTGAATGGGGGTAAAACTGGTTCTGTGTGTGCTGGAAATGAAAACCGATGAGGTGCTCAGAGGCAGGAAAGTTCAGATCAAGAGCCAATTCTGCACGGTGATTTACCAAAGCGCCTTACCGCAATGTGGCTTCCTGTTGTTAAATCTCATGAAAGTGGGCATTTCAGTCACCTACGGTTTCTAGACGTGGTACCCGAATTTCTCTGAGGAAATTCCACTCCCTCAGACCCTCACCCACGGCAAACCCAAACAAAACCCACAATTACAAGCTCAGCGCCACCCTGAGACCTCAGAATCATGCACGGCAAGTTAGAGCTTTATTAATCGAGTGACTTTTGCCTTACTCTGTGGGAGTTGTTAATTAAAACCACTCAACCATTGAGAGAGATGGAGAGAGACAGAGATTGAGGACAGCTAACAGACTGGATTTTCTCACTCCTTTGCAAGCTGGTGTAGCTATTTTAGAAGCTGACACGAACTTTACAGTTGGCTAAACCATGCACCAGATTTGTAGTGAGGCTCCTTGGGAACAGCTTTCATTTAATGCCCTGCAGCCAGGCCCTCCGGGTACAAAGAACCTGCCTAGCCTCTAACCAAGTATATAGAACAGTTAATAACAATGACCATTGTAATAATATTAACACGACCAGCTACTGTTTATTGAGCACTTTTAAATGCCAGACACAGTGCTTTATATACATTATCTCTTTTCATCCTCAATTTTTTTTTTTTTTTTTTTTTTTAAATGAGACAGGAGCTTAAGAGCTCTGTTGTGCAAGCTGGAGTGCATTAGCATGATCATAGCTCACTGAAACCTCGAATTCCTGGGCTCAAGCAATCCTTCTGCCTCAGCCTCTTGAGTAACTAGGGCTATAGGCACGTATCACCACACCCAGCTAATTTTTTTAAAACATTTTTTGTAGAAATGGTGTCCTGCTATGTTGTCCAGGCTGGTATCAAACTCCTAGCCTTAAGCAATCCTCCTGTCTCAGCCTCCCAAAATGTTGGGATTACAGACATGAGCCACTACAGCTGGCCTCTTTCTACTTTTTTTTTTTTTTTTTTTTTTTTGAGATGGAGCTTCACTCTTGTTTCCCAGGCTGGAGTGCAATGGTGCAATCTCGGCTCACCACAACCTCCGCCTCCCAGGTTCAAGGGATTCTCCTGCCTCAGCCTCCTGAGTAGCGGGATTACAGGCATATGCCACCATGCCTGGCTAATTTTGTATTTTTAGTAGAGACGGGGCTTCTCCATGTTGGTCAGGCTGGTCTCAAACTCCTGACTTCAGGTGATCCACCTGCCTCAGCCTCCTAACGTGCTGGGATTACAGGTGTGAGCCACTGGACCTGGCCTCCTACTTTAATCTCTATGTTCTAGGAACTCCTTCCCATTCTCCTGATGAGGACACAGGGATTTGGGGGGTACACTGGTAACTTGCCCAAGGTTGCAGAGGTGGTGAGCTAGGGAGCTGGGACTCAAACTTGGACAACCTGACTTCAGAGCCTGAATTCAACCACTCATTTCAGTACTTTCACTGACGCTGTGTACACATGTCTAAAATGTAATCGCTCTTCTTTCCCCCAAATCTGTTTTTCTTCTGTTTCCACCATGCATTTTTTTCCCCACAACCAGAACCCGGAATCTTAGACTCTTTCATTCCCTTATTCGTGGAATGCCAGTCACTGAGTTTGATGGATTCCATTTCTTGAGTATCTCTTACTATGGTTTTTCTCTCATCTTGCCGCTCATATTTCTCACCCAGATAATGACAATTCATCCTTTCACCAATTTCCTTTCCTTTGATCCCAGTGCCCATCCCAACAAACCCATTCCACACATCGGTGAGAGAGCTCTTCCTAGAGCACAAATGTGATTATATTTTCTGCTTACATTCCTCAGTGGCTCTTCACTGCCTGTTCAGTAAACTCTGTTTTAGTTACTGTTTCTGTACAACAAATTACTCTGTAATTTAGCTTCTTGAAACTACCATTTCATTATGTTCACGGGGTCTCTGCACCAGGAATTGGGACAAGATATGGCAGAGATGGCATGTGTCTGGTCTGCCATGTCTGGAGCCTCGGCTTGGAAAACACCAGGGCTAGCATTGACTTGATAGCTGAAGGCTAGAGTTACTCCAAAGTTTGTTCACTCTCACGTCTCACTCCTGGGCTGGGATGACTTGAAGGTTAAGACGACTGCAGCCTCTCCACATGGCTTGGCTTCCTGGGGATTGGCAAACTTCTTACATGGAGCTCAGGGCTCAAGGGCAAAGGGTACAGTGAACAATGCAGAAGCTGCCTCACCTTTTATCATCTAGCCTTGGAAGGCGGAGACTGTCCCTTCTGCCATACTGTATTGGTCAAAGCAGTCATGAGCCCTCCAGATTCGAGAGGAAGGTGCATCCTTCCTGTCAGTGGGAGGATGGCAAGGTCACCTTGCATGTGGGATCAGAGATGTTGCTGTGATCATCTGTGGCAAATACAGTTCAAAACAATATATCCCCATACCACCCAGCGTGATATGCAAGGCCCTCCCCCCATAGTCTCACATTAGAGTGTCTGTTCCGTGGAGACACAAGCCTTGTCTTTCTTGGACATTGTGTATCCCTGGTGCCTAGCACAGAGCATGGTTCATCGTGGGCTCTCCCTTTGCATTTGAGACGCTAACAAATGATCGACTTACCCAGCCTCATTTCTTCATTTCCTGCCATCTCCTTCATCCCCTCCCTGACCACCCATCCTCTCCCCTCTGCAACTGCCATCCTGTTCCTGCCACTCTGAACCACAGACATTTTCCTTGATACGGATACCATGCTCTTGTAACTGAGCCTTTGCATGAGTCTGCTCTGTCCATAAACTCCTCCCCATCAATTACCACCCACCTGCCACAGTCCTTCAAGAGTCTACTGCAGCTAGGAAGCCTCCACTGATGCACGTTGATGGACATTAATAGTCTCCTTCCTCTGAGTTTCCAAACACCTGGTAACACCTCCCGGATGGCTTCTCTTAGGTTCTGTGGGCTTGTTTGTCACCCAGGCCAGAATATCCTTGAACAGAGGCATTGTGTCTTTTTACTCTCTCACATTTCCAACTTCTTCTACGAGACCTGTTGTGTATGCTTGGTAATATTAGTGAAATGAAAAGAGAGAGAAAGGGGGTGATAGAAGGAGCAGTTCTGCTGCTGCTATTAATAATACAGCTCGTGTTCATTGAGTACTTTTCACGCAGCAGGTACTTTTCAGGCATTATCTCATTGAATTCTTGTAGAAATCCTGGAAGGCCTACAACATGCGATTGTCCCCATCTTACAGATGTGGAAACTGAGGATGAGAGAAGTCACTTGTCCAAGGTCATACAGCTACTAAAGGGTGCGACCAGTTTCAGGAAGCTTGAGAACCAAGCCTGTTCTCTTGGTGCTGCCACCTGCTGCCCTTTAGGCTCTGTAGACCTGAGGATTTTCTTACCTTTCCTTAGAGCTCTACAAAGCCTAACTTTCAACTGGATTCATAGGATAAGAATATGGGAGGCAACAGATTTTCTGCTAGCTAGACAATATCAAGCTCTGTTTTATTCTTGGTGCTAGGTTTTAAGGGGTTCAGAATGAGGCAGAGGTTCTTTTAGGAATGGATAACAAGGAAGGTACAGGATTCAAACCCCAAAACATAATAGAAATGTTTGTAGAAAGTACAAATATTGGCTTGGCATGGAAAGTACTTAGAAAAGCAGTAGGTTCCAGTGGACCAGACTTGAACCATAGATAGAAGTTAGGCTTAGGTTTTGTATTGCCTAGACACCAAGTGACCATTAATCAACATAAGTAAAAATGTGCCCAAAATTACACCTGTCAAAACTAGAGGGAATTGTGCAAGGACATGAGCCCTGTCACTCACTGTTCCTGGGAATATTCACTCAAAATCTGGAAAACTGTGTAACCCAGATATTACAGAAGGGGTTCCTGTGTGAGGTGAGAAGGAGTCAGAGAGGTGATCTCTCAAAGGTCTTTCAGTTGTATAAGTCAGGGTGTCCAGGTTCCCATAGGGATCATTAGGGCTCGATTATAGACAGAGCAGACTGGGTATTGTATTCTGGAGATAAGGGTCTCCTTGGAATGCCAGGTTTCCACAGATCATGCCAGCCTGGGGGTGGTAGCAGAGGCACCAAAGATGTTTCTTCTGAAAAATGTTTAACCCATGCCTCCTTCTAATAAATACAAAAAGTGTGCACATCTCCCTCCTACCCCAGGTTCTGATCTGGAAGATAAGGAAGTGGACTGTGGCTGCAGTCCAGATAAGAGAGTATGAGGACCACTGGAAACACAGTGTCCGCACACCGGCTGAGACGTTCATGACCTTTACTACCTAGAGTTTGTATGGTGAAAACAATAAGGTTTTTGTTTTTTTTTTTTTTTGAGACAGAGTTTCACTCTTGTTGCCCAGGCTGGAGTGCAATGGCACGATCTCGGCTCACTGCAACCTCTGCCTCCCAGGTTCAAGCTATTCTTCTGCCTCAGCCTCCCGAGTAGCTGGGATTACAGGCACCCGGCTAATTTTTTGTATTTTTTTAGTAGAGACGGGGTTTCACCGTGTTGGCCAGGCTACCTCATGCCCAAGTTACCTCCAGAGCTCTCAAACTCCTGACCTCAGGTGATCCACCCACCTTGGCCTCCCAGAATGCTGGAATTATAGGCATGAGCCACTGTGCCCAGCCTTAACAATAGGTCTTTAAAGTGTAAACATGTTTTACTATTGAATGTGCTTTCTCAATATGCAGAGCCTAGGGAATTCTGCTTTGCCTTCAGTTCCATTTGAATTATGACTTTAGCTTATCTGTCTACCTTCTTGTGGAAGCGGAAGTGTTTGAACAAGTTAAAGAGTGAAAAAAGGTACCCCATTATTTGTTCTGTGTAGTAGTATCAGGCAGCCACTATGACCAGCTCCTGGTGCACTGATAGAAGGTAATTTGAGTGTCCTATAGGCAACTGGCCATAGCTTGCTTTCTACTCTGAAGGTCATTGGCCTGTGTTTCGGCGACTTCTCAGCCTGTCTTTCCCTCCAGAGTGCTCCGACTGCTGCTAGGGTGCCCCTGCCACACCCTGTTCACACCTGCCGTGGCTTCTCCTTGTCCGCAGGCTGGCTGGGTTGCCTGGGTGCTTGGTTCCTTGACTTCTGAGTGTCTCATGCCCAGGTTACCTCCAGAGCTCCAGCAGCTGCCTTCCTACAGGGAGAAGCGTGTTCATCCACACAGTTTGTGCAACACCCTGTCCCTCTTGTGAACACACCTGTGGCACTGTCCTGACCTATACATGTTGAAATTCTAAAAGAGAAACACAGTTCTTTTGCCTTTCAAACTGAGCTCCCCACTATACTGCTTTCACTTTTCTAAGAATCAGATACAATGGGGAAATGAAACTCGCTTCAGCTCAAGTTCAGGATGCCATAGAGTGTGGCAATAACATTGTTCCCAATACGGTGGACTCTCTGCTGGAGCCATGCTCTCCCTTAAATGAGACCTGGAAGGCCCACATCTTCCTGAAAGTCATTTTTGGACCCTTTCTGTATCAAAGTCTACTATTGATAGTATTTGACTTATTTCTAAAGCAGATGCAAGGATGCATCTCATTTCTCTTTGTATTCTCCAGATGCTTAACACATAAAATATACATACACTATTCCTCCTTTTTCCACAGGAGATATGTTCCAAGACCCTCGGTGGGTGCCTGAAACTGCAGATTGTGCTTAACTCTATATAAACTATGGGGGTTTTTTGTATACAGACATACCTGTGATAAAGTTTAATTTATAAATTCAACACAGTAAGAAATTAACAACAGTTGACCGGGCGCAGTGGCTCACGCCTGTAATCCCAGCACTTTGGGAGACCAAGGCAGGCAGATCACAAGGTCAGGAGATGGAGACCATCCTGGCTAACACGGTGAAACCCTGTCTTTACCAAAAATACAAAAGCAAAATTAGCCGGGCGCAGTGGTGGGCACCTGTAGTCCCAGCTACTCGGGAGGCTGAGGCGGGAGAATGGTGTGAACCCAGGAGGTGGAGCTTGCAGTGAGCCAAGATCGCGCCACTGCCCTCCAGCCTGGGCGACAGAGCGAGACTCTGTCTCAAAAAAATAAAATAAATTAACAACAGTAACTAACAATAAAATAGAACTGTTGTTATAATATGCTCTAATAAAAGTTATGTGAATGTGGTCTCTCTCTCTCTCTCAAAATATCTTATTGTAACATACTCACCAAATGTCAGACCACAGTTGACTGTGGATGACTAAAACCGTGGAATGTGAAACCACAGATAAGGGAGGACTACAGTGAAAGCAGTTCTTTGTTTTTATTGAGACAGAGTCTTGCTCTGTTGCCCCGGGTGGAGTGCAGTGGCATGATCTTGGCTCACTGCAACCTCCACCTCCTGGGTTCAAGTGATTCTCCTGTCTCACCCTCCCAAGTAACTGGGATTACAGGCGTGCACCACCACATATGGTTAATGTTTGTATTTTTGGTAGAGGATTTTCACAATGTTGTCCAGGCTGGTCTTGAACTCCTGGCCTCAAGTGATCCACCTGCCTCGGCCTCCCAAAGTGCTGGGATTACAGACACTGTGCCCACTCCAACAATTTAATTGTTGATTGTTATTTATTCTTTCTTCAATACATCAAGAAACACTTGGTAGGCACCTATTTTGAGAGTTGAAGGCACAGTTATAGGGACTGCGGATTTTGAAGCAAAAATATTGGTTCTAAAATAATAATAATAGAGCTACCTTTATTGAACTTGTTGGGTGAAGTCTGGAGCACAAGAAGAAACACAAGCCAACAGTTATAATAAATGTGAAATATAGGAGCCAAGCTTCCATTTTATCATAAGAGACAGAAAAAGGGATTTACTGAACATAGAAATACATTTAAATGAAAAAAAAAACCTTTGTGAATACTTTCTGCTTGTGTTTCCTTGGACAAATCACTCCAATTCTCTGAGTCTTCATTTTGCATCTGAAAAACCGTTAAACCAAATAATCTTTGAAATCCCCCCAGATCTAATATTCTGTAGTTCCGTGAAACTGCCTATCATGGATGTTTTTCTTAATGCTCTGTTGCACTGAAAGTGAGGTTTAGAGTGAACACCTTCTCAGTGTGGTGTCCTCAAGTGGGAGGTGGAGGAGATGAACTAAAAGACATCCTGTAATTTAACATTAATATGTTAGATGAGGCAGAACATCATGGTGTGGGAACGCTACATGCCCTGGTGAAGATAGCACAAGTGTTTTAGTCATTGAAAGCACATCATCTGGTTTCGGGGAGTTTGTGTCATGTCTGGCCCCACAGGCACGTTTTTGAGTAGGACGCACTTTTGCCAACCTTAGTAGAAAAGGACGTTTTTCCATTGCTCACCATGAGAGGGACAGGGGGTTATTTGGTATGTGCCCAGCTGAAGAGGTTAGAGTGGTTGTTCTCTTTTCCTGTGGCCCGTGGTTTGCATAGGGTGCCTTTTCACTGTAGGATTTTATCTTAAGACTTTCTACCATGGTCTGCCTGCTTTTTAGGGGCAAGCGGATGGGGTGATGGATTGGGACCCATTTTGCAGAGTATAAAAAAGGCGTTTTACACCCCAAAGAGAGAGCTGTGAGATTTCCCTTTCCTTGCTCAGAGCATGGGTGGGCCCCCCTGTAACATCCCAGCCACAGCCTTGTTTGCCCCCATGTAAATGTATCATATGCAACTTTTGTGGATGTACAACACACTTTTGGATAGTTTCTGTTAATACAGAAATATGGTACCTTAATTGGTTCAAAATCTGAACTCTCCAGGAAGAAAATGACTGGTTTCCATCCTCACATATTTTAACTCAATGTTTTTCAAACTTTTTTCTTTTTTGAGACAGAGTCTCACTCTGTCACCCAGGCTGGAGTGCAGTGGCACGATCTTGGCTCATGCAACCTCCTTCTCCTGGGTTCAAGCAATTCTCCTGTCTCAGCTTCCCAAGTAGCTGGGATTACCAGCACGTGCCACCACGTCCAGCTAATTTTTGTAATTTTAGTAGAAACGGGGTTTCACCAAGTTGGCTAGGCTAGTCTTGAACTCCTGACCTCAGGTGATCTGCCCGCGTTGGCCTCCCAAAGTGCTGGGATTACAGGCATGAACCGCCGTGCCTGGCCCAAACTTTTTTCTTTTTAAATGTCATGCCCCCTCCTGAAAGATCTCACACCGTGATTGGGGGTTAAGGAGGTGCAGAGCTGGAGGGTAAAATTAGATGTAGCTTTTCAGAATCACTGTATCTTTAGTAGCTCCACAACAACTCAAATTTTGTCAAACTTTACAGAATGCATTATCAGAAACATTGGGCCTTGAACATACTTTTCAAATTCCTGCTCCCTCCCTAGAGATAGGATCATTCCTACAGACAACCAGTGTTCTCAGCGGCCTGTGTGCAGTTTCTGAAGGTGACATCTGGATGAGTGACCAGGGCCAGCATTTCATGTTGTCAGCTGTCATGTCTACTGTTCTTGTGGACTCAATGGCAGGTAATTTGAGCATCCCATAGTCACCTAGTTTTGCTTAATCCTCTACCCTTGAAGGCCAAAGGTCTATATATCTATTTCCTTGGTATTGATGGTTTATTTTTTGAATCCCATTTAGAATAAGTGCCCAGAATAATCATTGTCTTGATGAAAATATCACCTGGTAGAAACTTAGCATAGAAAACCACACACCGAGTTCACTTTACATGTTGGGTCCTTCGTATTTGTACATGCATGTCTGTGTGAACTACCTGATCTCCCTCCCCCAACCCAACATTGCCTGGCAGACACCTTCAAGATGCTATGGGAGGTTTTCTTTCTCTAAGGAGGCTTTTCTGGTGTCTCTCTTTGAACCCCATGCAAATATTTACACATCTGCTTGCCCCAAGCCGACACTAAGCCCCTCAAGGTCAAGGACTGAGTCTGATTCTTATATCCCCAATACCCAGGCTGGTGCCTGCCTCTCGATTGGTGCTACATAAATGTTTGTTGCACAAATGCCACCACCTTAAACATAGGCCTCCTCTGGGCAAAGTCCTACCTGTGACTCTACGTGAGCCCTTCCTACAGCCTCTCCACAGTGCTTCCAGAAATCTAGTTGTTTGCTGAGCTTGAGTGATGTTCCCAAGGCCTGCTTTTTGCCTTTGTCTACAGCGGGGATTGTCTCACAATTACAAATTAGTCACCTTCTCATTCTGTCTCTTCTCAGTACACTGTGGCATTCTTTCAGCTGCAGTCTGGAAAAGACAAGGTGAAACTTGCATGAACCTAAGTCAAAGTGCCAGCTGATTTCTCCCCAGTTTGGTAGACTTTGGTTGTTACCTGGGAGTGTCTGCATGAACCCAGAAGAGAAACAGACACTAGATGTCAGATTCCCACCCCTACAGGCTCTAGTCATCTTCCAAAGGGAACATACAATCCTCAAAGCCAGCATAAATTCTGCTGACTTAATGTGAAAAGTGAGCCTGTGTCTCAGAGCACTCTGAGGCTTGGGGAGCCGTAACAAATCACAGGAATGGTAAGACTTAGCAGCCCACAGATGATGATTGGCAGGTGTGTTTCAGCGTACCAGAAGTGCTCAGGAGAATGCATTTTCCAAAAGACACACAAAGCTTGCTAGTATGTTTTACCACCATGCAGAAATTTTCCACTTGATCAATCTCTCTGCTAGGAGTTTGGTGAAAGCAAGACCCAAGCAGTGATGAGATTGAGTCTATGTGCTAAAATTCAGGGTACCATGTGAATTGTAGCAATGCTATGAGCCACTGCTGGATTGGTTTATAGCAAACAGACAAGTCTTGCAATGTAGAAACCGTTGCAGAATACATTGAAGGATCTACTCAGCCAGGATCCACTTCTGTCAGATTGTGTCGGCAATGTGGAAGGCTTTTCCAGAGGAAGAGCATCTGATTATGATGCCACGCTGAACTACCTGTGTGTTGTCCATAATATTTTGAATTCAGCATGTCTAATACTGCTCGTTCTTGCCACTTGCCAGCCATGTGAGTTTCCAACAGTCGGACTGTCCTGAGGCTGGTAGGCATTTAACTACAAGACCATGAGTCACTTGATATTTTAGAAGAAATTTAAAGTAGTAACAGCTTTTATCAAGCCTTGATTAGAACTGGAAGAAACATTGTGGATTAGCTTCAACCTAGGTTAATGTGGACATTGTCCCCTAACGCAGAGGGGGCCAAGAGTAGTTACTAAGGGGATTTGAAGTTTAAATTACTGTTACAGTGTAGCCACATTATAGTCAACTAATTCTTAGGGAAACTGAATCCAATCTAACTTACAGTTCTTTCACCCAGGTCTCATGATTTAAGGCACCATTTCTCACAGTTTTAGCCTGACTACCTGCAAGAGAATTACTTGCATGTCTGTTAAAAATGTAGGCTTGGGGGAAACAATGAATAGGTGGAGCATGGAGCAATTTTAAGGTAGTAGAATTATATTCTGTGATACTGTAATGGTGGGTAGGTGACATTCTGTATCAAAACCAGTAGAGCTATAAGACACAGAGTGAACCCTAATGTGACTTCAGTTAATAATAATGTATTAATATTGGTTCATCAATTGCAACAATGAACCATACTAATACAAAATATTAATAATAGCCCCGGAGCAGTGGCTCACATTTGTAATCCCAACACTTTGGAAGCTGAGGTGGGAAGATGGCTTGAGCCTAGTTCAAGACCAGCCTGAGCAACATGGCAAGACTCCATCTCTACAAAAAGTTTAAAAATTAGGGCATGGTGGCCTGCACCTATAGTCCCAGCTACTCGGGAGGCTGACACAGGAGGATCCCTTGAGCCCAGGACTTTAGGACGGCAGTGTACACTCTACCCTGGGTTACAAAGCAAGACCCTGTTTCTAAGAAAACAAAATGTACATAATAATAGAGCAAAGTGTTGGGGGAAAGAGGGGATATAAAGGAACTCTGTAATTTCTGTACAGTGTTAGAGAAAGTGTCTCTTAAAAAGTAAAGTCTGTGTTTTTGTTGTTGTTGTTGTTGTTGTTGTTGTTGTTGCAAGATTTGGGCCTCACTAAATACATCTTGCATGTATGAAGTCGAGGCATTGGAATAAGCATTTTGGTCAGGCTTTCCAGAGGATTTAGGTGTGTTCCGAGGTTTGAGAATTCCTGGATATCAGTCCATCTCCTTTCACTATCTGTTTTATTCCAAGAAAGAGCTTAAAGGGGCTTTGTCTAGAGAACTGTCTCCTGTGTGTTAGGATGTGTTTCATCTTCCAGAAGTGGACAAAAAGCTTCCTGCTAATGCTAGAAATATTTGCTACAATTCCACACTGACAGTGGAACCACAATAAAGACAATTCAGGCAAGACAAGTTTCAGACACAGGGACTGTCAATTTTCGAATGCATGCAACCATTTTTCAGAAGTGTGCCCTGCCTGCATCCATTTCAAACAAGTGTAGCCATGGATTATAATTAAAATTTTACATATGTCTATTGGTTTAAGGGTGATAAGTACACTATTGTTATAATCCTTGACTCTTTGTGCATTGAAGTATGTATTTTATTAGGGCTACTATGGGCCTTTTTAATTAAAACGCTTCTGGAGTTTATATATGTATAGATCTTTTTATTTTTATTTGTTTATTTGTTTATTTATTTATTTATTTTTTGAGATGGAGTCTCATTCTGTTCCCCAGGCTGGAGTGCAGTGGTGCGATCTTAGCTCACTGCAAGCTCCGCCTCCCAGGTTCACGCCATTCTCTTGCCTCAGCCTCCCGAGTAGCTGGGACCACAGGCGCCCGCCACCATGCCCGGCTAATTTTTTGTATTTTTAGTAGAGACGGGGTTTCACCGTGTTAGCCAGGATGGTCTTGATCTCCTGGCCTTGTGATCCGCCTGCCTCTTCCTTCCAAAGTGCTGGGATTACAGGCATGAGCCACCGCGCCCAGCCTAGATCTTTTTAAACCAAAATGCTCTGGGAATTAGTATTAGAGGAAATTTTATTAGACTTGTGGAAAGTCACATTGCATTTTGAAAAAGACACACAAACCTTGGTAGCCTGTTTTACCACCACACAGAAATTCTCCACTTGATCAATCTCTCTGCTAGGAGTTTGGTGAAAGCAAGACCCAAGCAGTGGTGAGATTGAGTCTATGTGCTAAAACTCAGGGTAACATGAATTGTAGCAATGCCATGAGCCACTGCTGAATTGGTTTATAACAAACAGACAAGTCTTGCAACGTAGAAATCATTGCAGAGTATGTTGAAGCATATACTCAGCCAGGATCTACTTCTGCCCTGTTTTAGCAAAGTCACTGCTAAGGTGGGGCCTGGAGGTCTGTGAGCCAACTCATGCTGGATGTGAATTTTGCACATGTGTGAGATGGGGTCCATAGTTTTCACTAGTTTCTCCCAAGGGGTTCATAACTTAAGAAAGTTTAGGAATTTCTGATTTAGACTGCATTTGGTTGTAGTTGTTTTTAAAATATATGTGTGCCATGTTATTGAAATATTGCATATGCTGTATAGTGTACGAAAACATAGGAATCAGAAATATCTTGATGAGAAATAAATATACATAGAAGCACTTGCGTTTTCACTCCTGGATCATCTGTGCTCCCCACTACAGAGACCACTGCCTGGGTCCAGTGCTTCTTTTTCTTTAGTGTGCGCACAGATCACCTGGGGAGTTTATGGAAATGCTGAGTCTGATTTAGAAGGTCTGGGATACTGCTTTTTAAACAGCTTCCAGGTGATATTGAAACTGCTGCTCCCTGGCCCGTATTTCAAGCAGCGGGTAGATGGTGATGCATGTGTTGAGTTGAGCTGCAGACAGTGACTCCCACGCTATGTCTTCTGTCTCTCTCTCTCTCAAGCAGTCCTCAGCACCGGCTTTAGGAAGCAGAAATGACAAAAGTCTATGCCACCAGTTTTCCCTGGTGAGGCTGGCAGGGGGCCCCTGGGACCTTTTGACTCCTCTTTAACTCAGGCCTGCCTTTTCCCGCTGCTGCCGCTGTCCCAATGGCCTGCTAGATCTGAGCCCTTGTTTGATTAGCTTAGCAACATCTTTGCAGTACTCCCCAGTGAGGTGTGCTCTGTTGACTGGGGCTAGCCAGAGTCAGCTCCAGACCTCCTGAGTGAGTTCACTTCTGCAGCAGCCTTGACTTCCTGCTCTACCGTGACCAGAAGATTGATCTGGGTTTTCCCAGTTATCTGGCTCACTTTGCAGCAGAGAAGCAGGGGCTAGTTAGTGCCCCTTCAACTGTGCGTTCTCCTGGGGGATGGCTTGTGGCCATTGAAGAAGCTTCACAGCAGTGCCGTCTATTTGCCATGGTCACGTCATCCTATGCTCTGAACCGAGGTGGTGTGTGTTGTGGCCACAGGAGACTGCTCCAGGCTTGAATGAGCTAAGGGAAGATATTACTCACGATGTACGTTGAACTCCCAAATCCTCCTACAAAGAAAAAGTTGTTATCAACTTGGTGACATCCTGAAGAGCTGACAGTCCTGGAGGACAGTAGGAAATCAGGTAAAGGGTGCCCCAATTTTGCATCAAACAGAAAGGTAGGAAACTGGTTGGATTATCTAAGTCACATCTCCCATTGGCCTCTGCCAGCAGTTGTTGGAAGCATTTCCCCAAAGGCATGAAGGACGAAGATGTGTGGGTCTATGTTAGAAGAATTGCCCACTAAGTCATAAAAATGAAAGAGTCATTTCTTACCCTTCTTCTGCTTCACATCCCCTTGTTTCTAAATTGTGTGGATTATGCAGTCTGTCTTATTTATAGTTAAAGTCCTGCTGCCCCAGGGAACCCCAACCGAGTAAAGGCATTCTCACCTTGGGCTTTCTCTCCAAAGGTTGCTGTTGGTTTTGTTTCATCTTGTGTCAGTTTGGAGTGATCCATAATCAGGAAGAGGCAACACTGTATTCTTCACTTGAATTTCACCTTTATTTGATTTTAAAATATGTAAGAATATGCTGTGAGTAGGATGTTAGAGTCATGCAACATGTCTCTGAACTTGTCATGGGGGACAAAGGGTTTTTGATAAATGAAATATGCTACACCTGCCTCAACATTTATGCCTAAAAACTCATTGAGGACAAAGTGGTTTCCATGTGTTTCCTTAGCAAAATTTTAAGCCAAGTTCACTAAATTTTAGTGCTGCAGTTTTATAATTCTCACTGAGAAACTGAGCCCATTTTTTTCCAGTCATATTTTTGCATTTCAGATGCATTCTCTTCTTCCTTAAGCCAATGTGGCCACCGCTTTTCTTTTCATAAAGATCAGCTTTTTTCTTTCTTCCTTTTTTTTTTTTTTTTTTTTTTTTTAAGACAGAGTCTCATTCTGTAGCCCAGGCTGGAGTTGCAGGGGCATGATCTCGGCTCACTGCAACCTCTGCTAACCAGCTTCAAGTGATTCTCCTGCCTCAGCCTCCGAAGTTGCTGAGATTACAGGCACCTGCCACTGTACCCGGCTAATTTTTTTTTTTTTTTTTTGTAGAAATGGGGTTTCACCATATTGGTCAGGCTGGTCTTGAACTCCTGACCTCATGATCCACCCACCTCGGCCTCCCAAATGCTGGGATTACAGGCATGAGCCACCGTCCAGCCTGTCAGCTTTTTTCAAAAGGATGCAGGCAGCTTTGTTAGACTCGTTGGCTGGTGCGTCCTCCTATGACCTGTAGTGAAGTTGATTCATCTGACTTCTCAGAGGCCCTAAACTAAAGGGATTCTTTTCCAGGTCTGTCCAGAAACTCAATTTACATCCTAATAAACTCAGAGAATGAATGTCACACCGTATTATAACCGAGTAGAGGGTCCTGTGAAAGCGTATGATGTTTGGTGATTTGGATGTTGGTGACATGCTCAACAATAAGGGCTTTTCATCGCCCCCATCATTTTTTTCAACCTTATGCAACAAAGTATGTGTTGATATATATGTCTGGATATTTATATTGTTATTGGCAAGGAATATTACACACACATTTGTAATTATTCCATGTTTCTGTGTCCACATTTTTCACGTTTCAACCAAAAGTGTGTCCAAAAAATAGAGACAGGCTGACATGTCTTTGAAGAAAAGTAATTACATAGGATTGATTTGTTTTCTGTTTGTTGTTTCATTTCTTGCATCTGAGAGTGTTTTTTTTATGTCATGCTCTATTAGAAAAGCACTCGACTAGAGCAAGTTGGTAGATGTTTCTTTCCTTCTCTGTCCCCTCTTTCCTCGCACAGTTCTTGACAGAGGTGATTTCTGGTGAGATTAGTGACAGTCAGTTTGTATTACTTATGCAGGCCATGTTGAACTGTGACCTCTGGAAATGAGGTCACCTTTTGCCGCTTCTGAAGGTGACTCACAAAGCCAGTTTCACTTGGTTCCACATTGTTGCATCATTACATTTAAAGAAAGGGAAGAAATCTATTTACTAAATGTTGGACTTGAAGTGTAGAGTATTTGTTCTAACAGGTCCTATTAGATTCCACAGCTTTTTCGTAGCTAGTGTCAGTTACCAACCTATTCTATAGAGAAAGTTCCTTTTGTAAAAGGCACGTTGGCTTCACAGGTCTGTCTTGATTGGAGGGATGGTAAGGTCTACCCTTCAAGTCTGGCCAGCTCCCGGAGGTCTGGGATGACTCAGACAGGACTAGGAAATGGTGTGTTCTGAAAAATCTGTAGAAGAAAATACGAGAAAATGCCCACCAAAAATTGAATACAAAATGATAGAAGAATCGAAAAGTCGACGTTCTCTTTGAAACAGAAGCCAGAGCCTGTTACTCATTAGTACCTTCATGTATCCCCCCATCTTACAGGCAAAGGTCTGGCATCCAAGGTGTTCAAAACCATCCCCCAGGTCCCATGCAGCCCAGTTCCTGGCTGTGATCCCTGTGTTCCAGCAACAATGAACTACTTACCCTTCTCTGCACATACCTTCCCCTCTTCCATTTCTCTCTGCTTTTGCATATGTTATCCATGTGTGTCGATGGATCCTCTTTTGGCTGGCAAACTCCTCTGCACCCTTTAGGGCCGACTTAAACAGCGCTCCTCTGCGATACTTTCTCCTGTGTGTTCCCAAAGCGAGCCATGCATTCATCTGTTATACCACTTTTATGTAGCAGTAGAGCTATTTGCATGTCTTAGTCCCCAGTAGGTTTTGAGCTTCACCAGAGCAGGAACTAGGTCTTGCCATTCCTGTAAGCATCTAATAATTAGGAAGTGCTCCCTACATGCCAGGCATTGGGCTTTCTAAACATACGCACTGTCTCATTTAACCTGCCGCAATCCTATGAGGGAACTTAAGCTAGAAGAAATTGCACTGAAATGTGACAAAGTTGGGATTTGAATTCACCTGCCTGCACTGGGATCTTAACCACAGTTCTGTTTTCCTCATCTGAACAATAGAGATGATAATATACTTGATAAGATGATTTTGAAGGTTGAACGCCATGATTTATGTGAAGCACTTAACACAGTACCCAGTGAGCATTCAGTACCATCAGTACTTACTAACAACGATGTATACTAGGTCCTTCAGCCAGCAAGGGGCAGAGAAGGCATTTGAACAACTTGGGTCTAACAACAGAGTCATGTTCCTTAACCCTGATGCTGATGGGCCACCCTAAGGAAGCAAGAAAAACACCCCACAGTCACCTTGTGCCTTTAGCAAAGGCTCTTACTCTTTCCATCCAGGGCTCTCTGGGGAAGCTCTAGAAGGTGGATGTGGAGAGCCACCTCCATCCACCTACTGCGGCAGAACTCGGAAGGGTAACGAGGGGGATGGTTCAGTAGCTTGGCAACTCAGTCAGGAGCCCACTCAGAAGACATTAGGATGTTACCAGCACCTCATTAGGCTCTAGCACTAATTGTTTATCTCTCTAAGGAGAAGGAAAGTGTGGCATGGTTGTTCTGAGATTCAGTTGTTGAATCAGCTGGTTCCTTTGCTTGTGTCCTCAGGCAAGTCATTTCTTCACCCAGTATGAGCCTCTTGTAAAAGCTCCTAAAGAGGCGGGTGAGGCCGTGAGTCCCCTGGCTCCCCGAACCTTCAGAAACACAAGCTTTTTTAACACCCCTGGGCAAAAGCCAGTGTTTCAGATAAGCACACCCATGGCTGCTTCATCTGTGAATTATGCTTTCTTAAGGGCTTCACTTTGTTAAGCCAGCCTATATTAAGGTATACAATAGCCAATTCCTATACAAATTTTGGTCCAGCAAACCCAAATTTGTATATTTTTCATTGACTGTATAATACAGGAGTTATTTTTAAATATATGCAGAGCTGTTTGTAAATCATCGTAATTGGAGGATAATAATTTAGAAATATTTTAAATTAGTGTCTTGAGTGTGAGGCTGGCTCTAACCACAGCTCTGTCTCTGGTGCTGTGCCGTCTCCCAGGGAGAAACATGCAACATAATTTATTTTAAAGAATATTTTTGTTAAAAAAACAATTGAACACGTTCACTTATCTCTAGAAGAAGAGGTAGTAAGTTCCCCATTTTCCTTATCACCCTGCCTGCCCTCCCTCTACATGCGCACAGTAAGTGAAATAGACTTGCACTCTTGAAACTAGATCATTGTCAGACTAGTTGCATTCAGCTCCCTGACTTTCAGTTCTTCCTGCAGTTTGAGAGGGCAGAAGATCCTGATTTAGCTTTGCCTTTCCCCTCCCCTCTGCTGAAACAAAGTCAGAATTCGCGGCAACAAGCCCAGTTCACACGTTCAGTTCCATTTCAGTCCCATTTCTCAGAGGCTTTCCCGCTTTTTGGGGTTGTCATTTTCTGACACATCCACATTGCACCCGGGTGTAGCTGGGCTGGGGCTGCAATATGTCTCAGCATTCTGTGTCTGGAATGCTTACCAGGCCCCACAGTCTGGCCTTAGCAGGAAGCCAGGGTTCTGTATGTGTGGGCCTTGTCTATATGCCTGTGTGTGTGTAATTACCCAACCGTGTGTGTTGTTTCACCAGCAATAAAAATCCAGCAGGGAAATGAATGCTAAAATTAGTTTGTTTGTCCTTTGACAAGATCTCCCCAGTTGAAAGAATTTTGTTTATCTAACTGGCTGGACAGACTTTGCTAAAATCAAAATTAACTGCCTTGCTTAATGGTGCAATAGATTGTATTGTGAAGAGCTTCCACTGAGTTCTCCTTGAAAGGACATGTGATCTGGAAAGTCCAGCCTCTGGCAAAGTTATGACATTTTGGTGTAGGTGTTTTTTCCTCCTTGTGCTAGTTGTAGGATGGATGCCCATAACCCATTACTCTACCCTGAGTCACTCTATCTGTTGGAGGGTTGCTGGCTGGCTGGATGGATAGATGGATGATGGGTAGATTGGCAGATCGACAGTTTAATTTGCTTGCCATATGTCTTAAATGTAAGTTTGTTAATGCTTAAGAGGAAAGAAAACCTGTAATCAGTGTTCTTACAAAAAAAAATTGCACAGCCCTATGGCTGTGTCTTTGGGCTTCATTCATTCATGTGTTCATTCATTCAACAAAAACAGTATTTAATAAGCACGTAGTATGTACTAAGCTCATGCATAAGATATAGATTTGAACAAAATAAGAATCTCTGCCTGCAAAGAACTTACTGTTTAGTGTGAAAGACATGCATTGAAGGGTAATTAGACAAATAATTATTTAACTATAGCTGCAATTGTTTTTTATATTTTTATTGAGATTTAAATTGTATATCATAAAATTCACCATTTTATTTATTTATTTTTGGGGGTTTCTTTTTTGTTTTGTTTTGTTTTGTTTTGAGATGGAATCTCACTCTGCCACCCAGGCTGGAGTGCAGTGGCACCATCTCGGCTCACTGCAACCTCCACCTCCTGGGTTCAAGCGATTCTTCTGCTTCAGCCTCCCAAGTAGCTGGGACCACAGGTGCATGCCACCATGCCCGGCTAAAAATTCACCATTTTAAAGCATACAATTTGATGGTTTTTAGTATATTCACAGAGTGGTTTTTAAAATGATAAAGTTGAGTGAAAACTTCAGTCTCTTCTGTTGCATTTTCAGTACAAGCACAAACACTTGGTCTGATTCACTCCAACAGATTTTTCATTATGTTGACATTGTGACCTCAGTGATCATCAATGTCATAAAGGGAGGAGGAGGGAACATTGCAGGTGTTGAATTTAGACACAATAGGTTAGAAGCTTCCTGGGTTCCTCTTACCGTAAGATGCTTTTCTCATGAGACAACTCCAGTGAGAATTTTCTTCTCTGCCCCTTACTTGAACTTCCTGGTCTGGGCAATCTTGTTTGCATCTCATAATTCTGTTCTTGAAAAATATATCCCCAAAAGATCCCCAGCCACAGGTAGAAGAAATTCAAGGATTGGGAACCCTCGGGGTCGACTCCATATATGCAAAAGTTAAAATGTCAAGTGCAATAAAACTTTCCATGTTCAGCTAACCCTGTTTCAGAAAAATAATGACTCATTAGTCCTCTTACTATATATTACTTGATTTGGAATGTAAAATGCTTGCATTTTCAGATAGCTTGCAGGGCGATCTGATGGGGCCCATAAGGGATTGAAGGAATCCAAGTTTGGTTTCTGGCTCTGCCCAAGTTTTGCTTTGCCTTCCTGTTCTCCTCTGAAGATGAGGGAAATGACACAGCCAGCCTCCTTTATGGGGGCTGTGAGGAAGCCAAGGTAGATATAAGGTACAGCTGCCTTGGACTGAGCTACCTCCTACTAGTGGCTAGGCTTTTAGGAACTTGTCTGGTTGGTAGACAATCAGCCATCTGTACAGAAAGTTCCAGACATCCTCCCAAGAACAGCACTGATTTCATCAGAAGACAGCTTTGTAGCATTACCAAAAAAAGAATAAATTAGCATTAGTGTTCTTCACAGAGTTTTGTGACAACCCCCTTAAAACATCAGTATCAAGGGTGAAATTCACTCCATGATCATGACAACCATAATGTCTTCCACTTATATAGTCTTACACAAATTGCAGTGTACTTTCATGTTCCTTATCTCACTAATCCTCATGCCCATGTTGTGATATTCCCACATATCACAGGCTGTGATAGTCCTATAGTTTGGGTGAAAAACTCACCCTCCAGGGAAGTGACTTGCCTGTGATGGCAAAGGTCACTCATCTATCCTCTATCCTTTCTTTCCACCCTCTCAAAGCCTTGCCTGTTTTTTCCACTGCACTGTTCTGTAATATTGCCTATGATTTGCTAATGATTTGTCAGTTCCATTTCCATTACTCAGGTAAAACACCTGCTTGTATAATCGCTGACATTAAAAAGAATGTCATGGATCCATCTGACAGTTAATTTTATTCACTAGTTCCCTTCTGCTTCGTAGGTGCCTGTGAGTTTGGGTTAATTAAGCTGAGTTCGTTCTCTTTTTTTACGTTTTTGTTAGCAAGCTGGTGATCCTATAGGTTGGATCACCAGCTGAGTTATCCATGGGCTGTGATCAGTGCCAGAACCTCAGGGAATCCTCAGTTACTTCCCCCTTAGAGGACTTGGTGGCTGTGCAGGGGGCTGTGCAGGGCTTCTGGATATGAATGCAGGCCTGGAAGCCCCTTGCTTTTGACATTCATGTGCATCATCCTCTTCTCCTTTTAAAGATACATGACTGATGGTGGACTTGGCCTCTACACCCGTCGCCTGAACCGGCTCCCTGATGGGATGGCTGTGGTACGGGAGACGCTGCAACGAAATACCTCCCTGGGCCTCGGAGACGCTGACAGGTAAGCTTCCTCCACGTGAGGCTGGTGAGATGCAGAGGTGATCCTAGGGTGGCCTGAGAAATGAGGGTTATGATATTGGGAGAGTGAATGGAGACTTCTTTAACCCACAGAGAGGAGGGGAGGCCTGGAATCTATACCTGGGGTTAGAAACAGGCACAGTAGGTAGGAAAGGGCTGCCGAGGATTCTTGAGTCCTGCTTCTGTGTAGGGTGGTGCTTCTGACAGCAATAACATAGGGAGTTCAGGCTTGGGTGGTTTTTGTTATTGTTTTGCTTGTTGCTACTGTGTCTTTGTCAATTCAGCAGGCCCTAGGGATGTGCTTTACTTCCTCTCTCATTAGCCAGCTTTCTAGGTATTGCACCTTGTGGCACAGAAGGTCTGTGTGCAGAAAGGATCTCTCCTAGCCTTGGCTGAGTAGCCTTCACCAAAAAAGCCTCCTGTTGCAAGGTATTAGGAGGCAACGCTTAAGGACATGGGTTTATACACCACATGCTAAGTAGTTGCCGTCATAGAGGTTGATCAGGCATCACTGCCACTGCTGTCAGAGAAGAAAAGAGCTTCAGAAAATACTATGATAACAAAAGAGGA
The DNA here is from genome assembly GCF_008728515.1 of Papio anubis. Classification (NCBI taxonomy): domain Eukaryota; kingdom Metazoa; phylum Chordata; class Mammalia; order Primates; family Cercopithecidae; genus Papio; species Papio anubis. Next base: position 79,300,246 of record NC_044987.1, read on the forward strand.
CTATTTGGCCTCCAAGTTCTAGCCTTACTCTGACAAACTGATTCTATGACCCAGACCTACCTATGAAGGTGAGGAGTTTGGACTGTATGATTTCTATTATCCCTTCCAGTTCTAATGTGCTATAATTCTGGATTTCAGTGCAGATTTCAAATACCCTTAATGATCTGGCTGTTTAAGGATTTGCTGGAGCACTTGACCTCTTTCCACATCTGGGTTGATGAGACGTAACATGGAATTTAGATGCAAGTGTTGTAAAATGACCATAGACTTTTTGGGTACTAACCCTTTTATGTCAGAAAGCCGAATAGTAGCACAAGAACAGCTTCCTGCTGTTCCCAGGGCATGCTTTTTACAAAGAGCTAAGTGAATTCTGTAATTGTCTGGCTTTAGAGAAATAGGGCAGCACACCAAAGGGACAAATACTAAAATCACACCCAGAGATGGAATTTGCCGAAGAAGAATCTTCATGTTCTCTCAGAGAAGGCTGGGAAACACTGAATGAGTTGTTAGGAACTTGGGATCTGGCCCAGTCTCTACCACTAACTTGTATATGTCCTCCTTAGAGTCCCCCCAGTACCCAGGCTTGTGATTTATATCAGGGATGTCAAAAGGCCTTCCACTAGGGTTTTAGCTCAAGTCAGGTTTTTTCCTGTAATTAACAAAGAAAGGAATGGGTTTGCGAATTCCATAGAAACATGAACCATTTGAGAACTGCTCTTTCTTTTTTCTTTTTTTCTCCTTCTCCCTTTTTTTTTTTTTTTGAGACAGTCTCACTCTGTCACCCAGGCTGGAGTGCAGAGGCATGATCCCGGCTTACTACAACCTCCATCTCCTGGGTTCGAGCAATTCACCGCCCTCAGCCTCCCAAGTAGGTGGGATTACAGGTGTGCACCACCATGCCCAGCTAATTTTGAATTTTTAGTAAAGATGGGGTTTCACCATGTTGTCCAGGCTGGTCTCAAGCTCTCAAATTCAGGTGATCCACCTGCCTCGGCATCCCAAAGTGCTGGGATTACAGGCGTGAGCCACTGCACCCAGCCTGAGAACTGCTGTTTCTAAGGTGAAACTAAACTCTCTGTAACTAAAATCTTTATAGTAAATAATAACAGGAAAAATCAGTTACTACAACACCCCCACTGGAGATTTCACAATTTGCCAAATTATTTTGCTTATTTGTATTCTTCTCTCCGTTGTTTAGTAAATCTATCTGCATAAAATACAGGCCTCACAAGATACAGTTTTCCTTGTAGCAGAAGAATCTCCGCTAGAAAGTTTAATTAAATGCTTCATTGTAGGATTAATGGAATTATGATAGATCACAGCTGAGCTTGTTTCTGCTTCTGGAGATACAGGATCTGAGGGTGGGGTTGAAAAGATAGGTAGCACTTGTTAGGTTGTTTTAGTTCAGCCTGTATAGTTAAACCAGATGGACAACAATGTCCTTTGGTTCTCTCCAGAATGGAATGCTCCGATATGATCATTTGTTTAAAACTGAATGAGGCCGGGCATGGTGGCTCATGCCTGTAATCTCAGCACTTTGAGAGGCCGAGGCGGGCAGATCACCTGAGGTCAGGAGTTTGAGACTAGTCTGGCCCATAGGGTGAAACCCTGTCTCTACTAAAAATACAAAAATTAGCCAGTTGTGGTGATGCACACATGTAATCCCAGCTACTGGGGAGGTGGAGGCATGAGAATTGCTTGAACCCAGAGGCGGAGGTTGCAATGAGCCAAGACTGTGCCATTGCAGCCACTGCATTCCAACCTGGGCAACAGAGTGAGACCGTCTCAAAACAAAAAACAAACTGAATGAAAACTGACAAAGTTTTAAAGACAACTCAGATGGCTTTTTAAAGACATAGGATTTGTAAATGACTACAAATTTATCCTTGTTTTACGTAAGTTCTGGCCTATAGGCAAAGAGATATTTTCCATTATTCTAGAATATGCTAAATTTTTATAATTTCCAAAGTTAATTGTGAGCTGACCATAGTAATATTTCATCTTTGGCTAAGTTGAAATAGCACATTTGTTTCTATAAAATTCTTCATGTAAATCGCAAATTTGGTTTTATGTAGTTACAAAATCTATATTCTAAATGAGTGTTTCCCAAAGTGGGAGGCTATCATGGTGGTATAGGAGATAATTTTAGATGGCAGATAGGAAAATACTCCTTTTTAACAATTACATTTTAATTTTAATATTTTTTAAAAACTTACAACTAGCACATCAAACCTGTGATTTTACAAATGCTGCTTAAGGTAAGGATAGTGTAGACTTGAGACAATTTAATGTGAAATATCGAGGAAGAATATTACACAGATGGTATGTAGTTACATCAGAAAACAAAGGTAGTATGCAAGTGGCTGCAATTTGGATAATACTGTTCTTGTCCCTGTAATTGGAAATATGTTCTTTAAACAACTTAAATTATATAACTGACCCGAATTCTTTCCTTTAAACCTGAAAATCGAAGGTCCTGGAGCTAAGGTTTTTCCAGGAAGTTCTGTATAAAAAGATAGCCCAGTCCTTTTTCGATTCACACAGGAGCAATAGACCACATGAGTTCTACAAGGGAAAGAGGAAAAGTACTGAGCGGTTAAACCTGATTAGACCTCAGCAAACGAAAGAAAGGCAGATCACTGTTAGTAACCAGAGCCAAGCAGCTGGGGAGAACAGCTCTTCCAGGGAAAGACCTTAAGGGATGCTGGCCTACCAGGCAGACCTTGCCTGTTTGCAGCAGAATGTGACTGGGGTAGCTTCAGGGTTATTAAAAGTAACTGATAGGAATGGATGCCTTCAGAGCCTGGGAGATAGAGACCATGTCAGTTGGTGAGTCTGGTATGTTACCAGCCAGCTTCTAAGAAAAGAAGATAGTAAAGTGTACCCTTGATCTCTTGTCACTCTTTAGGGCTGCCACCCCTGGGCTCCAGGTTTTCCCTGATAGTGATCAGCGTCTACTTCCAGCAGACTAGAGCCAGGTGGCTGAGAAGAGAGGATCAAAAGGGACAAATGGAGGGGCTTATTACACATCATAGGCTCCAGATAACAGACAGATAAAAGGAGCTTTGGCATGGAGGTCTCCAAACTGGCAGACTGGGAAGAAGAAATACGGGAAGGAGGGCTAAGAGACTAGGCTAACAGACAGTCAAATGGCTCATTGAACTCCTGCCAGTTCCTACATGCACTGCTGTCCTTTCAGAACCCATCAAAAATTCCCAAACTTCAGCAAGTTGACAGCTTTGAAAGCATAAAGATCAGCTCTGGGAAAGTTTCCACTTCTAAGTCCCTTTCTTGGTGACTGCAAAGCCACACCGTCCTCCTCATCCTTTTCTTTACCCACCTGTGTTTTACCACACAACGGGCTGAGCACATAATTCGGGTCCGTTATTTAGATGCTCCTCTTGAATGTCATCCCAAGATCACATAAATGCCATTGACAGCAAAAGGAGGACAGAAATCAGGCTTGGTGTGACATTAGATCAGGAGGAGGACTTTGGAACTACTTGGTAACTTTCTTCTAAGCCATTAGAACACTTACTGAACTTCAGTGCTTTTTATTAATTTAGGCAATAAGGCCATATTACTTCAAACCTTCTAAAGACAAAAAAAACAAATGCTGTGTGGTAAAGAGTCAGCCTGAGACTCGAACAAAATGAAAATCGCCCTCCACCTTTGTGCCAGGAAACCAAGCAGAAAAGAGAGACTTTTTTTTTTCCTTCTTCTTATAAGTTTTTCATTACCCTTCAAATTATGAATGTTTTAAGTATTGAGATTGCTGTTTCAGTGGAAGATTCAGAGTCACTGTACAGACTTTTCAGGCTGCATCCAGGGCCTTGGCACTCAGAGATGTCTCAGTTTCAGCTTGAATTGCAAGGCCTCTCTCAAGGAGTGTCTCATGGTGTGAGAATGTAACTATGCAACCTGGTATTTGAGCAGCCTGCCAAGCTGAGCCCTCCTTCCTTGCTGGGAGTGTCACAAGAACTCCAAGAGCCCAGGACACTGCTTGGCTTTGTGATTCATATGGAACAAAGCAGGCCTTCTGGCACCAAGCAGTGCATTCATGGATTCAGGTCTGATCTGGAGGAAAGAGTTTAATCCAGGCCAGAGGTCCCCAGCTGGCAGATGCAATTGGCGCCCTTACCAGGCGGTAGGTCCCCAACAAGTTATTTCTGAGGCATAGTCCCTACTGAGAGCCACATAAGAGAAGCAGCAAAAACGGGAAGAGACTGCTCCCCTCACGCTTCGTTCTAAGCCTGTGGTAGGTGTAATAATCATCCCCAAAGATGGCCACATTCTAATCTCCAGAATCCGTGGATATGTTAAGTTTCATGCTGAGGGGAATCAAGACTGCCAATCAGCTGGCAGTTAGGGAGATTACTCTGGCTTATTCAGGCAGGTCCAACATAATCACAAGGTCCTCAAAAGTGAAAGAGGGAGGCCAAAAGGAGGAGGTCAGAGTGATGTGATGTGAGAAGGACTCGTCCTGCCATTGCCAGCTTTGAAGATGGAGGAAGAAGGCTACAGCCCAAGAATGCAGGCGGCCTCTATGTAGGGGAAAAGCCATAGGAACAGATGCTCCTAGAGTCTCCAAAAAGGAATGTAGCCCTGCACATACCCATGATTTTAGCCTGCGAGACCCATGTCAGCTTCTGACTCACAGAACTGTGAGCTAGTCAATTTTTGTTGTTTTTAGCTACTAAGTTTATATTAACTTGTTATGGCAATAGAAAACTGACGTAAAGTTATGTCAGCAATAGAAAACTAATATAAACTTATATCAGAAGGTAATAAAGCCAGTAATAGTTGCCATTTCCTGATGGGTTGCTCTATGCCAGGAACTGTGTCAAGCACCTTACAAATACTGTGTCATTTACACCTGACCCTTTGGGAGGAGAGATGATCCTGGCTTCATAGATTTGAAGCAGTGGTGCTCAGAGAGGGTCAGCAAACTTGCCCAGGGTTACACACCTAATGAGTGTCCAAGCTGGGATTCAAACCCAGGCCTGTCTGACAACCCCCCAATCCTCCATACACCTAACATGCTGCTTCTTTTAGGGAGCTCTCCTTGTAGATTTTCCCTAAGTTTGAGTCCTTACCATGGTATTGTCTCTTTAAATGAGCCCTTAGCCACTGAAAATACAAGCAATGCCCAAACGGCTGGAAAGGTGAACTCTATCCTTCAGAGACAATGCAAAATGATTTGCATTAGGAGGAAAAAGAGAATATTTCTTGACTTGTCTCCCTCCCAGACCTGTTACACATGGACCGTGCGAGTGGGTTTGCCCTCACCCCTTGTCTCATCACTGTTCTCAGACTTCAAGGAAAAGGTCGCTTCTTACACAAAGCTGGGCCAGTTGCCTCCTTGGTCTTCTTGCAAGTTTAGAAGAGGGATGCCTATTCGTGAATTCTGACTTATTGCAATGTTTGTGGTGTTACTTGAGGGGAGGAGTCTACAATGTCAAGATCGCAGGGCAGGGGTGATGCTTCCCTTTAGTGAGCTAGGAATTCCGAGGCCACCAGATCTGCAGAGATTCTGCAGTCATTCAAAAACTTTTCTCTCCTGGTCTTGGCTAACCACTATATGGCCCCTTAAGCAACTGCTGGAGGTTCTCTACCCAGAGCTTGGGGATCTGTAGGGCCTCCAGAGGCTGGGACTATGGTTTAAGAAGGGCACCCTAAAATACCTTCCCCCTCTGCCCACTACCTCCCCCCTCTACTTGTTATGTACGGTCAGTTCCTAATCTTCCCACCATCATCAAGTAAAGCAAAGGTGATCTCTCCTCTTTGACCACTAATCTCACTTCATACTTCATATAATCTCTAGCTGCCAGTATGTGAGCCTTATCTCCCCTACATACATGTAGTAGAGGTGAGAGAATGTAGATCTGTGCTGCCTACTATAATGGCCACCACTATTTAAAATTAATGAAAATTAACTAAAAGTTTGGTTTCTTAATCACACTAGCCTCATTTCCAGTACTCAAAAGTCCCATGTGGCCAGTGCCCTCCTAGACACAGAGCATTTCCCACACTGTAGAAAACTCTTTTGGACAGCACTAATACAAACCATCACAGTTATATTGCCAAGGCAGCTATAAAGAAAAGGTGTGAGTTTTGTTGTAAACATGCCCCAATTCCAGTCCTCACTCTCCATGTCACTTAACTCCCCTGAGTTTCGGTTTTTGTCTCTGAAATGAGGGCGGTATTCATACTGTCTCACGGGACTGGTGTGAGGATCAAATGAGGTGAATGAGGGTGGTGAAAGTGCTTTTGCGAAGCACCTAAGATAACTATTTTATTTCTATTTTATTTCTTGGTACAGTGTTTCACTCCCATCACCCAGGCTGGAGTGCAATGGCATGATCTTGACTGACTGCAACCCCTACCCCAGCTCGAGTGATTTTCCTGTCTCAGCCTCCCGAGTAGCTGGGATTACAGGTGCATGCCACTGCATCTGGCTAATTTTTGCATTTTTGTAGAGACAGGGTTTCACCATGTTGCCCAGGCTGGTCTCAAACTCCTGAGCTCAAGTAATCTGCCCACCTCAGCCTCCCAAACTGCTGGGATTACAGGTGTGAGCCACTGTGCCCAGCCTCTCAGATAAATACTCTAATTCTTAGGTCCTGCAAACTACTTAGGGCAATCTAGGCTCTACCTCTTTGCAACTCACTTTTCTTTATATTTAATTAATTAGCTCATAATTAACCCCTCTTATTTCTATAACAGCTTATAATAACTGCATATAATAAGAGAACAATTATAAAATAAATGAGTATAGCATTAGGACCGTGGGGAAATGTAAGTTTGAATATGATGTGCAACAAAAGGGGGCCGGGCGCGGTGGCTCAAGCCTGTAATCCCAGCACTTTGGGAGGCTGAGACGGGCGGATCACGAGGTCAGGAGATCGAGACCATCCTGGCTAACACAGTGAAACCTCGTCTCTACTAAAAATACAAAAACTTAGCCGGGCGAGGTCGCAGGCGCCTGTAGTCCCAGCTACTCGGGAGGCTGAGGCAGGAGAATGGCGTGAACCCGGGAGGCGGAGCTTGCAGTGAGCTGAGATCCGGCCACTGCACTCCAGCCTGGGTGACAGAGCGAGACTCCGTCTCAAAAAAAAAAAAAAAAAAAAACAAAAGGGAAAAATAGAGAACACGGATTGATGAAACATAAGGTCTCACATGGTTGCATTTTTTAGTAGTTCAGCATTGAGCTTCCTACTGGGCCAAGTGAGGATGAACTTGTCTTTGCTTTGCCCTCCTTCCTTCATGACTTCTCTCATATTATTGTGTCTTCACCTTTTCTTGCTAGGGTCAATCAGTTGACCCTCTCTCTGACTCTCTCTCTCTTGTTCTTTACCTCTCACTCCTAGCCCTTCCCCCTCTCTTCCTCTTTCATTTTCCTTGCCTTCTCCTTTTGTCTGCCTTATAACTTTCTGTTATACCATTAGTGCCCCTGAGCATTTTTCATTCCTGCATTCAAGGGTTATACCCGTTGTCTTGGGACGAGAAGATGCTTCTAGCACAGTGGCCAACATTAATGATCTTCACTGGTTTCTTTCCATCCTCTTTCCTCTTCTCCTAGTTGTGTATAACAACTAGAAACAAAGTACGAGAGAGTGAAAGTCATTTTCATTTTAAAGCTCATAAAAGGAGCCTTAGAGGCAAAGGCCTATTTCCTCAATAGCAGGGTAATAATAACTACATTGGTCTTGCCCAAGAGGCTCTTTTATGCTAGTGCCACTGCCTGCAGGATCAGTAACTGGAGCCCCAAGTGCTGAACAAGGGATGGTGCTGATGGGAAGTAAACCATCTGTACCTTAAACCACAAAGGAATTCTACCAGGGGACTGTAAAGAGAGGAGAAGGAGTAGTCTGCAGAGTATCATTCTTGTGCATGCAGTGTTTTCACTTTAAAAAGGAAAGAGCCATATGGTGGCCTCATGACACTCTCCCATTCCCTAGTGTTGCCCAACTTCATAACTTTGTTCCATAACTTTTTTACACTATAGTAAAAGCACACCTGAGGGTCAGAGAGAGTATAGTCATGCCCCTGAAGTACATTTTTTTTTTTTTTTTTGAGATGGAGTCTCGCTCTGTTGCCCAGGCTGGAGTGCAGTGGCACGATCTCGGCTCACTGTAACCTCTGCCTCCCGGATTCAAGCGATTCTCCTGCCTCAGCCTCCTGAGTAGCTGGGATTACAAGTGCACATCACCATGCCCAGCTAATTTTTGTTTTTTTGTTTTTTTAGTAGAGACGGGGTTTCGCCACGTTGGCCAGGCTGGTCTCGAACTCTCAGGTGATCCACCTACTTGGCCTCCCAAAGTGCTGAGATTACAGATATGAGCCATCGCACCCAGCCTAAAGTACATTTTCTATAAATGGAACTGTTCAACAGTTGTTTAAAGGTGTTTTTTTAAACTTAATCATTGTTCGAAGTGTGGAGGAAAAGATGTCTAGCAATATGAAAGCAAGAATGAGAGGCCAAAGAGAAAGGTCAAGATGGGTCACCTTTCTCTATGCCAACTCCCCTGGTAACCCAAAGCATAGGCCCCACCCCCGAATCAGAATCTGACTATATCTGTGCCCTGCAACAGAAAATAACTTCATGTGTTTTAATCTAGGTACCTGTGAACGTTTTTGTATGAGTCAGGGTAGCATAGGTTATACTGCATAACAAACAATTCTCAAAAAACCCTATTTGGCCCTAACAGGTCAGTGGAAGGCTATGTTGCACATCATTCTCACGCTGGGATCCAGAGTGTCAGAGGAACTACCATTTAGAGCACTGACAGTCTTCATTGCAAGGAGAAAACATGGTGAACCACACGCAGTTTCTTAAAGCTTCTGTCTGGAAATGACCCACATAATTTTTCCTCATTATTGGCCAAAGGAAGTCACATGGCTACACTTAATTCAAAGGTGAAGGGAAGTACAGTTATACCATGTGCCTGCAAGGAGAACAGAAAATATGTAGTGCACTGCACTAATGACTATCATGCTTTTATCACGTGCAAGTGAGTGCCTGTGCTTGATGTTTCCCCCTCCCCCTGTTATTTAACCAATGCCATATCATGCAGTTCATCACGTATTTACTGCATGCCTATCAGATGCCAGGCATTATGCCACCCAGTCTGATCACATGGCTTCTGGTAGCTCCTCTGGGTGGGGAAGAGTGAGCAGGTGTAATTGTCTTCTTGGTTGATGAAGGAACATAATAGTTGAGTTGGTTAAGGAATTTTATTCAATGCTATGGGTCAGTTGTATTTCAACAAAGTATTTGGACCATGTTTTAATATGTAATGGCTCATAGAAAATGCTGGTGATTGTTTAGAATTTACTGAGCACCTATTATGTGCCAGACTCTTGGGATCCAAAGATGAGTGGGATGTAGTCCCTGTACTCAAGAAGCTTACAATCAAGTAGAGAGAGAAAGACCTAAACAAGCCATTGTAACGTGATGTGCCAAGTGCTATAGAGACTTTGACCGTGTGCCTTGGGGGTAGAGAGGACCAGAAGCATCTCTGGGGACTACATATGGTCCTATACCGGGAACTTGCTGTTATCCTAATAAAATGCAGGCAATTTCCTTTTCCTGCCAGTGATGATGTGAAAGAGCCTTTAGAAACATTACCCAAGTGTCCAGTAGTCCTGCTTATCTCATCATCCATTTGGGATTTTCGCTTTGTTTCCCTAAGTATCTTTTGTCATGTTGAAAGGTCAGCCTAGGGCCAGGCGTGGTGGCTCATGCCTGTAATCCCAGCACTTTGGGAGACCGAGGCGGGCAGATCACCTGAGGTCAGGAGTTCGAGGCTAGCCTGGCCAACATGGCAAAACCCCGTCTCTGCTAAAAATACAAAAATTAGCCAGGCGTGGTGGTGGGCACCTGTAATCCCAGCTTTGCAGCAGGCTGAGACAGGAGAATCGCTTGAACCAGGAGGTGGAGGTGGCAGTGAGCCAAGATCGCACTATTGCACTCCAGCCTGGGCGACAAGAGCAAAAACCTCTGTCTAAAAAAAAAGAAAGAAAGAAAGATCAGCCTAGCAATGATTTCTGTTATTGAAATGTAAGCTCTGATTGAAATAAGCCCAGAATATAAGGCACTTACAGTGGCCTATGGAAAAGGGTCCCTGGTTTCACTATAACCTTTGCATTTGTCATGCTGGACAGCTGTGACACCCAGAGTTGTAGTGAACCAGTGTTTCTATCCAAGGTTACTTTGTATATAAATGTGTTTTCCCAAGGTTGCCTCTCCTCAGCCAGTTCACACCAAATAGAAGCTTTCAATGTCAAGGTTGGGTTTGTTCAGAATCATCAATTGTAGCCCTGTCACTTTGCCAATGAGGAAATTGAGATTGTTAGTAGCCCAGTGACTACTCTCTGTCCTCTAGCCTTCAGGAGTAAGGTCATCTCTGTGGGTTTGGAAAGGGAACTCTAAGTAACTCTGATGAAAGCACACATTATTTATTTGGTGATGATTATGAATGCAATCCAGGCAATAAGGGAAGGAGTGCAGTAGGAACCAAAAGACCTTGTCCTATACCTGGCTCTGCCACCAGTGAATTACCGTGGGCAAGGTGCTTCCCCTCTCTGCACCTCCATTTGTCCATTTGTGTTGAGCTTTAAGGTCCTCGAGCTCCTGTAAGTCAGTGTTCTTGTTTATTACTTGAAGGGCAGAGTTAACAGAATGACTCATGGGTATAGCTCATCCATGCAGGGCAGGGACTCTGTGAACTGTTTGTCTGTGATGGTGATGAGGACATGTGTCTCATTTGATGGTATTTCAGTTAGGAGTGAGGTTCTTGCCCAAGGCCCGTGTACAACTCCAGCAGGCTGAGTGGCTTCTTGTAGCTGGCATGCTGAGGGGCCCCCTCTTCTGCAGGCAGCAGACCTCTTCCAGAGAGGAGAAGGCCTTAAGGTGTCCATCCTCACTGTACTTCAAAGCTAAGCCTAGGCTAAGCTGTGATGCACTTCGAAGTGTTTGAGAGAAGTGGATAGCAGTTGTTGCTGATGGCAGGTACAGAAGAATGTCTGGGCCTGCAGAGCCAGAATGAAATCTTCCCAAGGAGAAGTACAAAGAGGACAGCTGCAGTGGAGAGTGGACTTTTCTGATGCTGTGGAGAAAATCTGCTATTATACATTGCAATGGATTTTGTTCTAATTGGAGCTTCACCAAAATTATATTCAGAGATGACACTCATGAAATTGTAGTCTTATTTTCCTTGAGATAACAAAATTCCATGTAGCTGAATTGTATTTATTTTGCTGGATGCTTTGACTCAGGATTTAATCAGACTTGGATGTACTTTGGTCCCTAAATCAGCACTAATGGCGGGGGCGGGTGCTGCCTGTCCTGAGCAGGGCAGTGGTCAGCCTGGAGAATGGGCAATGTCGGGTCATTTGGAGGGACTCTCCTATGCTGTGATTTTTCATGCAGTTGACAGGCTTTGCATAGTACTCCAGCATGCCAGAGGACAAAACAGCACTTGGAATGAGTTGTAAGTTACACAAGGAAAGGATAGGTTTACAAATAAGGAAAATGAGGCTCAGAAAGGTGACATTTCTTCCCCAAAGCCACAATGCTATAAGGGGCAAAGTTAGAACTTGAATTAAAGTCTCTCTGGCCACAAAACTTTTGCTTTTTATCATGGTGGTTGCCTCCCTCTTTGTTTAAAGAGTCAGTTGTTATCCTTCCAAAAAGCGAACCTTGTTTAGACCTACGTGAGTAATAGGTGAGCATCCCCTAGGGCCTGGCACCAACTGAGGTGCTTGCAAAGGCCACTGCATCTGGATTTCTGACCTTTAAGACAGTCCCCCTTCCATATATCATTTTCCCCATCTGGAAGGCTCAGCAAAAAGAAAGCCCAAGAGTGTGGCTCAGGCTCAGGCCAAGCTCTGCTATTGCTGACGGAATTCTATCCTTTACTTAAGAAGATCTTAGGGATGCTTGAAGCTGTGAGTATAATATTTTTCTCTTAAGGGCATTTAACTGTTTTATTGCCAGAACCCCCAGCAGAGGCTTCAGAGTTGCCATTGTCTTGTTGATCACACCAGTTGACCTTCAGAGCCTGTCTTCCATTGCCTCCTCTAGGAGCAGCCTCTGCTGTAGAGCCCTGTGGCTGTTTTGCATCTCAGTAATGCAGGAAGAAGAGGCTGGCCTTGTGTGTTTCAGCTGCAGTCCTGTTATTTTCCCTCGTCTGCTGTGCTCTTTGATTTATCTCCCTCATTAATCTGTGGTGCTCAGTACTGTAAAATTGCCTGAAACGAGATCTGAAGAGAGACCCTGACATTTTGAGGGATGTTGCAGGATTGTGTGGAGATTATATGGGGACAGAGGGAAATGAGGTGGCTGCATGGCTCAGTGGGCTCAAACCTCCAACTTGAGGATTTCTACTGGTACCTCTTCCTTTAGCTGACCCTGAGGTTTGGAGAGAGAGACTCAGAAGCCTGTGGTTTCTGTACTGGCACAATAAGGCATGAAAAAAATTCTCACTGGCCGCTTATTTGAGTTGCCTGGACATTGCTTGTGGGCAACCTATGAGTATGCAGTGGTTGAAGCCCTAGAGAAGATGTGAACAGAACCACAGGCCATTGTAGTCTGGGTGGGAGTCTGTCATGTCACCTCCTATAGGGTGCAAAGGTGGACACTAGAAGGTAAGTGCAGGAACCACTTTGGGTGCCCTACAACTAACCGGAAGCTAGTGGAGCACTATGTGGGGAAATGATGGTGGACCTCCAGGGCCCCTCCAACTTGTGGAAGAGTTTTGTGGAGAGAATAGGCTCATTTTTCCATTGTCAATGTGGTAGCAACTCATGAGAGCTCTGGGTACACCAGAAACAGAGGTTCCTTGGGAGGCTGCTTAAACTCCACCATAGGACTCTTGACAGTTTGGGATCTGTGGTTCTAGTCTGAGTTTCATCATCAAAAACAACAACTTTCATTCACTGAGCACTGGGTATGTTCTAGGTATTCTCCTAGGCTCCTGGGTACTCTACATATTAGCTTTAACCTCCCAGAGGACTCACTACAACAGGAATTAACCACATTTCACAAATAAGGAATCCTGGCTCAGTGTTATATGACTTGCTCAGGGTTACATAGGCAGAGAGTGGCAGAGTTTGAATTCTAACCCAGGGCTGTCTGGCTCTAAAGCCAGTGTTGTATCAGAGATACCAGGCTGCCCCAGTAGCTGTTGTAATCTTAACATACACATCAGATCCCCTCTGCCCCTGCCTGAAACACTCCCTTAGTGCCTTTCCATTGCACCTAGAATAAATGCCAGACTCCTTGCCATGGCCTCCAAGGTGGTGTGTGTTCTGGCCCCTGTGCGCCTCTCCAGCCTCACCTCATCACGCTTTCCCTTCCCGACTCCTGCCTTCTTCCAGTCCCCTGGACGTGCCAGATCTTCTCTTTTGTCAGAAGCTTTGCACATACTGTCCCCTCTGTCTAGACTGTGCTTCCCACCCCTCTCCTTTTCTCCTTATAAGCCTGGCTCATTCTCTTCCTTCAGGTCTCAACTCAAACTTCACCACTTAGAGAGGTTGCTACCGACCATTCGATCTAAAGAAAGTTTTAGCTGTTAGTTTCTTTTTGGAAACTGTTTATTTGACATCTTTTACTTTCATTTGTGTTCATTTTTATCTATTTGCCTGTTATGTCTTTCCCGCTAGACTGGAAGTATCAATAAGTGAGAAACTAGGTCAGCTCTGTTTGCAGGTGAATCCCCTCTCCCAGCACAGTGCCTGTCCAGAGAGGGTGCTCATTACATATGCCATGAAGGAATAAATGACTGCCGGGCACTGTGATGCAGGGCTGATGTGCAAAATGTTTAAAACCAATGTGCTTCTGGTGCCAGCCAACCAGAATCGGGCACTAGCCAGTAATCAGAACAGGGCTGTGACCCATTAGAAAGGGGCATCAGTCGGCTGTAAGCCACTCATGGCTGGCATAAATCAACCCTGCTGTTGTGGCACGTGGTGAACCCTCCCACTCAGTCCTCAGCCAGTCCTCAAAGAGAGATAACCATGGCCCAACTTGCCTTCAATAAAATGAGGTTATTGATGTTCAGGAACTTTTCTTGTGGGAGACTGAATGGTTTAACCCAGCCTACTATTGCTTTGGAAAAATGTGGGGGTTTTTTGGATGGAGTTTCACTCGTCACCCAGGCTGGAGTGCTATGGCACAATCTCGGTCCCTGCGTGCCTCTCCAGCCTCACTTCATCACGCTTTCCCTCCGCGACTCCTGCCTTCATCCAGTCCCCTGGACATGCCAGATCTTCTCTTTCATCAGAAGCTTTGCACAAGTACACTCACTGCAACCTCAGCCTCCTGGATTCAAGCGATTCTCCTGCCTCAGCCTCCCCAGTAGCTGGGATTACAGGCACCCGCCACCATGCTGGGCTAATTTTTTGTATTTTTAGTAGAGATGGGGTTTCACCATGTTGACCGGGCTGGTCTCAAACTCCTGACCTCAGGTGATCAGCCCACCTCAGCCTCCCAAAGTGCTGGGATTATAGGCGTGAGCCACTGCGCCAGGCCAGGAAAAATTATTTTAACCTATGTGACGCTCTTACAAGTTCAGACGCTGACTTTGCTGCTACATAGAGGTCAGTTAACCATCCTGAGCCCCCATGTCTTCATCGGGCTGCTGTTAAGATTAAATGAGACAGTGCCATGCACGAGGTTAGCACAGTGCCTGGCCCAGTCAGTGCCGTTGATCAATGGCAGCAATTTTTATTTAGTCATGATCAGAATGCTGATTTCACAGATGAGGAAGGTGAGGCACAGAAAGACCAAAATGCATAAATCTGCCAGGATATACATGTGGATCCTCTCAGCCCCAGGTCCAGCACTGTGGTCACTGGCCTGTGTCACCTCCTTGGTGCAATGTCCCCTTCTCTTTGTGATCTGCTTTGGGAGGTCTCACTCAGCTCTTATTCCCTGGCTGCTTCTGTCCTTTGGGGACTCTGGCAATGAATAAAAGGCAGAATATATTTAAGACCTGAGACCCCGATGGATAACTGGCAAAACCTGAAGTAGTTAACACGCTCCACATCCTGGCAGGAGGTCTCAATCTTTGGAACTGGCAGACTAACCACTGTGTAACAACATCAGAGGTGCAAACCTGTTAAAATCCCCAGCAAAGATCTTGAAACAGAACATGAAAGGGTTTATGACCCTGTGGATTTGAACTTCTCATAGAGCCAAGCTATAATTCCAGCTCTGCTTTTGGAAGTAAAGATCAGAACCATAATTTGAGGAGGGCCTCAGAGCATGCACTTATTATGTTTCAGGCCACAAGCTGTGGGATGAAGCTGCCTGGGGGAGGGCCTGGGGTACCGACCAGGAAGGGGTGTGGAGGGTGGTGTGGGGAGAGTAAAGCAGGGTGTCTAGCTGAGGCAATTAAATGTACTTGCTTCTCAGTTTAAACAAAGGGCCCAAGGAAACCTCCCAGAGGGCTGCGTTCTTAATGATCTGGAATAAAGGGGTAGTGAGCAAAGCCAGCAAGCTGGGGTAGCTAATGGGAGCCCTGGCCTTGAATGTCCCTGCAGGAAGTCAGCTAGGGAGGCCTCTGTACACAAGCAGCACTTGTCATGCTAATGACCCAGCCTCTCTGGTGCCACAGAGGTCAGCTCAGAGACTTCAGGTTGGAGCTCCACTGGAGAGCTGGGACGAATGCTTCCTCTCCCTCCCTCATCCACTGCTCTTGTAGCACGTCCTCGTGTGCTGCGGTTCCTGGCACTGTCTCTCTGCTCTCACTGCCACTGTCCTGCTGTGCCCGTCCTGTTACCCAGCACGTCATCCCCGGCACAGCCACAGTGATCCTCCTGAAATGCAGATCTGACCCTGTGTCCCACCTGCCTGCTGAAAAACCTTTGGGGCTCCGTGTCACATACAGGATAAAGCGCAAACCTCAGAGATGACCCTCCAGCCTTGGCCCCTGCTGTCACACCCGCCTCATCCCCAACGTCTAAGGCAGCTGCACCAAACACTTGGCAGTCTCTAGCATGCTCCGGGGTGTTGTAAACCTCTGTGCCTTTGCCCCCTGGAATGCCCTCTCCTGACCCTTCTTTGCCAGGCTAACACATCCTCTTTCTGCATTCAGCTCCAGTACCCACTCCTAGGCATCTCAGGCTTAGTAAGTCCCTTCCTCAGGGCTCCCAAAGGACCCCGTGCAATCCTTTATTTTAAGTCTAACCAATCTTGACCTTTTTTGTCCTATTTTCCCTGTTGCTTGGCCTCAAGACAGGGACTATCTTATTTATCACTGGGTTTCCAGGACCCAAAAATATGGTGTCTGCCACATAGTAGTCACTCATTCAGCGCTTATTGAAAGGAACTCCAGTTTTATCTCTCTCCATCCAGAGGCCTTGGTTTTTTCACTATGCACGCTGTTGTTTTTCTCACTCTCAGGACTATCTCAGCCCTCAGCACAGTGGGTGACACAGAGCAGGTCTTCAATAAACATCAGGGCAAGCCTCCCTGAGATGATGTGGGGGTGTGGCTGTCCCACCTGTTTTCATCCATTCAGGCTGCTGTAACAAAGTAGCATACATTGTGTGGCAATAAGCAACAGGCACTTCTTTCTCACAGTTCTAGAAGCTGGAAGTCCGAGGTCAGGATGCCGGCATGGTCAAGTTCTGATGAAGGCCCTCTTCTGGGTTGCAGAAATTCTGACTTCTGCTCATACGTTCACATGGCAGAAAGAGGGCAAGCTAGGTCTCTGGGATCCTTTTTATTAGGCACTCACCTCACTCACAAGGGCTCTGTCTTCATGGCTAATCACCTCCCAAAGACTCCACCTCTAAACACTACCATATTGGGGGTTAGATTTCAACGTGAATTTGGGGCATGGGAAGGGGAATTCAGTCCCTACCACCTTTCATCAGGCATAATACTTGCTGGGGACTCCTTGTGTAAGAGGTGCTTTGGGGACACAGGGGCCTGGAGTGGAGCCTTTTTCAAAGATCCCAAAGCCCTCTCTATATCTCAAAGATCAGGTCATGAGCAACTAAAGGAAGGGACAGCACAGTCAAGGAGATGTCAGTGCGTTCAGATTCGAGAGGGCAGAACGAGAGCACTGTAGCCTGGGTCAGACGGAAGGCTTCCTGGAGGTGATAGGCTTTTAGCTGGACCGTGGGAAACAGGTGGGAGTTACAGGTGGTGAGGAAGAGAAACAGCAGTCCAGGTTTGGTGGAAAGGAAGATAGAATGTGCGGGAGGGATGGAGAAAAGAGACTGAGCCTGGGTAGTTTTGTTCTCTGGGAAATCCTATCTTTGAAGGCCAGCCACTTTTTTTCTAGGCCAGTAGGTGCTTCACTCTGATACTCAAAGCCATTGTAATAGCCGCCTCCGGTAGCTGTGTCTCACGGTGCCCTTCAGAAGTACCTACCCCAGCACCCCTGGAAGCTTCTGTGTCAGGGGTCAGCCTTGTGTTCTTGGAGAGAAGCCTTCCAAAAACAGACTCTGATAGGCTGAGGCAAATAGCTGACTTATTCATAGATGCCCTGTGGCTCACAGTATTAGAACTGGCCGCCTCCTAATGATTAAACACTACACAAACACCAAGTGACCAGGGTAACCCACCATAAATGGGCTGTAAACCAGAGTGGACAGTGGCTGTTCCACCAACTGGGAGAAAGCAAAGCTACAGAAATGCTTTCTGTCCTAAGCAACTAGCCCTCCAGGCAGAGCCCAGAAAACAAACCCAGACCTTTCCTGCACCCTGGGAGGGAAGTCAGAGAGGGGAAAGGTGGGATTCTGAGGTCACCGAGAGTGGAAAATAACAAGCACCTCCCCTCCCCTGTGCTAGGTGCTCTAAACATGCTGGACATTAACTTACATCACAACCTGGTGAGAGCTGGCAATTGATCAGGATGGATTCAGATGACATCTGTATTGAGGGTCTGTTTTATCTGCATATCCATTTATGAGGGAAAACTATTGCCACTACCCTTAAGTTAGTTGATACAGCTGATTCAGAGAGACCAGGTCTTTTGTCTGGAATCACACAGCAAGCAAGTGACTAGAAACAGAACCAGAATCCAGGTCCTCTGACCCTGCAATACAAGCCCTCTTCATTATCTGAAATGATTGTACTGAGCGACTCCCAGGGGTAAACAACTCAGTCTGCCAAGTGTGGAACACTGCCTCTCTTGTTCTACCCACACCCACTTCCCTCCATCTCTAAGTTAGTTCTACTTGAGTTCAGCAGGTAAAAGGATCACCCCTGCTCTGGTCTGTTGCCTCTCCAGGAAGGAGGCAACTGGACCCTATTGGTGGGAAAAGTGAGAGATTCACACCCACCTACCTGCGTACTTCCCACTGTTCTGGACAGGCCAGACCAGGGCTGTGGGCATGGAGCAGACCCTCACCAGCCTCTAAGAGCTGGGGATGAGAACAAAGCCATTCCTTGTTGCTAGCCTGGATTATTAGGATCTGCTGCTCTTATTCTTCAGGAAGAAAAACAGCCATTCTGTTCATTGGATTTAGATTTTCTAGCTTCCGGTTTTGTCAAATTGCTACTAATACTATCTATTTCTAGTTGCTACTAGAACTCTTGTGAGTTCAGGAATATTTGAGAAGAAAACATCTTAGGAAAATTGCGTCCAGTCTGAGTAAGCCTGTTCACTTCACTTGCTGGTGAACTCCTGAAAATTGGTTCCCAAACACCAGGGGTCTTAAAACTCCAGAGATGGAGACACCTCCAGACCATCCAGAAGCTCACCTGGAATTCCTAGCAGCAGATGTTATTACACTGGTCCTACGTTCCCCTCCATATCTTTTTTTTTTTTTTTGAGATGGAGTCTCCCTCTGTCCCCCAGGCTGGAGTGCAGTGGCCGGATCTCAGCTCACTGCAAGCTCCGCCTCCCGGGTTTA